>NC_091071.1:179048787-179369216 GCF_032405125.1 Capricornis sumatraensis | reverse complement strand
AGGTGTTGCCAACCTGGAGGTGCAGGCTGTGGCCGGGAGCCCCTGGAGCCGAGGCAGTTCTGGATGAAAATTCAAGCCTAGGGCAGCTCATTTGTGCTCATCTGCCTGTTGGAGTGGGTGGCCCCGGGAGGGTTTCTGCTGGGCCTGCCCCTATGTGACTAATTACGTCCAGAAGTAGGAGCCAGGCGCTCCTCCCTGATTGGAGACCTGAAATGAATCAGTGCTTCCGCACTGGCCTGGCAGTCCCTTCCTGGGTGACCTCCCAGGGGTTGTGTCCCTCCAGGGTGAGCCAGGTATGCAGCCACCTGGAAACTCCATCTGGGCAGGGATACAGACACGCCCAGGTGGGACACAGGAGACGGGGTGCTGATGGGGAGGGGCTGGGGAAGGGAACGTGAATTCACCGGTGGAGAGAGGGAAGGGGTCTGTGTATACAAGGAAGCCGCTGAGCGGGCACGTGTGTGTGTGTGTGTGTGTGTGTGTGTGTGTGAAAGAGAGAGAGAAAAGTGGTGTGGGCAGCCAGCCAGGGCTCCCCTCCCAGGGGGCTGGCTCTTGGCTTTTCTCCGGCCACCCTCATTCCCTGGTCTCTGGGTCAGGACGCGGCTTTTCTCCAGCCACCCTCATTCCCTGGTCTCTGGGTCAGGACGCGGCAGCCCGGCCTGGCCCTGCCCACCTCCTCAGTGTGTCCTGGAGGCTTGGTGACGGTGGCCAGAGCGGGTGTCTGGCCGGCACTGGCCCCACCCAGGGGCCTGGTCGCAGCGGCCCCGGAGCTGGTGCAGTTCTCTGTCGAGATGGTCCAGCAGGTCACCGGGTTCTGGGCAGGAGCCCAGCCTCCGCTTTACCCACCACCCGCCCTCCACCTGCTCCTGGAGTCAGCCTAGCCCCCGTGAGCACCAGCTCCCGGAGCTTCCAATCCTCCCTGAGCGCTTCACCAGCCGGGTGGCTCTGCGCTGCCTGTGAAGGTCTCCGAGCCCCAGTTTCTGCCTCTGAAAGGTGGAAATGGCATCCTGAGGAATAAGAGGCTGGTAGGGGGAAGCACTCAATAGCCACACCGTGTTTGCTCCTGCCCTGCTCCCGACCAGCCTGGATGTTCCCAATGCCATGGCCGGGGCGCAGAGGCCCTGTGCACCATGCCGCTGACTCCTGGCTGGGCCTGCAGCGCCAACGGCTGTGGGGGCGCCGGTGGTTAGAGACACCGCCTGTCCGCGCAGGAGACGTAAGAGACACAGGTTCCACCCCCCCGGTCGGGAAGACCCCTGGAGGAGGGCATGGCAACCCACTCCAGTGTTCCTGCGGGAGAATCCCATGGACAGGGGCCTGGCAGGCCACAGTCCATCGGGTAACAAAGAGCCAGACACAAGTAAGGGGACTTAGCATGCATGTGGGGAAGCATCGCTTTGAGATCCCTCACTGGGGCAAACACTCACGGCCCCCGCGGAATGTTGACATCACTGGGAGTCCTGAGACTTCCAGTCCAGCCCCTTCTCTGCAGACCCAGAGACCGAGGGGCGGGCCTGCCCCCAGGCGGCCAGGGAGCCTCCTCCTCCAGAGTCTCTGCTGCTCCCAGCTTCCCTCCCTCCCTTCCTGGTCTCCGTTCACTCAAGCTCCAGCCCCTTCTCGGGACGGTGAATGTCCACTCTGGTCTCCTCTGGGAGAAGAGCCAGTCCAGATTGCTTTCCTTTGTTATCCGAGAGAAAGGGGAAAAAATTCTTGATTTTCTTCCTTTTCAAAAAAAATGTACCCCAACCTAGTCACTAAGCAAACATTGCTTTGAAAAAAACCAAACTCCTGAGCGGAGGACATTTCACCTCTTTTCACTGCGTTTCCTCCACGGTCCCTGCCCCGAGGCTTGGAAATGGCCTTGGGCTCTGCCTGGCTGCCTGCCTGCCCTCTGGAGCCGCGGGGCTGCCTGACTCCTGAGCCCGTTAGAGTCACTGCCCCCATCCGGCCGGGCTGCTGCCTCAAGGTGAGGGAGGGAGGCAGGCAGGGCCACTCCTCACCTTCCGCATCCCAGGCGGGAGCTCGGAGTGTGAAGTGAGGCCTGGAATCCGGGGTTCCAGGGCCCGGGAGCTTGGTTCTGAGCCTCACGGAGCTGGCCTCAAGTCTCACCTGTTACTCGCCAGCTGTGTGTCACTGGGAAAGTTGCTTTCTGAAAGTTCTTTCTTAATCAGTAAAACGGGGGTGATAGATCGGTAACACGGGGATAATTCTGTGAGGTGCACGTAAATCAGCGTTTATTCGGTGCTGTATCCTCCTGGCACGTGTTGGCTGCTCCAGACGTATTTGCTGCTTCCAGGTCCTGGTCTGAATGTGATGTTAGGGAAACTCGTGGGGGTCTGCCTCAGAGGAGTCAGCAGCCCTGGGTCTGATCCATCTCCCTGACTGTCCTACAGAGGATCACAGCTGGGCCAGCTGGGCCTGTGTTACGAGGACGCCTGGGGCCGCCGGGGGCGTCCGGTGACCTGGGCAGGGCCACTGGGTCCATCTCTGGCCTTGAGGCCCGAGGACTTCCCGGTCCCTTCACCTGGAGGGGGGGCGTTGCCTGCTGGAGGCGGCCAGGCTGATGGGGAAGCAGAGTTGAGGGCATTGATGCCACTGTGCTGTGCCAAGGCCCCTGGGGCGATTTCAGGGTGGTCCCCGCCTCAGTCCAGGGGTGAGATGGCTGACTGCGTCCACCCTTCACAGTGCCCGGCAGGCTGCGGCCGCCTTCTCTCTCCACAGTGGGCCATGCTGGCAGATGGCAGCAGCAGCAGCAGCTGATGACAATAGTAGTGACGGTGGTGACGGTGTTCACTGCGTACCCGGCACCAAGCTCAACGCCCAGTCCCATTTACGTCTCCCCTCTCTCGGAAGTGGCCAGTTTCTCACCCATTCACACGTGGGGAGAGCTGGGCTCTGCCCCCCGGGAGTCAGACAGACCTGGGCTGCAGATGGATTGTGCCCGTCCATTCACCAGGGCTTCTCCGAGCAGAGGCCAGTGTTCGACCATCACACTGCCCGCAAGGGTACACTGGCGACTCCGGGTCCTCGCTCAGGACCCCAGACCTTGGTTCTTGCTGGGGGATGTGGCCGGCTCCACATGGACAACCCCCTTCTGTGCGTGTTTACTGGGCGTTAAGAACTCTGCTTCCTGTGAGAGCTGACTTGACCTCTCTGAGCTCTCGGGAGAGTAGTTTTAAGCTGTCACTGGAATGACACATAGACCCCATCTGGGGAGCCAGGCAGAGTGGCCTCGACTCTGCCTGTGTGCGTCTGTGTGGGGCCCTTCCCTTGAGATGGAAGCAGTCGGGCAGCCCTCCCCTCTGGCCCACACGGGGTCCTGTGGTGGTCGCGGGTGGGGTCTCTCCTGCACGGTGGCTTCGAGGTGGGGGTGGGGGTATTTTGCTTGCTGCTTGGTCCTCACGGCTTGGCGCGGAGCCAGTCCAGGGCCGGGGCTGAAGGGATCCCCGTGGAATGAACGAAGGTTCCGATGGGCAGAGGGGCAGGTAGGGTCTGCAGGGCGATTCTCAATGTCTGTGAAAAGGAGACCGAACTGCGGAGGCAGAATCTCTGAACCAGCGGGGCGAGGACGGGCCAGCGGGAAGGCAGGCCTCCAGCGGAGGTGCCGGCCTGGCCGGTGCTGTGGTGTCAGCTGCCTCCCGGAGCGCTGAGCTGCATGTCTGCCGTGTGCTATCTCACCTCCCGGTGGCGCAGCCCCAGGCAGTGGGGCCACTCCTTGTGCCCATTTTGCAGATCAGAGCTGAGGCTTAGAGCACGGAAGCAGTTTGCCCGAGATGTCGCTGGTCAGTAGCGGGGCTGGAGCCGTCTGACTGCAGAGCCATCCGTAGTGGAGCTTGTGGGGTCGGCCTTTCTGGTGCACTTTGAACCCCGTGAACTCAGGGGTTGCTGGCTTCCTGTTTTCCTGGACGCAGGCTGCCTCTCACCCCCGAGCCCTCTGGATTTGTTTGCTTTTCTTGCCGGGTTTCACTGCCGTCCCCACAGCCCCCCGTGGCCTTGGCATTTCCTGTTGGCTCCGGCCTGGCTACAGGGACTCAGTGGCTCCCAGGGGCCCTGTCCTGCCCCTTCCTGGCTTATCCAGACAAGATGGACTGTGTTGCCCACGGGCTGGCATCACCTGGGTGGGCCCAGCGGGATCGCGAGGATTCCCATGCGGGGGGCGGGGCAGGGTCAGAGAGGGATCGAAAGATGCTGCGCCTTGGCTTTGAAGACGAGGAGAGGCCACGAGGCAGGGCTGCTCCAGAGGCCAGAAGGAGACAGGGAGCAGACTCCCCCTAGAAGCCCCCAAGGAGCCGGCCCTGCCAGCACCTTGCTTCTGCTGGTGAAACGCTCTGTGGGCGCCTGACCTCTGCGGCAGCCAGATAATGCATCGGTGTTGTGTGAAGTCGCTAAGTTTGTGGTCATTTGTCACAGCCGCAGTAGGAGACCAGCGCGGCAGCCCTGGGAAGAGGGGCTGATCGTGGGTCCCCTTGTGCAGCCCCAGAGAGGCGCCCGCATAGCTCCGAGGAGCTCGAGCAGCCGGTGGTGGCGTTGGGTTCACAGCCAGGGGGTGGGGGGCGGGCAGGGGCTCTATCTGTTCCTCCTCCGGAGCCCCCTGCCCACCCAAGTCAGCTCTTCAGCTCCGTCCTCCACCCCTCCAGCCTGCCTGTCTGTACTGAGTGCCTGCCGCGTGCCAGGCACTGTGGTGACTAAGGCGGATAGGGCTGCCCCCGGGGGGCTGATGGGCGGTGCCTGGGTGCGTTTATCACCTCTGGAGCCGTGTAATAATGGCCTGCACGTCTTCTGCACGTATTACTCACCAGGCCCTGTTCTAAGAGACTCGCCCCCCTCCATTAATCCTAAAGACACTCTGGTGGGGGCTCTGTCATCCCCGTTTTATAGGCACAGAGAACACACATCATCAGCCTGAGGTCACGGAGCTGGGAGGAGGCAAAGCCTGGGTGGCACCCCTTCAGCTTCCAGACCCTTCCAGCATGGAGCTCTGCGCTCCCGCAGGGATCTGGTTTTGATCCCACCCGCCCTCCACATCCCGGGACCTGGTCGTTGTCTGATCTGCCTAAGCTTCCGTGTGGTCCCTGTGAAGCGGAGGCTGGATGAGACGTGAGGACCAGACGCTGTCAGCGAGCTGCTCACCTCACTCAGCGTCTCCGAAGGGTGCGGGTGTGTCCGGGGCGGCTCCAGGCCACCGAGGGACCCTGTGCCGGCCAACATCCAGCGTTCCCTGGGATGTTTGCCTCCTCCCTTTCTTTCTCTTAATTTCTGTTTTTGGTGATAGTTGTGCATATTTATTATAGAAAAGTTGGGAAGCACAGAAAATGGCACACTAAGAGCAACCTTTAACGCTGCCACTGTGTTCCTGCTCAGCTTCTTTGCTTTGTCTATAAAGCGCGCGCACACACACACGCGCGCACACACTCACACACACACACGCGCGCACACACACACACACTCACACACACGTGCACACACTCACACGCACACGCACACACACACACGTTTTATGGGCCCACAGTTTTATTGCGCGTGCTGTTTCCCGGCTCACCTGTTGATCTAATTACAGAGGGTGAGCGTTTTCCCACGGGAAGCTGTCTTCAGCACCCCACAAGGCTCTTGGCTTGCTAGGGGAGCTCTGTCTCTCCAGGGTGTGACCTCAGAGTGGACGTCAGGGAGGGTGAGGGTGCCCCCTTGGACAGAGGCTGGGTCTGTGCAGTGGGACCAGGGTCGAGTGTTGATGAGGTTCCCCGGGGGTCTTGGTGCTCACCCCCAGTGAGGGCTGTCTTATAGACACCACGTCGGGGGCCCCTCCTCCGACTTCCCTGGGGGTTCTGCCCCGCTCTGCTCATTCCATAAGTGGATGTGTGACCATGTTAGGGGGGTGGCACGGGACAGGTGGGCCCAGGACCCTTCCGTATGTGAGGGGTGGCCGGGCTGCAGTGTGAAGAGATGAACGCGTGCAGGGACCCCGTGACCAGAGGGGGTGGAGGCGGGGAGGGGAGAGGGAAGTGGTGTCCTGGGTGTTTGGGGGACTTATCCTTGCCAGATCCTCTGCCGAAGTTTTACAGGCCTTCTTCACCTACTTCTTCTTGGAACCCTAAACGGGAGGTACTGCCGCCCCATTTCACAGATGTGGAAACCGAGGCGCAGACTGGGGCTAAGGGCTGGACGTGTGTTATCACTCAACCCTCACGGCAGGAAGCAGGGCAGCTGTCCACCGTCTCGCGCGGCAGCTCCGGGACATTAAGCCACTGTCCTGGTCTGCAGCCATGTGGCGGAGCTGCAGTCTTATCCAGGGCTGATGGCTCTGGAACGTGTGTCTCTTCCCCCTTAAGTCTGTAATTCCCCAGTTCTCAACCCTGTCGGCACATTGGAGCAGCAGGGAGCTTTAAATATACAGATCCCTGGGCCCCTCTGGACCAACAGGACAGAATCT
Organism: Capricornis sumatraensis; assembly: GCF_032405125.1. Classification (NCBI taxonomy): domain Eukaryota; kingdom Metazoa; phylum Chordata; class Mammalia; order Artiodactyla; family Bovidae; genus Capricornis; species Capricornis sumatraensis. Next base: position 179,362,789 of record NC_091071.1, on the reverse strand, counting down.
CGGAGGCGGGGCCCCGAGTCTGCATCTCAGAGGAGCTTCCCAGGGGACTGCAGTGGGAGCCTTCTGCCCAGGTGATTTCCAGGGGCCTCCTGGCTTTAATGTGCTACACGAACGAGAAAATGGCCCGGGCTGACATCTGGCAGCAGGCTTCACCCGGGCCAGCTGGGTTTGCCTTTCTTCTGCGTCTCTTGGATTTCGGGACCGTGGGAGTGGTGCTGCTGGAGGGGTCTTTCTCCAGGGGGTGATGCTGGGAGTCGGGTGTCCGGCAAGCCCCGCCGCCCCAGCCCTCCCTGCCGTCTGCTGCAGACTGGGTTTGCTCGAGGCCTTATAAGGCTTATGTTATTCTGGTCCTTTCAATCCCCAAAGGTGGAATTCTTTCCTTTTTCATATTTTTCATACCTTGTCCTGAAAAGGGCTTCCCTGATAGCTCAGTTGGTAAAGAATCTGCCTGCAATGCAGGAGACTGCAGTTTGATGCCTGTGTCGGGAAGATCCCCTGGAGAAGGGAAAGGCTCCCCACTCCAGTATTCCTGGGCTTCCCTTGTGGCTCAGCTAGTAAAGAATCTGCCCACTATGTGGGAGACCTGGGTTCGATCCCTGGGTTGGAAAGATCCCCTGGAGAAGGGAAAGGCTCCCCACTCCAGTATTCTGGCCTGGAGAGCAAAAGGCATCAGGAATAGTGTGTGTGTTTGTGTGTGTGTGTGTGTGTGCCCAGCCAGCCAGGATCCTCAGATCGTACTGATCTTGGGGGTCTTCTCCCTGACAACTCACTCTGTGTAGCCTCTGGGAAGGGACCTTGGGAATCTGCTGAGCAACTGGGCCCACCAACAGTGAGGCTGGGGTCACTGCCATTCTCAGAGTGGGGCTTCCTGCCTTTGAAATAGGCTGGGAGGGACTTTCCTGTGGTCCAGTGGGTAAGCCTGGTTAATGCAGGGGGCCTGGGTTCCATCCCTGGTCAGGGAACTAGAGCCCCATGCCACAACTAAAGATCTTCAATGCCCGGTGCCCCAGTTAAGACCTGGTGCATCCAGATAGATTTTAAAAATAATAAATAAATGCATAAAATAGGCTGGGGGGGCAGGGGCATCTGTCATCACTGAGTGTCCCCTGAGTGAAGGGGCTGATGGAACGGGGTGGCCAGGACAAAGCAGGTCCCTGCTGTCACAGGACACTCACTCCCCTCGTCCCGGGCTTGTCCCCGGAGAGAGAGGAGGTGGGCTCAGAAGGTGCCTTGAGCTCCGCGGTGTCCTCCTAAGTCTGAACGCCGCCATCAGGGGCCTGGGAGACGGCTCTTACCCGTCCCGCCTCCTCCTTTCTGCCCAGCCCTCCTCCTCGGTTCCTCTCTGTGGACTTGGCTCCTCTCCTTGGCCTGCAGGTGACAGTGGCCTCACCTTGTAAGACGGTGTCGTCTTAGTAGCTGGCCTTTCTGCACCTGCAAGCCGAGAGGCATTAGACGTGCAGGAAGCTCAGATAAGGGCGAGATAATTGGCCTCTTATTGCTTCTTTATGGCTCTTTCATTATCTGAAACCTTTGGGGAGGCCCCAGGAGGAGTGTTTGCCCGCAGGGAGAATTAGATTTTCCTGCCAGGCAGCAGCGGGGAGGGGTGGCCCTGGGTGGGCGCAGGGTGGGTGGGGCATGGCCATGGCAGGCAGCCAGAAAGGCCAGGGCGGGTGGAGGCCCCCAGCCTCATCTCCTGCCATGCCCACTTGCTTCCCTCGCCTGGGGGGGGGGTGTCTTCCCTCCCCCCGCCTGGTGTGGGGGCAGCAGAGCTGGGGTCCAGGACAAGACTTTGCAGGTAAATGGCAGCTCTGGCGCTTGCTGGTCAGGTGATCTGGGGCAAGCTAACTGCCTATTCTGAACCTCGCTTTTCTCACCTGTAAGACGGTCGCAGTAGGACACGCACGTGTCCTCAGGCATTCTGCAGAGCCCTGGGTGCAGAGGAGATACTCCAGCGTGCAGGGCAGGGGGGTGGTCTGTAGCCAAGCCTGGGAAGGCCTGTCCAGCCACGGGCACCGGCCTCTTCCCTCCTTAGGGGCTCCTGGTCTCTCTGCTTCCCTGGGACAGTCAGGGTGGGCGTGAAGGTGACTGTCAGAGCCCCGCTTCTCCACCCAGGAAGCCAGGACTGGTGGCTTGGCAGCTGCTCAACAGAAGCCCGAGTCCAGACCAGCATCTCGAGTTGAGCCAGTGGCTCAGACCTACGCTGTCCTGTTCAGGGGCTACTAATCACATGTAGCTATTTAAATTACTTAAAATGAAATGAGATGAAAAAATAAGTTCACTGTGTTTGGTAATGTGCAAAACAGAGGCTCATATTTCCAACCCCACCGTGGCTTTTAGTATGTCATAAAATATTTCCAGATCCATTCTAAAGCCGTCTTCCAGATCCATTCTAAAGCCGTCTGCCTTCACCCGCAAATACCCACATCCGTTCTCGACGTCACCTTTTGAAATTACCCAGGGCCTTCTCCCGTGTCCTGTAGTGGAGACGCCTTGGTGCTGGGTGTTACGATTTCTCCGGGATGAAGACTTGAACTTGTGTCTCTGACTCTGTCTACGCTGAGTGCTCTTTCTCTCTTTCTGAAACAATGGGCGGGAGAGTAGTCGAGCAGACTCAGTGGCCTTGTGACAGCGAAGCTGTGCTGTCGGTGAAGGCCTGGTGAGAAGAACGCAGACTCTGCAGGTGGACAGCCCAGGCTGCAGGTCCCAGCTCCCTCGGATGAGCCGTGTGGAGCCATTAAGACATCAAGAGGCTCAGTTTCCCACCTTAGAGTGAGGATCACGCTGCCTGCCTCACATGCATTCCTGCGAAACGAGAGGCGCGGACATCGGTGACGCACAGCGCCTAGCGTGAGCTTCCAGGTCGCTCGTCGTCATGGTTACCACTCAGCACAAACTGTTTTTTAAACTTCTTATTCTGCATCGGGGTAGAGCCCGTTAACAATGCTGCCATAGTTTCGGGTGAGCAGTGAAGGGACCCGCTCATACGTAAGTTTGTTCTCTAAGTCCGTGAGTCTTTCTGTCAAAACAAACTCTCAGGCCAAACTCTTGTGTTGGGTTCAGCTGGAATGGTTTGGTTCCGTCTGAGCTTATCTGAGTGGCTGGACGCAGCGCTGTGAGGCCATCTCCAGGTTAAGAAGGCTGTTAGGGACCAGGGCTCAGGTGGCTCCCTCCAGACCAGCCCTGGCCCATCTTGACCTTGACTTGCCGCTGACAGAAAGCGTTACCCCAGGGCTGACACGTGCCCCTCACCCCCCGGGGTGACTGCTCACTTCTGGCAGCAAAACTGGAGTTGAGATGCTTCTCCCATAGTGCCGGAGCTTAGGCCTGCGCCGTCCTGCTCGCGGGCCGCTAGCCACGTGTGGCCGCTTAAAGTTAACCAAAGCGAAATAAACGAATAGTTAAGCTCCCTCGCCACGCGAGTTCCACAAGCTGCCTTCCGCGTGCTCCGCAGCCACGAGTGGCTCCCTGGCCAGCAGAGACGCGGCATGTCCCATCGTCACAGCCGTCTGCCCTGTCACCTGAGACGCAGTCCTGAGGGCCCAGCTTCGGGACCCAGCAAGCTGGCTCCACTGTCCGGCTCTGCCACTCGGGGGCCCTGTGCTCCTGGGCAGGCTCCTCTGCCGACCCCTGCAGAGCAGGAAGGATGCCAGGATCTGCCGAGAGTCACTGGGAAGGCGAGGCCAAGGGCGGCCAGCGGGAGGGGTTCTACACCTGACTCTCCCCCCCCTCCCCCCCTCCCCCCCTCCCTCCCTCCCTCTCTCCCTCTCCCCTCCCCCTCCTACCTTCTGGGTGGCAGATGTGGCTTTTTTTTTTTTGAGCATGGGCTTTATTTTATTATTATAAAATACTTATTTTATTTACTTTTGGCGGTGTCAGGTCCTAACTGTGGCCCACAGGCTGTTTTTTGTGGCACAGGCCTCTCTCTAGTTGGGGTGGGCGGGCTCGGTGGTCGTGGCCCGTGGGCTTAGTGGCTCCTCGGCGTGAGGGATCTTAGTTCCCCGACCAGGGATCGAACCTGTGTGCCCTGCACTGGACGGTGGGTGCTTAATCCACTGAGCCACCAGGGAAGCCCCCGGAGCTTGGGCTTTTAAACAACCCAGGCAAACCCTGTCCACCTTGGGGTGGTTTCAGGTTTGCGGAGACGCCGCGAAGCAGGCAGAGCTGCAGATACCCCCCTCCCCCGCCTCCCCCATGGCTGACGTCCCCCACGACCACGGGCTGCGCGTCAGAACCAAGAAACCAGCGTCGGCTCCTCACCCCTCCCCGGACTTGTGGCTGCACCGGAGCCTCACCCGTCCCTCCGCCTGCGCCGCTTGTCTGTCCCAGGACCCCACCAGGGCTCACGCGGCCTTCCGCCACCGTTCACCCTGCTCTGCTCTGTGACACTTTTTAGTTTTTCACGATCTTGAGAGAGTTGAGGCATAAGGGGCAGGAGTTTTACAGAGATGCCCCCAGCCAGGGTTTGTTTGGCGTTTTTCTCACGATTCGCCTGGGGTCATGGGCTGGGGGCCGAGCCCCGCGGGCTGAGCACCCTGTCGTGTCATCTCCGGGGACGCGAGGCCTGTGCGGTGTCCCTGGGGGTGCTCAGCTGACCACTCGCCCCCGCTGGACTCCGCTCTTCCCCACTGCGTCCCCTTGGCTTCTTTGCTCCAGGAAGCGCATCTCTGGTCCAGCCCATGCTCAAGCGTGTGTGGGGATGAAGCCCCGCTCTCTGTGTGCAGCCTTTTGAAACTTTGCAGGTCCTTGTCATCCACATGCATCCCCACCCCCAGTCATAGCCTCCGTTTTGTATGCGGAGACTGGGGACACGGAGATTCCCCCTGGGTCTGCCCTGGATGAGGAGAGTCAGGGCGCCCTGGCCAGGAGCACATCTGATCCTTGTCAGTTATCACTGTGAATACATTTGACCTTTATGCTCTTGTAAAGCAGCAGTCGGCTTTGCAATGCCTTCTAAAGGTGAGGACGCCAGGAGGGGAAGGGGTTGTCCGTGGCCGACCCAGCCCTGGCCTCCCCAGCCTTTCTGACTCCCGGCCTTGGGGGTGAGTGGCCCTGTCACCTGGTGAGGAGCTGCCCGAGGCTTCGAGGAGCCTGCTGTCCCGCCCTCCTGGCTCACGGCCCTGTTTCTCGGCCCGCAGGAGGCCAGCCGCCGTGAGCAATGGGGACGCCGTGGACGCAGCTTTCTCCGAGGCCCAGCGCTCCAGCTGGAGGCGGAAGAGTTCCCGTCGCAGTAAGTGCCCCTCCCCACCCTGCCCCCCAGGTCTCAGCCCCAGGAGGCTGGTGCCAGGAGAGGCCCCCTTCTCTAGGCCGAGGAAGCTGATGTGGGCTCACGCTCCCGGAGGGGCTGTCCTCGCTACGTGGCTTTGGTGGCAGCTGAGGCAGACGGGCCACTGCCCACCCATGAGACTCGCCCCTTTTGCCACCCTGGAGCCATGGTCCCAGAGTAGATCACACACCCAGCTGTCCATCTGTCCCCCTCCCCCACAAGCTCCTGCAGGTCGATCTGGGCAGCGGGTGTTCCCCAGTGCCCAAGACGAGGGGGTCCCCCTGACAGCAGTACCAGACACATGGGTGGGTGCTTACTGTGCAGAGGGCAGGTGCCAGGAGGAGGGTGGGAGCTGAGAGAGCCCACGAGGCCTGAGGCAGAGTGCAGAGAAGCAGGCGCCAGGGCCAGAGTGTCCAGGTCGAGGGCAAGGGGAAGCCTGGCACCAGGGAAGCAGTGAGCCATGGTGTGGTGGAGGGGAGAGTCTAGGAGTGAGCAGGGCCCGGTGAGGCTGCCATCTCCCCAGGTCCTCCCAGGGTGCGTGGGGAAGGCCTTGGAGGCCCTGCTTCCTGAAGGCGTCAGAGAGACAGCCATGTGGCCACGTCTGCATTTCAGCCACATCACTGATACTCTGGGAGAAGGGAGTGGGCTGGAGGCTGTCCAGGGGAGGCAGGTGACGTCTGGAGCTAGGGACCTGGAGAGAGCTGGGCAGGTCTGAGGGCCACTTGGGAGGCAGCATCTGTGTTGGTGGGGAGGGGGCGGTGAGGGTCCTACAGGGCTTTGGGGGCCCTGTGACCACAGGAGGCAACTGTCCCTGGAAGGCCTGTGGGGTGAGGACAGGCTCCCCGCAGGGGTGGGGGCTGGTTTTCCAAAGCCTGTCTCTGCAGGGCTGCATGTCCCTAAAGAGGGCAGAGACTGGGCACACAATTTTAGGGGGCAAGACCTCTGTAAATACTCTTTCGGGAGCTGCTAACATGGGCAGGGTGTGTGCTCTGCCCTGCTCACAGTCTACCCAGCAAAGTGTTAGGAGAGTATCATGCTCATTTGCTGATTTTTTTTTTTAACCAGTCAGGACCCCACTGGCTGAGTTTTGGGGGACTGTCCTTAACCCCACTCTCCAAATCCCATCATCCCCTGCTCCCTGCCATCCCGTGTATTCAGGGTGGCTGCCTTGCCCTCCCCCACCGCTGGGTACCAGGTGACTCCTTTGGGGCAGTCCTGGGGGCCTGGGCGGCTGAAGAGGCTTCCGGGGCCCGGCCCGGGGCTGGGTCCGCTTAAGGCTCTCTGCAGGTGCCATCAGCCAGGTGCGCAGGCCTGCTGAAGCAGGCGGGGCTTCCGCGGCCTCTGGGAGGGCTCCTTGGAGGCCTTGGGGCGGGAAGAGGCAGCTGTCCCAGTCTTCCGAGAGCAGTGGCCGGCGGGGGCTCCCCAGGGGCCGGGCTGCAGGCTGCTGGCCCGTCTGGGCCGCGGGGACGCGGGCAGGCGGAGCGAGCTGCCGGCTGGCGCAGTCCTGATGTCAGTCTGGCGGCCGCCTCCCGCCGGGCGCCACAGCCTCATTCGTGCTCCCTCCCTGTCCTTCTCTCGCAGTCGAGCGGTTTACTTTCCCCGCCCTGGAAGAAGATGTGATTTACGACGACGTCCCCTGCGAGAACCTGGACTCCCAGCAGCCGGGTAAAGCCTCTTCTCTCTGGACAGAGTGGGGGACGGAGAGGGGAGGCGGGGCCTGGCGAGGGTCTCCTCTTGCACTTCCTCCCCGGCCCCACCCAGCGCATGGCCCCTCCTCCCTGTTTTTAAAAACTGCTGCAGTCAAACCAGGAAAGTGGGAGACGGCTGCGGGCTGGCCGGCCTGGGGCGGGGCTAGGGCTGCATGGGCAGGGCTAGGGCCTCAGGGGGCGGGGTTATGACTTCAAGGGGAGGGGTTAGGGCCAAGGGGGCGGGGTTAGGGCTCCATGGGGGCGGTATAGAGCTTCCAGGGTAATAATATTGGGGCTTCAAGGGGCGGAGTTTGGGCTTCTCTGGCCGGGGGTTGCTGGGCTGTGGATACCCGACTGTGTCCGATTCTTTCCTAAGTCGTGTCCGACTCTTTTGCAACCCTTATAGACTGTAGCCGTCAGGCTCTTTTGTCCAGATTTTCTTGGACAGATTTTCCACTGGAATGGGTTGCCCTTCCTTCTCCGGGGGATTTTCCAGACCCAAGGATCGAACCCGTGGCTCCTGCCATATTTCCAGCATTACAGGCAGATTCTTTGAGCCACTGGGTTCTGTGGATCCCCAGGCAAGTCATTCACTTCTCCGGGCCTCCATTCCTCCTGAATATGGGTTAATAGTTCAGACATCCCAGGTCTATTGGAAATGACAGATTGTTAAAGCTGAATGCAGCAGGGAAGGCCTGGGAAAGCCTGGGCCCTGCTCTGGAGACAGGCCCCTGGTGGGCTGGGAAGGCAGGGAGATTGTGGCCACAGAGGGTGCGCAGGGCAGAGGAGGATCAGTCTTGCTGGCACAGGCCTGCATGCTCATCCGGCTAGAGGGAGGACTATCCAGGGAGGAGGGGTGTTTAACATCCATTCACCATGAGAGCATCTTTGCTTGAACACGCCGGCGGCTCTTCATGGTTTATCTCATGTAATTTGGTTTGAAACTTTGACTTAGGCCGTGTGTGTCTGTGTGTGTGTGCGTGCGTGCATGCATGCTCAGTCACTCTTTGAGACCTTATGGATTGTAAGCCGCCAGCTCCTCTGTCTGTGAATTTTCCAGCCAAGAATACTGGAGGGAGTTGCTATTTCTTACTCCAGGGGATCTTCCTGACTCAGGGCTCGAACCCACAGCTCTTGCATCTCCTTCACTGGCAGGTGGATTCTTTGCCACTGCACCGCCTGGCAAGCCCCCTGACTTAGGGCATCACTTCCTATTCTCCAGTGTTGCTCCCTCCAGAGGCAGGGCTGGGATTTGAGCCTGGGGCATTCGGACTCCAAGTCCAGTGTCTGTGCCTTCACTCCAGAGGATTTGGATGGCGTTTTATGACAGATGAAGCACAGTTGCTCCCCCTCTTCAATCACCCTGAGAGATTGGTTGGGTAGGGCCTGTGCAGTCACATCAGAGAGGGTTAAGCCACCAGCCCCAGATCACAGAGCCAGAATTCAAGTAGACATCTGTTTGGTCCTGCTTTTTCTACGACACGATTCTGCCTGTCTTCAGCGGCTCCCCATCTCAAGCCCCTGCATTCGAGGAGCTCCTAGTCTGACAGGGGCAACCGTAACCATGCTGGGGCAGCGTCTGGTCCAACAGGAGAGCCGCAGAGGCAACAGGACAAGGCCCAGGGTCCCCGGAGGCCCACTCCTGACGCCCGTCCCAGCACCCGGGAGGCTGGGCCTGTGACCCATGCATCCACTTAGCAAGCTCATCCCTGGAGGAGCCCGGAACCCTTTCCTGCTTGTAGCTCTCTCGGATCTGGAAGAGTGGGAAAGGATGGCTATAGGAAGGTCCCAGAGCCGGGAGAGCTGAGTGGCCTGAGGCCACTATTTGGCCCCTTTGGGCTGTTCCCTCCTGAATCCAATCAAGCCAGCCATTACTTGGTCACAGTCTTTGCTGGGCACCCCTGTGTGGGGATGTGGCATGTCCTGCAGTTTACTCTGAGATGGGCAGGAGCAGGTGGCCTAGAGCCAGCTCCAAGCCTGAAACTCAGGACCGGGGTCCATGCCCTGGGACACCCGCTCTCCCTCAAGGCTGTGGCCGGTCCTCAGCAGGTGCACCCCACAAACAATGCTCTTATTGTGGGCGTCATACCTGCTGAGGCCCAGCACTGACCTGTGTGGCCTGTGGGCTCAGTGGGCCCTCCACGGGGAGGGTGTCCACTGGGGTGCAGACCACACAGGCCAGGGGACACACAGCCCTGGGTTCTTACCTGGGTGCTGCCATTGATTCGGGCACAGGGTTCTGTGCTTTGGGCGTCGGCTTCTTCACATGAAATCAGAATATCCTCTTGACCTTGTAGGACTTCGGGAAGGGTGGCACCACAGAACTTCTGCCTAACCTCTCGGGCCCCATTCGATGCATCTGTAAAACTGGGCAGTACTAGCTTCCTCCTGGGGTTCTCGTGAGGATACCACAAGGGGGTTGGTGTGGAGCCCTGAGTGGGTGGCGATAAGTGCTTTGAAACAGAGGCCGTGATCTTGAGCGTTAGTGAAGCCCGAGGCACCGGCTGGGGCCGGAGGTGGGGAAGCAGACCTCTGTGAGGTCCCTGAAGACTCAGAGATTTGGTGACTGTGTCTCCACTGGAGATAGTGTTTCTCAGTGAGCCTGGGGATCGTGAGCGTGGCCTCTGTGGAAGGCAGCGTGGTGGATGGATGGAGCCCCCTTCCCGCTCACTGCCTGACTTGGGGCTCCATTGATCTCATTTGTCTGATAGAAAGAGGTGGTAGTTCCCGGCCCCAAGGGCCACTGGGAGGACCTGGCATGTAGTTGTAGGTGGCCGGGGCCAGAAGGAGGGCAGGTGGGTGCCTCGTGGTTCCTGCTCCGGGCCGCCCCAGGAACCGAGCTCTGCCCCTTGGCTCCTGGGTCGTGGAGCCTCTGCTGCAGTAACCGGACAGTCACCCCAGGAGAGGCCACAGCCTGGTCTCCAGCCGCTAGACTCCCTGGAGACATTGGGCACTATTATCTTTTGCTGAAAAAATAGCTCTGTGCCCCCTCCTGATCCTGGGACCAGAGTCTCCAGCTAAGCCCGGTGTGTCTGTTCTGCTCTTTGGCTGACAGTCTCTCCAGAGCCCTCACCCCCAGCTGCCCTGTGTGGGGAGGTGGAGGCTTGGGGGTCAGTGCGGAGACACTCAAGCCCACCCAGAGCCCCCATGAGTCAGGACCAGCTGCTCTTTGCTGGGTGCCTGCCGCGTACCAGGCTCTTGGCTGAGGGCTTTTCATCCCTGTTTTTTATTTCCTTCACCTTTCAGCTTATTATCCCCATTTTGCAGAGACAGCTCTGAAAACCAAAGTTCTCAGCTCTTCAGTATGTGCGGTTTCTGAGCAGATTTTTTTCTTTTTTAAATTTTAAACCCGTTCCAGTGCTCTTTCTTCTGAGCTGACAGCAAGCATTCTCACCTTCGTGCAGTTTTGGGAGTCTGGTCTCACTTCTGTGTGGCCTGTGGTTTAGCTATTCTCCAGGCAACAGCCCAGGACGTGAACCCCGTCAGTGAAGTGGAGGCTAGGCTGGGACCCTGCGTTCTGGGCCCAGGAAAGTGGATTTCCCTTCTTGGAAGCAGCGTCTCAAACCCGAGTTTACAGGGGCCACAGAGGGCCCTGATGGTGCCTGTGCCTCCAGGCCAAAGGACTCCGAGGTCTCTGTCTCCCAGTTTCCCGCGAGTCGGTGGAAGAGGGAACACTCCTGGATGATGGGCCAGGCGCGCCCCCTACTGGGCCTTCATGGAGCCTCACGGGGAACTCAGATCTGGGGCGAGGGACCCCAGTCATTCAATGGTCCAGACCGTCTTCACTGCCCGTGTCCCTCCCCCCAAGGGTGCTGGGGCCAGAGTTGAGGGCCTGAGTCAGGACTGGGTCCTAGGTCTTCTCTTTTCCACTAAAAAAATGCCAAAGAGGCCCAGAATGAGCACTCAGATCCTGGAAAGGTGATGCCAATAGTGGGAAGAAATTTGTTTTTTTAACTTTCATTTTCTACTGGAGCAGAGCTGATTAACAATGTTGCGTTAGTTTCAGGTGTGAAGCAAAGTGGTTCAGTTACACACGCGTGTGTACCTGTTCTTGACCACTTTCTGTTCCCATTTAGCTTATTAAAAAGTGTGGAGCAGAGTTGTCTGTGCCATAGCGCTTCCCAGGTGACTCAGCGGTAAAGAATCTGTCTGCAGTACAGGAGACGCGGGTTCCATCGCTGGGTTGGGAAGACCCCTGGAGAAGGAAAAGGCTACCCACTCCACTTTTCTTGCCTGGGAAATCCCATGGACAGAGGAGCCTGGCGGGCTACATAGTCCTTGGGGTCTCAACGGGTCGGACACGACTCAGGGATGGAGCGCGGACGTCTCTGCTGTGCAGTAGATCCGTGCTGGTCACCTGTTTTAAATGTAGCCGTGTGTACATGTTCCAGACTCCCATTCTGTCTCTCCCGCCAGGAGGACGCTGTGGAGCCTGTTGTGTGCCAGGCGCATTTCTTGTGTTTTCCTGCATTTTTCACGCCCTTCTCACTCTGCGGGATGGATGTTGTGTTCTCCTTGCCCCCCGCTTATGGACCAGGAAGCAGAGCTAGAGATCCACCCTGACTGCCCCCACCCCGCTGCCTGCACGCACCCCCCCCACCCCCACCCCCAAGTTCAGAAACGGGGTCTGCTGGGCTTGGCCTCGGGACCTCCGCTCACCAGCCTCGTCTTTTGGCCAGCAGAGGCGGAGAGGAACCAGCCCTACGAGGATGTGCACCAGGACAGGGCGCCCCGGGAGCCGGAGGACCTAGGCTGGAGCTCCAGCGAGTTCGAGAGCTACAGCGAGGACTCAGGCGAGGAGGCCAAGCCAGAGGCAGAGCCCACCAAGCACCGAGTGTCCTTCCAGCCCAAGGTGAAGGGACGGGGCATCTGCGGGTGGTGAGGGCCAAGGCTGAGACTCGTAGCTGAGCCTCAGTGACTCCCAGGAAGGTGTTGGGGGGAGAGAGCAGTGGCGCGGGCATCCTGCGACAGGAAACGACCCACCCACCCGTATTGCTGGCTGGCCACAGCAGCCGAACTGAGAATGGGCGTGGCCAGCGCCTGTGCTGAGAATGGGCGTGGCCAGCGCCTGCGGCAGACCCGGCAACTGATAAGGATGCTCACGAGCTCAGATCCGGCTTCAGAGTCCTCCTCATCGCGGCGCTTGGGCAGCCTGACTGATGGATGAGAGCTGACACGTGCATAGTGGAGAAGAGCCGCCTGCCAGTGCAGGAGACACGAGAGACGCGGGTTCCACCCCTGGGTCGGGAAGATCCCCTGGAGAAGGGCATGGCAACCTGGAGAATCCCAGGGACAGAGGAGCCTGGCGGGCTACGGTCCATGGGGTCGCACAGAGTTGGACATGGCTGAAGCGATTTAGCACGCACGTGGATCAATTCAACTCTGCTTCTCAGATCAGTCCTAGACCCCATAGCCCTCTGCCCTGGGGAGGTGACCAAGTGGGCTAAGACAGCCACCAGAGGACTTCTTTTCCAAAGCCTTTCAAAGTGCCAGCCATGAGCTGGTAGCTTCTGGTGTTTCCTTCTGGAACAGTTCATTCTGCTGACCTCACGGAAGCAGCCACGCAAGCCAAGAGGGCGGACTGCCTGGCTCCTCCACTCTTGTGACAGCCGTGCCCACCATCTGTTCTGCGCTGCTGCTGTGCGGTCCCCAGGCTGTGTCTGACTCTGTGTGACCCCATGGACTGGCTGTAGCCTGCCAGGCTCCTCTGCTCTGTAGGAGCCACTGAAAGGCAGCCTGCATCCATGCTGAGATTTGGGATTTAATGGGAGCCACTTCGCTGAGACAGGCCTGCCTGACCAGAGGTGACTGGGTCCCTCGCAGGTTCCTTTTTGGAAAAGACCGGGGCAGGCAAGTGGGCTGAGGTGTTAGCGAGTCCTGCCCACAGGGAGGGCAGCGACCAAGGCAGGGTCCTCAGGCCTGGGCTGGATTATGAGCGGCGTCCAACTCCATGTTCCAGAGGGCCTCCCACCCCTTTCCCAGTTTGGGGATGCCCTGGGGGAGAGGGGTGCAGGCCAGAGCAGCACCCACACCTAGGAGTCTTCAGACAGACTTTACTCAGATGAAGAGAGCACCCCCGTCCTCGGGAAGCCAGGGCCTGAGCAGGGGTCCCCTGGGCCCCTGTCTCCTCAGGCAGATTTTACTCAGATGAAGAGGGCGCCCCCGTCCTCGAGAAGCCAGGCCTGAGCAGGGGTCCCCTGGGCCTCGGTCTCCTCAGACAGACTTTACTGAGATAAAGAGGGCACCCCCGTCCTCAGGAAGCCAGGCCTGAGCAGGGGTCCCCTGGGCTACGGTCTCCTCAGACAGACTTTACTCAGATGAAGAGGGCGCCCCAGTCCTCGGGAAGCCAGGCCTGAGCAGGGGTCCCCTGGGCCTCGGTCTCCTCAGACAGACTTTACTCAGATGAAGAGGGCGCCCCCGTCCTCGGGAGGCCAGGCCTGAGCAGGGGTCCCCTGGGCCACGGTCTCCTCAGACAGACTTTACTCAGATGAAGAGGGTGCCCCCGTCCTCGGGAAGCCAGGCCTGAGCAGGGGTCCCCTGGGCCTCGGTCTCCTCAGACAGATTTTACTCAGATGAAGAGGGCGCCCCCGTCCTCGGGAAACCAGGCCTGAGCAGGGGTCCCCTGGGCCACGGTCTCCTCAGACAGACTTTACTCAGATGAAGAGGGCGCCCCCGTCCTCGGGAAGCCAGGCCTGAGTAGCGGTCCCCTGGGCTCCGGTCTCCTCTTGGCTGGTCCCCACGGCAGAGCCACAGAAAGCGGCCTTGCCCTCTTGCAAGTTCAACCACCAGAGAAGGCGCCAGAGAAGTCGAGCATCTCTGGCGCCTCTTAGGGTGCGGGTGGGGCCTGGGGGCAGGAAGACCTGACCCAGGCTCCAGGAATCCGTGTGCTCTAGAGGAGATCCAAGTCCAAACGGTTTGTCAAAAATGAAGGAAAACAGGCCTTTTTGTGAACATGAGCCCACGTTCCTCTGGCTGCCTGCCCGACGCAGGTCGGATTGGATGGGCCTGATCACAGGAGGCTTCCAAGGGAGGCGGCTGGGAGCCGGGGGGCAGGAGCCGGAGGAGAAAGGGGTCCCTGGTGGGAGGAAAGGCCCAGGCGAGAGCTGGGGAACGGGCCCCTTCCTGCTTCTGCCCTTGCAAGGTGTGAAGCCACCGCGCCCCCAGGGGAGCCTCCTGAGAGGAGGGTGGGCCCTGTGTGCCCAGTGTGGCTGTGGAGAGTGCGGGCAGGTGGGACTCCAGGCCTGGGCCAGCCCTTGTCCTCAGCCTCTGGCTGTCCCTCCGAGTCCCCCGTGGCCGTGTTCCTGGCCCCCTGCCTTCTTGCTGGGGATCAAGGGGAAGCGTCGGGCTCTCTTCGTGCAGGAGGCTAGGGATGTGGAGTTTGGCCTCTCCCATGGGCATCGGGATCACAGTGGCAGGTGGTTGAACTTGCAAACGCTGGGGCCTCACTCCCAGCTCCAGGGCTGGATGGGGCCTGGCCACCTGCTTTTTAACAGCCCTGGGTCCCCAGAGGTGGCCGGGGGCCCACAGAGCGCTCTGAGAAATGCTGGGAGAGCCCTCAGCTTGGCCTGGCCACAGGTGGGCCCTGAAGGCCTGCCTGTGGACCCTTGTCCCGCACACCCTCCAGCTCTTCCTCAGCACAGATGGTAGGGCAGCATTCTGGCAACTTCTCACCGCGAGGCCTTCTTCCCTGGCCTTGGGCCCGGCCCACCTCCTCCCTGAAGAGCAGGTCCCTGTGGATGGTGGAGGGCTTTTCCTCTGATAGCCACCTCTGCCCAAGAGACCCCCAAGCCCCTCCTGAGCTGCGGGGGCGCGTCTGCCCCCACACCTCACACGGCAGCTGCTGCATGTCTCCAGGGCCCTCTGCTTGCCTGCGTGCTGTGCGCTCTGGGGCCTCGGGCAGCAGAGATGGCCTGTGTTGAGTCCTGCCCTCGGGGCCTGGCGGGCCTGGCACCCTGTGCAGCTGTGAAAGGGCCAGGGCAGCCCCTCCTGCAGGGGTCTGGCCAGGCCAGCCCTCGGCGGGCGGACTGTTGCCGAAGAGAATGACTGAGGGTCTGCAGCATGACTCCCAGAAGCCCCTGACCAGACCTAAGTGGAAGCCTGCTCGCGGTTCGCGAGGGCCACGGTCAGCGGGAGGTGCCTTTTCCAGCTGTGAAGTGAGCTGCACTGCACGCTGTTCTGACTGGGACTTCTTCATAATTAAGATGGCCGTGGTCTGGCCGTCAGAAGCCTGGGCAGCAGAGCGTGCTGGGAGCTCAGCTGGTTGACTCCCATCTGGCCACTGCAATTGACCTAGTCCTTCTGACCCTCGGGGTCAGAGAGGCGGAGGTCCGGGGCCTTCATGACTGTGTCGCGTCAATCTTTTTTGCAGATAAAACAGGACTCCAGTTTTTTTGGAGTCTGAGTAACTCTCAGGACTTTCCCCGTCCCACTACTTCTTTGCATATCAATAGCGAACCTTCGCCCAGTGTGGTACAGCTTACGGAGCAGTTTCATTTATTGTTCCTGAGACCTCAGAGTGGTTGGTATCATTTGCTTTAAGAGTCTCATTAAAAAAAAAAGAGTCTCATTTTGTTAGGATCAGAGAACCTAAGCAACAGAAGCTCAGAGAGGTTAAATGACGTGGTGAAGGCCACGCAGCCCGTAAGTGGTAGAAGTCCAACTCAGCATCACATTGGGTTGGAAAGAAAATACCGTGTCCATTCATTCATCCATCCGTCCATCCGTCCATCCAACTGTCCATCCATTCAACAAATATTGGGCACTTAGTATTTGAAAGACGGTCCAATAATACCAGCTTCCATTCTTTTGAACACTCACTAAGCTCTAGGTTCTGTCTGCTTTGTCTGTTTAACCTTAATGATACTATGAGCTGGTTCCTATGGCCGCTTTACCTGTGAGGAAGCTGTCACTCAGCGAGGTAGAGACTCTGCAGCTGTTAGGCGGGAGCAGATTTGAAAGCAGCCTCCCTGCCTCTTGCTCAAGCTTTGGGTCCCTCTGCTCCTCTGCTTTCCCCTAAGCTCCAGTCTTGCTCTTCTCTGCACTTTGCCAAATGCAACCCTTGCTCCTGCAGTTCACGCATTTGAGTGGCTGTCTGTTCGCGCATCTCTGTCCATCTCCCCAGGTAGTATGAAGCCAGTCAGCCCCCTGTCCTTCCATCCAGTCGCCCGCCCCCCTGCCCCGAGCTGCTCCTCCCTCTGTCCGTCCACCCTTCCTCTAAGTGACCACCCAGTTCGTCCTAGCCCTTAAGAACCCAGAAACCAAATGTGCACATCCCTTCCCAACCTCACGCCCAGTGACGTCACATCGGCAGCCTGAAACTGTCCAGGGCGCGCGTGTTTGCACCATGGAAATACGACAAAGCAGGGCGCTTTTCCTGGAGAACCACTGGTTGACTGTTCACCAGCAAAGCACTGCTTCCGTCCACTCACTAATCCATCCACGTTTTTATTCATTTATGAGTGTCCGTCCGTCCCTCTACCCGTTTGCCCAGCTGTAGAATCATCCATTCATCTGCCCATCCATTCATCTGTGGGCCTGTCCATCCACCATCTGTCTGTCGCCCACCCAGCCAGCCACCTACCACCCTTCCATCTCAGAAACTCACCAAGAGCTTCCTATGTCAGGAGCCCCACTCTGGGCCCCCCGGATGGGGAGATAACGGAGACACAGCCCCTGTCCTCTGAGCGCTGGGAAGGGGCCTGGGCTGTCCGCCCCTGCCGCCCCCAGCTCCTGAGCCCCGACCCCCAGCTGGCTGGCGTGTCAGGCTGGACGCTGCTGCAGCTGACCCCGGCAGCAGCCCACTGGACCCAGGCCCCCGTCCCGCTGCCGCCAGCTGTCTCTCCGCGGCCTCACCCGAGTCTCCTTTCTCCTGTCGCTGTGTCTGCCCTGCTGCCTGCCCCACCCCTCACCTGCTCCTTCTGCTTGGCCGCCCGGGGCTCCAGCTTTCTCCAGACCTGACTAGGCTAAAGGAGAGATGCGTCAGGACTAAGAGAGACATCCTGGCTCTCAGAGTCGGGGGCAGAGACATGCAGGAGCTGAAGCACAAGTGCGACTGTAAGGTACTGTCTGCCTGTCCCCCCTAGTCCTGGGGCGCCGGGCCGCAGAGGGTGGGATGCCGCGAGCCCCGGGCCCTGCTGGCGCCTCGCACCCGTTGCCTTGGCTGATGCCGCCGGCCGGCTTGCTCCTGTCCACGTCCTCGCCTTTCTTTCTCTCCACCCTTCAGTGACCCCTTATCCATCTATGGGAATTCCTGGGTGGGCTCTCAAACTTCAGCGCCCTCAGAATCCCCTGGGTGCTTTGAAAAACACACATTCCTGAGCTCCACCCACGAAGAGCCTGGTTCTGCCAGTCCAGGCCGAGGCCCGGGAATCTGCAGATGGGATGACTCTGGCTAGGTGGGTCTGGGTTACACCTTGAAAAGTGTGACTGTTGGTGATGTTTAACATTCCTCTCCCTCTGAGCCATTCAGAGAGCTCCGGGGTTAGGAGGCCAGAGCGAGAAGCCTCAGCACCGCTTCTCAGCTGGGACTCCTGCCTCAGCGTGAGGGGGATGCTGCTGACAGCGGTGGATTCTATTCACTGAGCAGCTACTGTGCGCCATGGGCCCTGCAGGCCTGGATCTGAGTCCCAGTCCTGCCCCTGGCTCACGGTGTGGTCCCAGGCAGGCCTCTTGATCTCTCTAAGCTTCAGCTTCCTTGCCAGTGAGATGGTGGCAGTGAGAGAGCCGGCCCCCGGGGCGGGGGGGTGGTGAGCTCAGATCTGTCTGCTGCTCGGTGCTGTGCTGGGCGCTGGCCCAGAGCTCAGAGCGTGTTGACTGAGGGTACGTGTGTGTCTGACCCTTTTCTCCCCGGGCTCTCGGGAGGCCGCCATCCTACCGCTGCTCTTTAGTGTCAGTGAGGCCGGTGAGTGGCTGGTGGTCACAGCAGCAGTCAGCTGCTGAGCTGGGACTAGAGCCTGGGTCTGTAGGAATCAGAGCCTGCTCGCCCTCCGTCCTGTGGCCTAGCCCATTCCTCAGAACGGGAGGCGTCGCTGGAGAAGGGAGAGAGGCGCTTTAAAGTTTGCAGGTCCCGTATTCGGAGCCCCTCTGGGAGCCCGTCCTGGGGGCGGGGGCAGGTGTGACTTCTCAGGGAGCCTCAGCCCAGCGGTGGCAGAGAGTGTGTGGAGGGCGGTGTGCAGGCCAGCGTGCTCTCCCGGCCTGTCCCATCCTCAGCGCCGTGCGATGGTGGAGGGCGGTGTGCAGGCCAGCCAGCGTGCTCTCCCGGCCTGTCCCAACCTCAGCGCCGTGCAATGGAGGGCGGTGTGCAGGCCAGCGTGCTCTCCTGGCCTGTCGCATCCTCAGCGCTGTGCGATGGTGGAGGGCGGTGTGCAGGCCAGCGTGCTCTCCCGGCCTGTCCCAACCTCAGCGCCGTGCAATGGAGGGCGGTGTGCAGGCCAGCGTGCTCTCCCGGCCTGTCGCATCCTCAGCGCCGTGCGATGGTGGAGGGCGGTGTGCAGGCCAGCGTGCTCTCCCGGCCTGTCCCATCCTCGGCGCCGTGCGATGGAGGGCGGTGTGCAGGCCAGCGTGCTCTCCCGGCCTGTCGCATCCTCAGCGCTGTGCGATGGTGGAGGGCGGTGTGCAGGCCAGCGTGCTCTCCCGGCCTGTCCCAACCTCAGCGCCGTGCAATGGAGGACGGTGTGCAGGCCAGCGTGCTCTCCCGGCCTGTCGCATCCTCGGCGCCGTGCGATGGTGGAGGGCGGTGTGCAGGCCAGGGTGCTCTCCCGGCCTGTCCCCCGAGTCGGCCCGGGTCGCCTGTCCTCAGCGCCGTGCGATGGTGGAGGTGGCAGGTTGACCCAGTAGATTGATGCCTCTTGCATGTTTGCCCGTTGCTCTTTTTTTTTTTTTTGCCCAGGAAGAGCTTCTGATGGTTCCCCCAAAGACCGCTTTGGGGATTCCTAGGGCAGCCCCCGCGATGGCTCTCTGCTGAGACAGGAACTGGGCTCCTGGACCAAGGCCTCCATCTGGGAGTCATGACCCCCCAGAGGAGGATGGGCATCTCTGTGCAGTTTCTGGGGTCAGCGTCTGTCTCTCTCATTAGATTCTCACAGGCACGTGTGGTACCCCCACCATCTCTCCAAAAGGCCAAGAATCGCTGCTCTAGAGTCAAAACATTTAGGTGCAGGGAGGGGCCCGGGAGCTTCCCTTCCCTCCCCAGCACTACACCCCTGCTGGCTGTTGCTTATTTCCAGAGAGTTGGCTTGTTCTGAAAGCCTGCAGCCTCAGCGCCTACTGGGTGTTCAGCAAGCCTTCCTGGCCCAGACCCTTGAGAAGTGCCAGGGCCCCTACAGTGGGGACCAGGAGATGGTTTGGAGGATGGTGATAGTGAGGGCAGAGTACAGGGCCCCCAGACAAGTGCTTCCCACTTGCAGCAGAGAGCTTCAGGGAGGAGGCGGTTTCCTAGAGCTACGCTGTCCATTATGATGGCCACGTGGCTCTGCATGTTTAAGTTAATTAACGTTAAGTATCACCAGGACTTGAGGTCCTCCATTGCACCATTCAGCTCTCAGGTGCCCAGTGGTGACCTGTGGCTGGCAGCTGCCTTGTTGGGCAGTGGGGTTGCCCTGCAGAGACTTCCAGCACTGGCCACGTGTTGGGGAAGTGGCCTTGCTGGGGGTGAGGTGGCCGGGCTGAGGGGACAAGGCAGTGGGTTAGGGGAGGTGAGGCTGCCACCCCCATCCCTCCCGGGCCTGTGCCCGCCCTGGGAAGCTGTGCCCGGCTCTGTGGCGCCCAGCCTCCCCGGTTCCCAGGCAGAGGCTTAGCAGAAGCGTGGCTGTCTGGGCGGGAGAGGGGGAGGGGGTGCCCCCAGTGGGTGGAGGGAGCCGCTGTGGTCGTCGTCAGCCCTGAAGGGAGCCCGGGCACTTGTGCCGCCCATTACTGTCCGTTCAGTCCTCAGGCCCTGGTGGGTGTTGGGGGAAACTGAGGCTCAGGGAGGTTGAGTGTCTCGTCTAGGGTCGGGTGGCCGGGGGGCGGTGGGGCTGGAACTTGAACCAGGCCTAGAACTCCAGGCCTTGAGGCTTTTCCCCAGTGTTGCACCATGTCCTTAACTGGACCCCCAAGGGAAGAACCTGGGTGAGGAAGTCCTCTTGCCCTAAGAGGGTGATCCCAGGGAGACCCCCCCACGACGTGAGCCCCCTCCCAGGAGGCCTCGGGGCGGCCCCGCCCTTGGCCTCAGCTGCCGGCGCCCTGGAAGGGGGTAGGCTCCGGGTTCCCTGTGTATGTAGCCCGGGCCAGTGGCCCTGGGTGGTGGCGAGTGTCCCCAGGCCTCCTCCCGCGTCCCTGATGAGCCCCTCTGCCTTTGCCCAGATGACCCAGCTCATGAAGGCAGCCAAGAGCGGGACCAAGGACGGGCTGGAGAAGACGCGGATCGCCGTCATGCGCAAAGTGTCTTTTCTGCACAGGAAGGACGTCCTGGGTAAGGCGCCGGGGCAGGCTGGGCCAGCAGGCACGCGGGGCGAGGTTACCGGGTGTCCGGGCTCCTCTGATGGTGGGGCCAGGGCCTGATCCCCACAGGCGCCGGCTTGCTTTCCAGGCTCTAGCAGACGGGCCCTGTCTCTCCTGGGGACCATGGGCCTCTCCCTTCAGCATCCCTGCCCTCAGCCTCCTGCCTCTCACACTCACCTGGCCTCATCATTGTTTTTTTTTTTTTTCAATATTTATTATTTGGCTCAGCTGGGTCATCCCTCAGTGGCATGAGGGATCTTCATTGACTCATGTGAGGTCTTCCTTGTGGCGAGCTGGGTCTTTTTTTAGTTGCAGCTCTGGGAGCTTTAGTTGGGGCTTGCGGGATCTAGTTCCCTGCCCAGGGATCAAACCCTGCTCCCCGGCCTGGGGAGCACAATGTCTTAACCGCTGAGCCAGCGGGGAAGTCCCTCCCGACCTCGTCTTTGAATGTGGCTTTGTCCATTCACCCGTCTCTCCACCAGCCAGCGTTCATGGAAGCCCTGCTAAGTGCCGTGCTCCAGGCTGAGTGCAGGGACACTGTTAGATGAGTTGTCCCCAGGAGCGCCCGGTACAGTGCAGGGGGCAGGCGTGCAACAGGAAGTGGCAGCTGCTCAGTGGGGCACCATGGCGAGAGTGTGGCGAAGTGAGTCTGGAATGTGGGAATGAAAGATCCGGGCTGAGAGCAGAGGCGAAGCAGGCCCAGGTCTCTCGGGCAGAGGCACAGGGTGGGGACGGGCACTTCTGGCCGAGGAGCCAGCGTGGGCGACGCTCCGGAGGTGGGGAGAACGAGACATTCAAGAAGTCAGCATGTGCGGAGTGTCTGTTGGGGTGCCAGGCACCCTGCTAAGAGCTTTGCGGTTTCTCATTCAATCCTTATAAGCACCAGAGCAGTGCAGAGGGCTGTCTTGTTCCCACCTGGACATGAGGGAACAGGCACAGAGTGGGTGAGTGTCTTGCCTGGGGACACACAGGCGTGGAGGGGACGGAAGAGGCTTCCTCTGGCTGGAGTGAGGCTCAGGGCCCCGTGAGCACGGGTGTCCACGCCAGGGAGGATGGTGAGGCTCTGCACCCTCCTGAAATCTGCACGTGAGCCTCCTATGCCTCGGTTTCCTCGTCTATACGTTGGGGCTGATCGGGTCTGTATATCGGGGGACCTCGGGGGGATGACCGAGCGGTGCGTGGGGAGGACCCAGCACAGCTGCTCGCCCCTTGCGGCAGGCCTTCTTCCTGGCGGAGCCCCAGAAAGCAGGCGCTTGGTGCTGGGACAGCATCTTGGTGACCTGGCTGCTGCCATGGTGCCACGGCCTCCTGGCCGCGTGATCTTGCCTGGTCCTTCCCCTCATCTGTGAAACGGGCTTAATCCCGCCACGGCATGTGCTCGACTGCAAGCTGTGCGGGGAGCCCCGGCCCCGATCAGGGAGGGAACGCTGGGCTGGGGAGGCCTTCCACATCCGGAGAGGCCTGGAGCTGGGACGGGGCGGGCAGGCTGGCTGGCCGGAACGGTCCCTGGTCACCCTCCCCATCCCCGGGCCCTCCCCACCCCGCCTGCAAGCCCAGAGCCTTTCTTAAAGTGACCCTCCCACCAGAGGCGTTATTAATAGCCACGGCTGGCTCGAATCACCGGCCAAGAATGTTCCCCCGGGGCGCGTGGGGGAAGAGGAAGCCGCGGGCCGGACGGCCGGGCTGGGTGCGGGGCCGGGCCCAGGGGGCCATGTGGGCCGGGCAGGGGGCCCTCCCCCGCGCCCACCCCCCTGCGGCCGGGCGCGGCCCGTCCTCCTCCTCCTCCTCCATCTCCTGCTCAGGTAAGGCCCGCCAGCCTGTCCCCGCCCCGCCCCGGGCACCTTTCCTCCCGCTTCCCCGGTGCCGCCTCCCGCGGCCCCAGTTGCTGACCCGGCTCCCAGGGCCACAGGCTGCAGGGGCCCGTGTCTCTGGGCCCATGTCTGCCGCTCGGGGCCCCGTGTCCCCGGGCCCATGTCTGCCGGTCCTGGGCCCGCACTCTGCCTGACTCTGCCTCTCCGCCCGAGCCTCTGTCTGCCGGCTCTGCCCTTTGAGAGCCGCCCCCACTCGCGTCCGCGTCCTCTGCTGGACTCCAGCTGAGCCTTTTCCCTTTTGGATCTCTCTTTTGGTGGGGGGGAAGATGAAAACACAGAGCCAAACTGCTTGTTCTCACAGCTTGCTTTCTTCCCTCTTTTCGGCGTCCAGAAGAAAACTATTTTTAGTGCCTGGTGATGGGGACATGGGCGGCCTGGCCTTTGGCAGGCAGAAGCGGGCGGGTCTGAGCAGGGACAGGGACTCGGCAGAGTGGGTCCTGAGAGTTGAGCCCCTGTGGCCTTTTCCCCCCCTCGCTCCACTGCGCCTCACCTCTGTGTCTGGGCAGGCTGTTCCCCAGAGGACGTGAGCAGGGCTGGACCCCCGAGGCGCTCTGAGGAGCTGCTCGTCCCAGGGCCCTGGGCTGCGGCGGGGGCGGCTCCGGCTCCTCGAGTCTGAGCAGGTGCGTCCTTCTCGCCCAGCATGTGTCACTAACCCAGCTCCCTTTGCAGGTGACTCGGAGGAGGAGGACATGGGGCTCCTGGAGGTCAGCGTTCCGGACATCAAACCCTCAGCCCCGGAGCTGGGCCCCATGCCAGCTGGCCTGACCCCGCAGCAGGTCTGTGGGGGTGCAGGTGTCCTCAGGGGGTGGGATGGCGGCTCCCAGCCTGCTGCCCGGGGCCGCACCCGTCTGGGTCTGGAAGGGGAGGTGATGGTCAGTGGCAGAGCCCAGTTGGGCAAGGGGCCTCCTGGGACCCCACTCGACCTGCCACACAGGCTGCCCACAGTGGACCCCGTGGGTCAGCGCTGCCATGCCAGGTGGGGCGGGGCTGCCCCTGGCACCCTTGCTGCCCAGGCTCGAGGCAGCCAGCACAGCTCCTGCAAAAAGAACAAAGGTGTTGGAAGAAATGGCTGCAGTCAAGAGAGGGCTGGGCAGCACCGAGCTCACCCAGCTCAGAGGGGACCCTGGGGGCGCCTGGACCCCCGCCTGCCCACCTGTCATCAGCTCAGACCCCAGAGTTGCTGCAGGTTTCCCAGGAGCCTGGCTCTTGGGTGGTGTCTTCTTTCTCCCGGAGGGTCACATCGAGATCGGGGCGCCTGTGCCCTGGGGCCCCACGTGGCAGAGCCATGACTGAGGTCCTCTCCATGGCTGGTTTTCCCCTCTATGAGGCTGGGAGGCGACCCTGCCTCCCTCTGGTCATGAGGGCTCTGGGCAAGACGCGCTGGGGCAGCAAATGCATCGAGCGATTGGCCGGGTTGGCGTTGGCAGGACATCCTGGTGTTGCACCCCTTTTGAAAATGAGAGATTTGGCCACACTTCTTGTCTCGGGAACCCGTCTGCCTCCTTCCTTCCCTCTTTCTCCTGCTGGGGCCCTGGCAGCATCTGGGCGGTGGCCCCCAGCCTCCTCCCTGGTGCAGTGAGTCACCGTCAGAGTTCAGAGCCAGGCGGGACCCCAACCTGCTCGCCCAGCAGCCGGGCTTCCCCTTTCTGGTGTCGGCAGGGTCGGGAGCCTCTTGCATTTCTTGGAGCAGCGATGTTAGTTGTTCTAGCCAGTGGCTCTCAGCGGACTTGATTTTGCCCCCAGGGGACATTTTGCCATGTCCGGCATGCTTTGGTGCTCACAGCTGGGGGTGGGGGCCCCTGGAGTCTACTGGAGAGAGGCCAGGGGCGCTGCTGGCCACCCGCGGTGCATAGGACCGCCTCCCACGTCAGCAGGCGGAGGCCGAGGGTTGCTCTGGGCACCCCTGGGGACTGGGAGTCCTGGACAGAGCGTCCGTTTGCGGGGCGGTGGCCTGGCTTGTCACACAGCCAGGGCGTGGGGGGCACAGTCAGGCCCAGGCCAGGCAGGGCGGTGGGGAGACAGGCACAGGGTGCCCCAGCATGGGGAGGGATGGTGGGGGGCACCTGCACCACCGCACTCAGGATGGCTTGGGGGCGCGCTGGGGGTCCCCTCCTGGGCTAAGGTGGGCAGGCTCCCCCCTCAGACACTGCTCGCCTATGACACCTTTCATAGGCCCTGTCCCAGCTTTGCTGCACAATGGGGTCACCAGGGAGGCTTTAAAAAGCCCCGCTAGCCAGGTGGCACCGCAGAGCAATTCAGTCAGTGTCCAGGGACCCCCGTGTGCAGCAAAGGCCCCGCCCCCGCCCCCACCACCGTGTGCTGCCGTGTCTGCGTGAGGGCTTCCTGAGTGGGTGCTGGTTGGGCTGCCCCCGGGGAGGCGCTGATTTGGGCTGAGATGGGCAGAAAGGGGAAGGGAAGGGCTGGGATGCTTAGCCTGAAGCAGAGTCCACTTGAGCGGGTGGGGGGACATGCTCAGGACTGTCTTCTGGGAGAGGGGTTGGTTAAGGATCAGATCTGTAAGTGGCGGGAGCTGAGATTTCATTTCCGTCTAAGAAAGAGCTCTGTACAAGGGTGGTCCAGAGACGGAGGAGGCCTCCCGTCCTGTGGGGGAGCATGGTGGTTCCCCATCCCTGGATGGGCGTGCAGAGGCCAGGCAGGACCCAGGAGTCCCTGTGCCCCCGGACCACATGCTGCCATCTGGGGAGCACGGGCACCTGTCTGGGGTGGGTGGGCAGGGGCTCTGGGAGGTGATGCCAGCTGCCAGGCTCCAGTGGGCCAGGAGTGGCTCTGGGAGGTGGTGCCAGCCTGCCAGGCTCCAGTGGGCCAGGAGTGGCTCTGGGAGGTGGTGCCAGCTGCCAGGCTCCAGTGGGCCAGGAGGGGCTCTGGGAGGTGATGCCAGCTGCCAGGTTCCAGTGGGCCAGGAGTGGCTCTGGGAGGTGGTGCCAGCCTGCCAGGCTCCAGTGGGCTAGGAGTGGCTCTGGGAGGTGGTGCCAGCTGCCAGGCTCCAGTGGGCCAGCCTGCCAGGCTCCAGTGGCCCAGGAGGGGCTCTGGGAGGTGATGCCAGCCTGCCAGGCTCATGTGCCAGCTGCCAGGCTCCAGTGGGCCAGCCTGCCAGGCTCCAGTGGGCCAGGAGGGGCTCTGGGAGGTGGTGCCAGCTGCCAGGCTCCAGTGGGCCAGGAGGGGCTCTGGGAGGTGATGCCAGCGGCCAGGTTCCAGTGGGCCAGGAGTGGCTCTGGGAGGTGGTGCCAGCCTGCCAGGCTCCAGTGGGCTAGGAGTGGCTCTGGGAGGTGGTGCCAGCTGCCAGGCTCCAGTGGGCCAGGAGTGGCTCTGGGAGGTGATGCCAGCCTGCCAGGCTCCAGTGTGCCAGCTGCCAGGCTCCAGTGGGCCAGGAGGGGCTCTGGGAGGTGATGCCAGCCTGCCAGGCTCCAGTGGGCCAGGAGTGGCTCTGGGAGGTGGTGCCAGCCTGCCAGGCTCCAGTGGACCAGGCGTGGCTCTGGGACAGACAGCTTCCTGCTGCTCCGCTGGCTCTCGTGATCCTCTCCCCATCTCCTGGTGCCCCGCCCACAGCCGGTGCTCGCCCGGGCGCCCTTGGCACCATTGGCACGGGTGCTGACTGACTATGCTCTCTGCCTGACCAGGTGGTCCGGAGGCATATCCTCGGCTCCATCGTGCAGAGCGAGGGCAGCTACATGGACTCTCTGAAGCGGGTCCTCCAGGTACGACTCCTGGGGCTTCAGGATCCCCGCGAGGGGCATGTTACAAGGAGTGTTTGGAGGCTGTGGGCATTTTTCAAGGGAAGGAGCCAAAAGCCAGTGTTTCTGTGGGGCCAGCAGGACCTCCGAATGGGGGACACAGAATTTCAGGTGCCTTGGTGCTCACGGGATGACTGGGTTTTCTGAAATGACGTTGGGGTTCAGTGAGATGAGGTCTGTCCCGTGGCGCTCAGTTGCGTCTGACTCTGTGGCCCTGCGGATTGCAGCCTGCCAGGCTCCTCTGTCCGTGGGATTCTCCAGGCAAGGATACTGGCATGGGTGGCCATGCCCTCCTCCAGGGGATCATCCTGCTCCAGAGATCTGACTCTGGTCTCCTGCACTGCAGGCAGGTTCTTTACCATCTGTGCCCCCAGGCCTGGACCTGCGACTGTGGGTCCTCTGGTGCCTGGGAGAAATCCTGCTTCCTCGTCCCTCTGGGATCCGGGGGAGGGGCCACAGCTCCCCACCGTCTGGGGGCTCCTGGGGTGGCGTGTCGGCCTCACCCCCTCCCTTGCCATCAGAATGCCCAGGAACTGCTGAGTAGACCCTTGCATGGCCAAGGTGTGCCGGCCTGGTCTATTTAGTTTACGTTCCTGAAACAGTGACTCCGGGATGTTGTGGGCTGTCTGTAAGGACCCCGGGGAGGGCATTGTTGGGGTGGGAGAATGCTCCGATCACTCCCTTCCCCTGCCGAGTGTGGATCCCCAGTGGAGGGGCCCAGACCCCGGGCAGGTGGAGACAGGCTGCCCCGTGTTTCTGTCAAAGCCGGCTGGAGACCGTGGCTCTCGGTCTCGCTGTGACGCCGCTGCCACTGCTGGCAGACTGGCTCAGCTGTGGGCGGAGCCGATCCGCGCCAGCCCCTGGGGCCTGCCTCCGTGGCGCCCCCTGCAGGCTGGCGTCTCCCCCAAACCCCAGCTTCCGCCGAAGTCTGCGTGTGGGCTGTGGACGGTCGAAAGGCTCAGGCGTGCTGCGTTCACGGAGACCCGTCCAGGCGGGGTGCGGAGCGCGGGCTGAGTGCTCCGCTCGGCCGCGCCCGGGGCCCTGAGGGCCGTGGCGGCGGCCTCGGGGCGCTCACCCGCCTGCCGCCGCCGCAGGATTACCGCAACCCCCTGATGGAGATGGAGCCCAAGGCGCTGAGCGCGCGCAAGTGCCGCGCGGTGTTCTTCCGCGTCAAGGAGATCCTGCACTGCCACTCCGTGTTCCAGATCGCCCTGTCCTCCCGCGTGGCCGAGTGGGACGCCACCGAGAAGATCGGCGACCTCTTCGTGGCCTCGGTAGGCGTCCCCAGGCCCCCTCCCCGGCCCGCCGAGGCGCACGCCGCCGCCCTGACGGGCGTCTCCCTGCTCCCCGTGTCCACGCCCGCGGGGTCCGAGGGTAGCAGCGCCCCTCCCCGGCACCATCGCCTCCCCCCGAGACCTGGTGTCTGCGCCTCTCGCGCCCTGTCCGCTGCCCTCACTGGGTGACAGGTTTCCTGACCTCCAGGGTAGCCGAGACCCCCGGGAGCGGAGGGCTGTGGCTGCGGGGAGGGTGGAGGTGCTCCCCGCCCACGCCCTCGCCTGGATGTGACCCTCCCTGGCGGGGCCCACGCCTCTTTCAGTTCTCCAAGTCCATGGTGCTAGACGTGTATAGTGACTACGTGAACAACTTCACCAACGCCATGTCCATCATCAAGAAGGCCTGTCTCACCAAGCCCGCTTTCCTCGAGTTCCTCAAGGTGGGCCTGAGGGCGGTCTGGGGCTCCTCCCAACAGAGCCCGGCCATGGCGGGGGGAGCGGGGGCGTGGAGGGGTGGGGAGGGCAGTGGGGGGCAGGGAGGCCTCTCGGGAGGGGGGTGCTGTCCACCCTTTCTCTGGTCCAGGCGCCTCTTTTCTTTCCTCTGGGGCATCCCCAGTCCCACGGGAGATGAGCCCCTGCTCCCCGCCCCCTAAGGGGGTGGTCGAGAATTAGAGGGTCTGTAAGCCGCATGGGATCTGAAGCTTTGACAGGAAGAAGGGGGCCATGACATCTTGCTGGTGGGGGCTGGGCTTGGGTGGGTGTTCAGGTGGGACTCAGTGCTGCGGGGTCCTGTGGAGAACAGGCTATAAAGGACTAAAGGCCTGGGGTAGCCATGGGGCCACGTCCCCACCCCCTCCTTGTTGCACAGTCATGATTCAGACGGAGACCCTGCCCAGCAGAGGACACAGGTGGGCCAGGACCCCCAGCCTCAGAAGACACACCCACAGTCCAGATCCCAGAGGAATGGGGGGCTTTCTCAATGGGGTGCCACCTGTCGCGGGTCCTGGGGGGATGGTGGGGTTGAAACAGGGAGACGGGAGAGTGTCTTCCAGGTACCAGGGCGGTGGGCAAAGGTCAGAGGCAAGTCCAGCTGGATCCTGGGCACGGGGTGCCCGGGAGAGAGGCGCAGAGCCTCTGAGTTCAGTTTGAGTAGATCCGGGCCTCAAGCCCAGGGCCTGGGATGTCATAGTGCACGCAGTGGGGTGCCGCTGAAGCTTTGGGTGGAAGCGGAGGCAGGTGGGGACGTCCCTGGGTTGCAGGGGCCGTGTCAAGGTGGCAGGTGTGTGGGTGGTGTGGTGGAGACAAGCGATACCCAGGGCAGTGAGAAGCCCCATGCCCACCCCGCCCCGGGACCGGGCCCGTTCACCTTACGTGGAGGGAAAGGTGGTCTCAGCTCCTTCCAGAGGCCTGGCCTCTGGAATAAACGGCTGAAGGTCCTAGTTATTACGCTTTTGGTCCAGAGACCTTAATGCGCTGCTCCAGGCCCCCGAGGGTGTGGACCCCATGCTGGCAGGGACCCCTGGCTGCAGACCCAGGGTCCTTCCTGGCTCTTCCCTCCGGCCCGAAGCTGACCAGGGTCCTGGGGAGAGGAGCCCGGGTCGGCACAGCCGTGCCCCGGGTGCCAGGCTCTCGCCAAGGACGCTCAGTGAGTGACGCCGCCTCCCCCAACAGCGGCGCCAGGTGTGCAGCCCCGACCGCGTCACGCTGTACGGGCTGATGGTGAAGCCCATCCAGAGGTTCCCACAGTTCATCCTCCTGCTGCAGGTACCGCCGCCGGCTCTGCCGCCGCCGCCGCCCCGCAGGATGCAGCTGGGGCTGGTGCATGCCTGGTGGGATCGGGTGGGAGGCCTGGCTCTGCCCCAGCACCCAAAGCCCTCACCTGGGCCGTGCAGGGTGGGCGGGGGCTCGGCCCCCGGCCGCGCTTTCCTCGCCCCTGGGGTGGAGCCCATTCAGTGGGACCGCATCCTTTCCCTCCCCTGCTGGGAACCTGGTGACGGGTGCAGACAGTCACCCATGACGGTGGGGGGCACATGGAATCCAGTGCCCTCAGGGCCCCTGGCAGGGCGGAGAGGCCCTGTGAGGGCTTTGGTCTTGGTGCTCCAGGCTTCCCGAGAGAGTGTCAGCCCCCACTCTGGGCCCCAAGAGCTTGGGACAGCCCTCCTGATTGCCGGGGGTCCTCGTTCAGGAGGTGAGCCCCCAAGGGCCCCAGCAGCGTCTTTCCTCTGTCCTCAGAGTGGACAGCTGCAGGAGGGGGTCTCGTCTCCGCACACTCTCCATCAGTGAGTCAGGGCTGGGTCTACCCAGTCACGTGACTTCACGTTCTCACGCGGTGGCTGTTTCTTGAGACCTTGCTCCCTGTCAGGCCCCAGCTCCCCGGGCTCCTCCTGGCTGGGTCCTTGTCAGGCTGGGTCTCCGTGGGGACTGTGGAGGCTGAGGCTGTGGCCCCAGCCAGCAGAGGGTCTGCTGGGATGGGGGGGTCTCAGTCCTGGCTCCCCCTGGGCCCCCACAGGACATGCTGAAGAACACGCCCAGGGGCCACCCGGACAGGCTGTCGCTGCAGCTGGCCCTCACGGAGCTGGAGACGCTGGCCGAGAAGCTCAATGAGCAGAAGCGGCTGGCTGACCAGGTGGCGGAGATCCAGCAGCTGACCAAGAGCGTCAGTGACCGCAGCAGCCTCAACAAGGTGGGTGCCGGCCCCCGCCCGACGCCCCTGTCACCCGCCTCCCGGCGCCTCCAGGTGGCTGAGAGGGAGGGGTGGCTCCTTGCTCCTCTGGGGTCCGCAGACCTTACCTTGAACGTGTGAAAGTGAAAGTGAAAGTGAAGTCGCTCAGTCGTGTCCGACTCTTTGCGACCCTGTGGACTGTAGCTTACCAGGCTCCTCTGTCCATGGGATTCTCCAGACAAGAATACTGGAGTGGGTTGCCATTTCCTTCTCTGGGGATCTTCCCGACCCAGGGATTGAACCCGGATCTCCCAAATTGCAGGCAGACGCTTTAACCTCTGAGCCACGCTAACCTTGACCATAAATCTTTTTCCCCCCAATATTTATTTATTTATTCCGATGGTGCTGGGCTTTGTTGCCCTGTGGACCTTACTTTGACCATAGTCTCTCTTTTCCCCCTAATATTTATTTATTTATTCCAGTGGTGCTGGGCTTTGTTGCCTTGTGGGCCTTACTTTGACCATAAGCCTCTCTTTTCCCCCCTGATATTTATTTATTTATTCTGATGGTGCTGGGCTTTGTGGCTGTGTGGACCTTACCTTGACCATAAGCCCCTCTTTTCCCCCTAATATTTATTTATTTATTCCGATGGTGCTGGGCTTTGTGGCCGTGTGGGCTTTCTCTGGTTGCAGCGTGGAGGCGTCTCTTGCTTTGGAGCACGGGCTCTCGGGGGCTCAGTTGCCCTGCGGCCTGTGGGATCTTCCCAGACCGGGGGTTGAACCCGTGTCCCGTGCATCGGCAGGCGGCTTCTTAGCGCCTGGACCTCCAGGGAAATCCCGAGGACCAGTCTTAACTAGAAACCCCTGCCGTCCACCCCGACATTAGTTACCACTCAAGCGTTTTTAGGATAAAAGCTGATTTTATTTAGCAGTAGAATTGCCAGTAAAGACGCCTGAAATGATAGCCTAGTAGTATGTTTAAACGACTGGGCCGTGGAGTCAGAGTCTGCCTTTGAATCCGGATTTTGCCACTGATGTTTACTGTGGGGAATCACTCAATTCTCTGAACCTCAGTTGCTTGCTCTGAAACCCTTCTCTGAAATGAGTTTGACAGCACCTGACCCTTAGGGCTTCTGCAAGGCCAAGGAGAACACTGGCAAAGTGGCGGACCCAGAGTCCTTAATGCAAGGTGGCCCTTGTCATTATTAGTGTTATTTTTTAAAAAGAAAGACCAAAAAACAAACAAACAAACCATGCCGTATTTTGAGATTGCAACTTAGAAACATTCTAGCAAAAAAATCTTAACTTTCAGATGAGTCTATTAGAGAACCCTGTTTTTTAAACTTATTAATTTTATTTTTGGCTTTGATGGGTATTCTTTGCTTTTTTGTGTTTGTTTTTTTTTTTTTAATTTGCAGTGCTGCTCTTCACTGTGGTGCGTGGGGTCTCATTGTGGGGGCTTCTCTTGTGGGGCACAGGCTCTGGGCACTTGGGCTTCAGTAGCAGCAGCTCACAGGCTCAGCAGTTGCGGCTCATGGACCCTGGTATACGAGGCCTCAGGACCTGTGGTTCCAGGGCTCAGCGGTTGCGGCTCGTGGCCCTGGGACACGAGGCCTCAGGACCTGTGGTTCCAGGGCTCAGCGGTTGCGGCTCGTGGCCCTGGGACACGAGGCCTCAGGACCTGTGGTTCCACGGCTCAGCGGTTGCGGCTCGTGGCCCTGGGACACGAGGCCTCAGGACCTGTGGTTCCAGGGCTCAGCGGTTGCGGCTCGTGGCTCTAGAACGCGGCACTCAGCAGTTGTGGTGTGTAAGCGTAGGTGCTCCAAGGCACGTGAAGTCTTCCTGGATCAGGGATCGAACCTGTGTTCACTGCATTGGTAGCTGGATTCTTATCCACTGTGCCACTAGGGCGGTCCCTAGAGAACCCTGTGTTTAAAACACAAAGTTGGTACAAGAGACTCAGTCACCTCCCGGAGTCACCTGTCGGTGATCTTCAGTCCTGTGTCTCCTTGGCGGCTTGTGGCATGCACAGCCTGCAGCTGCACCCGCATCCGGGAGGTCCCCAACCCCGGGCTCCACCCCCTTTCACTCAGTAGAGGGTGGGACTTGGCCCTGATGGTGTGCGGGGAGGCGACTACGCCCCAGGACACTTGGCAAGAACAGAGTTGTTCTCTGGGGAAGGGACATCGTGTAGGGTCACAGGAAGGTGTTCAGATCATCCGGGGGAGAAACAGGGAGCCTCCTGGCTCTGTGCCCCCAAAAGCAGAACTAGGGCCAGTGACTGAGGTCAATGGGATTTCAAGCCACAAGGGGAGGACTTCCTAGTGTTTGTTGAGCGTCACCATGAGTGCCTCCCCACGTGGCCCGCGCTTTACAGCCTGTGATGCTCTCTGACCTTCACTGTGATCTTTGATCTGTACCACAGGACCGCGGAGCAGGGCCCGGACAAGATATTCTAAGCTTCGGGGTCCTGCATCTTAAGACGGTCCCACCTCAGGCCAAATTCAGTCTGCACACGTGTGCTCAGGCCCACACAGGACTTCTAAGAAGATGAAATTGGTTGCCAGCATTTAGAAATGGAGAAGCGTCCCACAAAATTTAGACTTGTTCATCTTCTCCAAGGGTTGGAAGAGCTGGCATCTTGGCCCACCTTCCCACGTGGGGCCGGTCAGCTGAGTAGCAGCTGCCCATGCCCCCTCAGTCCCCATCTGAGTCTTTCCCCCGAGGTTACCTGCTGGCAGTTGGGTTTGCTCCACGTGTTCCAGGAGGATAGTGCTGGGAAGAAAGATAGGGCAGGAGAGGAGCCCCCGCCCCGGGGTGCCTTGTCCAGGATTGCCCAGGGTGGGCCTGAGGCGTGGGGGCATCCCTCCTCGCCACCCCAGGCGGGGCGGCCCCAGCCCTCTAATTCGGAATGCCTCTCAGGAAAGCGACTTTGGCCTAGTCACAGCTGCACGCTGCCGCCTGAGGGCCCGGTCACGGCCGCGCGCTGCCGCCTGAGGGCCCCGTCACGGCCGCGCGCTGCCGCCTGAGGGCCCCGTCTCGGCCGCTGGCGCCTGAGGACCCCGTCTCGGCCTCGTGCTGCCGCCTGAGGGCCCCGTCTCGGCCGCTGGCGCCTGAGGACCCCGTCTCGGCCGCGCGCTGCCGCCTGAGGATCCTGGCGCCTGAGGGCCCCGTCTCGGCCGCACGCTGCCGCCTGAGGATCCTGGCGCCTGAAGGCCCCGTCTCGGCCGCACGCTGCCGCCTGAGGATCCTGGCGCCTGAAGGCCCCGTCTCGGCCGCACGCTGCCGCCTGAGGGCCTTGTCTCGGCCGCGTGCTGCTGCCTGAGGGCCCCGTCTCGGCCGCGCGCTGCCGCCTGAGGACCCCGTCTCGGCCGCGCGCTGCCGCCTGAGGACCCCGTCTCGGCCGCGCGCTGCCGCCTGAGGACCCCGTCTCGGCCGCGCGCGGGCGCCTGAGGACCCCGTCTCGGCCGCGCGCGGGCGCCTGAGGACCCCGTCTCGGCCGCGCGCTGCCGCCTGAGGGCCCCGTCTCGGCCGCGCGCGGGCGCCTGAGGGCCTTCACGCTTGAGAAGCACCTCCTCCCGTCCCCTGCCGCCGCTTCTCTTCCGCATCGTGAGCGCTTCTCTCGCTTCGGCTTACGCGCCTGTGGGGTCGCCTGGGAGAGGAAGCCCTTCTTAGACCTGCGCGGGAAGGAGCTGTGCTCCCCTCTGTCCGCCGGGGGGACACCCAGGCCGCAGGAGGCCAGGGAGACCTGTCTGGAGCTGGGAGGGGACCGAGAGCCCCGAGCCCGAGTTTCCCGCCGTCAGGGGGCCGTGGCGGGGGCCGCGCAGCGCGCCCTCCCCGGCCAGGGAAGCTGGTCCCCGGCGTGGTCTTGGCCGCTCTGAGCCCAGCGCTGAGGTTTCCCCCTCGCCGCCCGTCCCCCAGAGAGAAGTGGAAACGAAACTGGGTGTGCCCAGAGCGGAACCGTGTCGGCTGTTTCAAAATGTGCCTGCTCAGGACCTGGCTGCAGGGGGCTGCTTGTGCAATATCCGAGCTTTCTTTGGTCTTTTGTTTTATCTGCTTAACTGGCAGGAGGGTGGTTGCCAGAAAGCAGGGGACTTTCCTGTCCCGCGTTCTGGGTCACGGCACACGTGGCTGTCTTTCTGGGGCCTTCTGTCTTCAGGGTCCCAGCTGTGTTTTCACAAGCCGGTGGTCAGCTGGGTGGTGGAAGTTGTGAGGTGGGGGAGCCCAGCCTTTGCAGTCATGGGGACTCCTGGGGCCCCCCGAGATTTTTGTGTGTTGGGAGCCATGGGCCTTTCCCTGACTCCCCTCACCCCTAGCCTGGATCTGGAGGGTGTGTGGCCAGCTGCCTCGTGCTGCGGACCGTGCGTGTGGCCCGGCTCCAGCCTGCCCTGCTGCTCAGCCAGCACGGGGTCTTGGCAGGCCGCTTTATGTCGGGAATGTCTGCCCCTTCATCTGAGAATGGGGGGCCTTGGGGCATTGGAGCTGGTGCGAGGAGAGTTGGGCTCTCTCGTGGCGTGTGGAGTAGCTCAGGGTTCCCTGCTGCCCCGAAAGCCATGGTTCTTCAGAGGATGGCAGAGTGTTCTCTCCGGGAGAGGAGTGACCGCCCTTTTCCTTGTGAGGATGGGGAGGAGGGAGTTGGCTGTTACGAGAATGAACTTGTCTGAATACTCTTCTTCTTCCCCCGCAAAACCCCTTCTTAGCAAAGACATGTTTTCCGAGGGTCCCTGGCTTTGTTGGTGGGCCTGTGCTGGCTGGTGTCCAGCCCAGGATGGGCGCACGCCTGCCTGGAGGCGTGAAGGTCTTCGACCTGGTCAGCGTGGTCCGAGGGCTGCCTCGCTGGCCAGCAGAGCCCTCCCAGCCCCGCACGAGGCCTTCCCTGAGGCCCGTGGCCGACGCGGGTCAGCAGGTCAGGGCGAGGAGCGGGACCTGCCTTCAGGCCAGGAGTCTGCCTGCTTGAGGCCGCGAGAGCCATGGGGACAGGGGCCATCTGTGGGCTGTCCCACCGTGGGGCAGCTCGCTGGACGTCACGCAGGGCAGGCACTTAGAGGGGCCCCGCATTTGGGTTAATGCTCTGCTGTCAATGTCTTGAAGTTCTTAATAATTCTGAGTGAGCCCCGTCCCGGGCTCTGCAGGTCACATAGCCAGAGTCACATGTTTCCTTGGCGGTGTGAGCTTTGGTGCTGTCACCCACTTGACAGCCGAGGGGGCCAAGGTGTGGGCAGGCAGCCCAGCACCTGCCAGGGGGCTCCACGGCGTGCCTCGGAGCCAGGGTCGGCGTGTGGTTCTGTGCCCTGGAGCCGTGCTGCCGACAGGGATGGAGCGGGGCTGGCGGGGGCTGGCTCGCCTGAGCAGGGTGCTGGCCGCTGGGGGGCTGGCGGTCAGTGCCTCTGGTCCCCAGGGGTGGAGGGCGTGGTCCTGCCTCACCCTCGCCCCTCCTGGCCGCGGTCCCCTTTGGGCGTGGAGGGACCGCCCTGGGTATTTGGCGCAGTGATGTCTGTGGAGCAGCCCGTGAGCAATGCTGGTGTTGATCTTGCTTTGTCTGCTCCCCCAGCTTCTGACCTCGGGTCAGCGCCAGCTGCTCCTGTGTGAGACACTGACGGAGACCGTGTATGGTGACCGCGGGCAGCTGGTCAAGTCCAAGGAGCGCAGGGTCTTCCTGCTCAACGACATGCTGGTCTGTGCCAACATCAACTTCAAGTAAGCGGGCCTGGCCATCACCCCCCACCCCGGGGATCCCTCCCATCGCACCGCAGTCTGTCCCAGCCAGGGTCCCGCATGAGCCTGGCTGAGGTCTCCGACTATCCGACTTCCTCTTCATCTCTCTTTGCCTCTATATCCCTGGTCCCCAGAGCTAGGAAGCACCTGCAGAGGTCACGGGGGGCCAACAGCTGGCCCCTGCACAGGGTGGGCTCTCCTGGAATTCTGTCCTCAGGATGGAACAGCCTGCTGAGTTTTGACCACTTTGAAATCCAAGAGGGTCTTCCCTGTGTCCAGACCAGGTCCCAAATCCCTGCTGTAGCATTATTATTTTTATTTTTGGCCACGCCGTGCGGCATGTGGGGTCTTAGTTCCCAGACCAGGGATTGAACCTGTGCTCCCTGCGTTGGGAGCCGGTGGTCTTAACTGCTGGACCGCTAGGGAAGACCCCCAAGTCCCTGCCACTTTAAGTCAAGTAGGTTTTCCTCTGGCTAGATCGCAGTGTTTTTAGCACGAGGCTTTGCCTTTCCCACCAACCCCCCTCCCCCCCCAATGCTGGAGCCTGGTTTCCTGGTTCTGGGTCAGAGGTTGCAGAAATGACTGGGGCCAGGCCGCCGGGCCTGGCTGGAGTTGGGACTGGAGTTAGAGCCCTGTAGTGGGGCGAGGGCCATGCCTGAGGCCTGAGTCTGCAGACTTGTGGCCCGAGGGTTGCAGTAGCCTTCCGGAAATCTTATGTCTGGCTTCTCTGGGGAATTCACAGAAAGATTGAGACATCCAACTTCTCTTGAAAATGGAATATCCCACGTTCTGGGCCCACACTGCCCGGGACCACATGGGCCTGCGTCTGGGCTGTGTGAGCCCTTCACTGGGCCTCCCCACTGATCTGGGTCCCTCCCATCTGCTGGTCAGTCCTTTGGGCATCAGGGATCGTGACCCTTGACCCCGTGAAGGCCAGTGGGACCTTTCCAGCCAGACTCTTAGCCCTGCCAGTGGAGGAGAACCTCATTCCTTGCTATTTGGCAGTGCTTTCAGAAACCCTGGAAGCAACAGCTGGCAACAACACCCCAGACCCATGGGGAAAGAGTCACCCACACTCAGGTGTTGACCCTGCCGGGCTCTCCTGCTCGCTCAGCCTCTGCCCCCTCGTCTGTCTGTCTGATTGTCCTTCCGGCACTCACTGAGCCCTCAGTTGGCGCCTGTCCACAGGTCTGGGTGGACTGGCCCTGGCAGGGGCCTCAGGCCAGGGAGCCTCTGGCTCAGGTCAGTGCGGCTCTGCCGACGACTGACTCTCCATGCACTCACTCAGCCACTCTCTCATGCAAACACTGTAGTTTTTTTATTTTTTATTTTTCTGACTGCACCGTGTGCCATGAGGAATCTTACTTCCCTGACTGGGGATTGAACCGGAGCCCCCTGCGTGGAGGGCTCAGCATGGAGTCTTAACCACTGGACTTCCAGGGTGTCCCCGAGCTCTTTACTTAAGTCCTGTTTGCATCCTGGGCTCCATGCAGGTGCCAGGGGTCTGACCGACACCCTCTCTGCCCTCCTGTTGCTTGGAGCCTCCAGGGTGTGTACGTGTGATGGGGGTGTTTAAAAGTGACAGCGTTAGTCTCTCAGTCGTGTCCAACTCTTTGTGACCCCACGGACTGTAGCCCGCCAGGCCGCTCTGTCCATGGGATTCTCCAGGCAAGAGTACTGGAGTGGGGAGCCATGCCCTCCTCCATGGGCTCTTCTAGACCCAGGGATCCAACCGGGATCTCCTGCATTGCAGGTGGATTCTTTACCCTCTGAGCCACCAGGGAAGCGATGAGGGTGTTGGTGGCCCACATTTGGGGGTCATTTTGGGTAACTTGGGGTGAGTCATGTGACCTGTCTGAGTATCAGTATCCTTTTCTGAAATAAGGCAGGCTTCCTAGCAGGGGCGTGGTGGGAATAGGGGGCGATGGAAGGCTAGCGTCCGGCCTAGGGAGAAAGCTCTCCACGTGGTACCCCTCCGCCCTCACATGGCCCAGCCCGGCGGCCGCCCCCCAGGGGGTCTCAGCACCTGCAGAAATTGCTCAGTAACAATAATGACCCTTCTTGTCTTTTTCCTCAGGCCTGCCAACCACAGGTAGGGGTTCCGAGGCTCGGGGTGGGCGTGCGCCTCTGGGGCTGGCCTGGGTACCCCAATGCTTGCACCTCCCCCGCTGCCCGCTCCACCTGCTCGGCTTGGCCGAGGGCTGTGCTGGGCTGCGAGGTGCCTGGCTGAGCGGACGTGCAGAGGAGCGGCTCCGGGCTGACCCTGGGGCGGGTGCAGCAGGCTCTCCAGGGCCGTGTCCTCTGTCCCTGGCAGGGGCCAGCTGGAGATCAGCAGCCTGGCGCCCCTGGGGCCCAAGTACGTGGTGAAGTGGAACACAGCGCTGCCGCAGGTGCAGGTGGTGGAGGTGGGCCAGGAGGGCGGCTCCCACGACAAGGACAACGCGCTCATCCAGCACGCTGGTGCCAAGAAGGCTTCGGCTGCAGGCCAGGCCCAGAGTGAGTGCCCGACCCCGCCCCGCCCGGCCCGGAGACTTTTCCTGCCATTTGTAGCTGTGCACAAGCACGCACCCATGTCCCTACTCGAGAGTGCAAATGCAGCCCCCCTGCATTCACCCCTCCACCCCCCAGCCTTGTACACCCTCACACGCATACATACACATGCACACACGGGCGTGACACGCAGTGACCTTGGATCCGAAAGCACGACCTCTAGGGCCTGCCTGGCCATTGCCTGCCTCCCTGTGGGACTGCAGGTTGCCTGTCTGTTCTGTGAGGGGCCCGGGTGGCCTGTTCCCAAAACCCGCAGAGCTCAGGCTCAGGGTGGCCTGGTTGTCCTGGATCCTCCTTCCCTGCCCTGACCGTCCCCTCAGACTCTGTCCGGTGACGGGGACAGTGAGAACTGGGGGTGACCAGCTCCCCGTCCGTCCGCTTCCTCCGTCTCCTGCTGCTGCAGACCTCCTGGCTGCCCTCCCTGTCCTGCGTGCCTCCCTCCCTGGGCCGACTCTTCCAAGTGCACACCAGAGCTGTGTGTCCCCCTGCACCCGAAGTGTGCTGGTGGCTTCCTGCTGCCCTGGGATGAGGCCCGGCGTCCTCACTGAGGCCCGCACACCCCTCCCGCCCCCTCCCGCCCCTGCCCACCCCCGCCTGCCCTGGCCTCATTCCTGGGGACTGAGTGCCCTCCTGCCCCAGAGCCTTCTCCCGTCCTCTGCCCTTTTCTGCGTGTTCTGCTGCTCTCTGGATTTTGTCTGGCTGCCCTGACTCATCTTGGCTCAGGTTACACTTCCTCCAAGAAGCCTTCCCGGTTCCTTTGGGCTGGCCAGGGGCCAGCCCTGTGCTCTCAAGGCCCGGCTGTGTTCTCACCTCTACGGCGATGCTCTGGTTGCCGTCTCATCTCGCCCCTTGGCGTGACTGTGGTCCTCTGCCTGGGTGTGTGGTGGATGTTCACACATATTTGCCGAGTGAATGGAGGAGGCAACTGCGGGGCAGCAGGAGGGCCTGACTCTTGGCCCTCCCCACCAGCCCTGTCTCACCCTAACCCTGGGGGTGCCTCTGAGGCAGGGGTCACCACACACTCTTGGCCTCAGGGGGCCGTACTCGCTTTACCCGCTGGGTCTGCCTCCCCAGGCCTGGGAGGCAGGCAGTGGGGGCTGTTCTGTGTTCCTGGCTGGCTGTTCACAGAAGCCCCCCAGGAGGGGCTCCTGGCCCGCCTGCCCCCCTCAGAGGCACCTCCAGCCCAGGTTCTGCTCCACTTTCCTGGGACCACTTGGACTTCTGCTCTGGGACCCCTCCTCCAGCCACTGTTTTATCTGTGACCGCATTTCTCAAAGTAGAGGGCTAGGGTGCCAGATCCCCTTCAAAGAGGAGAGAAGAAATCCTTGTTGAGCCCCAGTTGGCCTTGGATGAATTTTTATCATATTGTTATTCAAATACGTGCAGATCTAAGACTAGGTACAATATTAATAAACTTCCTATGCTCACATCCCTTTAACAACCATAACATCTAAACAGAATCACAAGCAGAATAGAAATGAAAGTACAAAACGATAAAATTCAAATTAGCAGCATTAATGGGACGTGATGGATGAGGTGGTTTTGCTGGAATGAAGTCGCTCTCTTACGGGCCGAGTTCTCTTGAGCTCTCAGCGCCTGTACCCTAAGGGGCCTCGTGGTGGTCCCCGTTCCCCTCCAGCTCGTCTCGCTGGGGTCTCTGCGGAGCCCTCCTCTGCCCTTCATTCGGTGGGAGCCTGTCTCTTACGCCCACGCCCACCTTGCCCCATGTTCGTTGCCTGGTGGCCAGCACACGGTACCAAAGTCCACGTGGCTCCAAAGTCAAGAAGCCCTCACCCCGGGCAGCAGGCCGTGGGTTTCTTCCTTTCTTCTTTCCTGAACACACCATGAGGTTCCTGGGATCTTAGTTCCCTGACCAGGGATAGAAGCCACGCCCCCTGCAGTGGGGGCAGATTCTTAGCCCCCGGGTGCCAGGGAAGCCCAGGGTGTGGCTTTGCAGCCCTTGCGTCCAGGTGACCGGGGATGAGCCTGTGAGATGGTCGTCCGGATGAGAGCCCAGATTGCCTGCCGCCACCCTCCCCTGGGGCTCCACGAGACCGCAGCTTGGCTGACGCAGCGTGGAGAACGCAGCCCGGCTCCCCTAGCCTCGCGTTTAGAGACCCCCCCCCGCCCGTCCAGTCCTGTGGGGCCCCTGGCTCTGTTTCTCGGTCCTCCCCTCAGGGCCTCGACACTGCAGTTGTATCATCCCGAGAGATCTGGGTGCTGTCACCCCCATCCCGCCTCTGTCCCATTGCCCTGATACCTTCCTCCCTAGTACCTCCCACTATCTCCTTAACTGACGCCTCCGCCACCCTACTGAGCTTCCCAGGCGGTGCCAGTGGTAAAGAACCCGCCTGCCAATGCAGGAGATGGAAGAGACACAGGTTCCTTCCCTGGGGCAGGAAGATCCCCTGGAGAAGGATATGGCAACCTACTCCAGTATTCTTGCCTGGAGAATCCCAGGGACAGAGGAGCCTGGCGGGCTACAGTCCACAGGGCTGCACAGAGTTGGACACGACTGAAGCGACCCAGCACGCACGCGACCCCAACCAGGTCGTCAGCTCCACGAGGACAGGGGCCTTTACTGTCTCGCGCCGCGCTGTCTCCAACACACACAGTCGAACCTGCCGCAGAGCAGGCTCCTAGAGCAGCTGTGAGCTGCTGGCCGTTCATGGGCTCCCTTGGCATGGCTGTCTCCCTTCACGGCGGCGCTCACCTTCCTCCTGGGCCCACGAGGGCTCCTCGCCACTCCTGGCACAGCTGGCTCTGTCTTCTGATCTTCTGTGACCCTGTGCATAGACCGAGTGTGGGCCAGACCCCAGGCGCTAGACTCCCCCGACTGGGGTGTCCCCGCTAGTAGAGAGAGCCTGGTAGTGTTTCCTTCCTTATCGTGAGTGCCATATCCCCAGGGCGACAGCTCTTCTTTTCTTTTTGAAGATGTGTTCATTTCATTCACGGCTCTGCTGCCGCCCGCCCGTGGGCTTTCTCTCCTCGTCTGCGCAGGGCTCCTCTCTGGCTGTGGTGTGCGGGCTCACTGCAGCAGTTTCTCTTGCGGAGCGCGGGCTCTGGAGTGGAGGCGCGTGGGCTCGGTTGTCCCGCGGCTTGTGGGATCCCCCCCCCCCCCGGCCCGAGCATCCCCCGGGTCCCCTGCCCTGGCCGGCGGACTCTCGGCCGCTGAGCCCCCAGGGAGGCGCGGCAGCCCTTCGCCGCTGTAGTGAGCGCCTGCTGGGGTTCCTGTTGGTGCCTTCCCCACCCACAGGGTCTCTCTCTCTGCCCAGATAAGGTGTACCTCGGGCCCCCGCGCCTCTTCCAGGAGCTTCAGGACCTGCAGAAGGACCTGGCCGTGGTGGAGCAGATCACCCTCCTCGTCAGCACGCTGCATGGCACCTACCAGGTACCCAGCGCCGGCCTGGGCCAGCTCCCCTCTCTCGGTGCCCGGCGTGCCCTGGCCTCGGGGCCCCCCAGCGGTGCCTGGTGACACCCCTGTGGCTGCTGGGAGTAGTGTGTGGTCTGTGGTCTGGGCGGAAGCCTTGGTTCCGGTTGAGCGGGGCCCGGCTGTGGTCATCTCTCTGTTGTTCCCTGTACAGAGCCTGGTTTGTCCCGCAGCGTTTTCCCAAGCCTCACCCCAAGCTGGGAGGGTGTGCCCCTTTCAAAGGAGGGGTGCTGGGGGTGTCAGAACCCAGGCCTGGTGCCCGGGAAGTGGCCGAGTGCGCGGACCCCTGCTCCTCTCCCCCTGGCGGGCCCCAGCTGCCCTGGAGTCGTGGAGGGTGGCTCTCGGGGACAGCGGGCTGTGTGCTGACGTCCTTGGCTCCCTCCGCCCTAGAACCTCAACATGGCAGTGGCTCAGGATTGGTGCCTGGCCCTGCAGCGGCTCCTGCGGGTGAAGGAGGAGGAGATCCACTCAGCCAACAAGTGCCGCCTGCGGCTCCTGCTGCCTGGGAAGCCCGACAAGTGAGAGGAGGGGCCGAGGAGGGGCATCGGGTCGTCCTGCTTGGGGCTGGGCTGGGCTGGGCGGGGGCTGGGCCCGGCATAGCTGTTCGCGTACAGAGCAGATGCTCATGGCCGCATTGATGAATGAATGAAGGACCCGTTCGTACCCGGGTGAGCCCGCCCTCTGTTGGGCTGCTTGGACACTGCCAGCGGTCGGTCGACCCTGCCATCCCCTGGGGCCAGGTGCAGCCAGCCTCCCCTAGATGCCTTCCCAGGAGCTGATGCTCCGTAGACCCACACCCGTTCCACAGGCGTTAGTGGACTTGACGCAGAGATGGAGAGGGAGCAGTGTGGTTCCCCACTCTGCAGATGGGGAGGTGGGGCTCAGACGTGGGAGGCGGGGCTGGGTTCTCAGGGTCCTCACTCCCAGGCCTACGCCGGGTGGTGAGCGGTCAGAGCCCAGTCTGTGACCCGCTGGGTCTGTTGCACAGAGACAGACACGACTGAGTGCACGCATGTGTGTGTGGCGGGGGCAGGCGGGGAGAGGCTTACAGGCTCCGTAGCTGCAGGGCACGGGGGACTGGAGCCCTGGGTGGGGGCCTGAACCTGCACGTGGCCCTCCCACTGGCTCCTGGCACCCTGCTGAGCCGCCCTGTCCCCCCTACCCCGTGCCTCCTCCTCCCCACGCCCCACGGATGGCTCGGGACCCCAGGCCCACCCGCCTCTCCAGGCTGGGGTGGACCACAGGGGTGAGACAAGCTCAGAAACAGTGAAGGCGTCCTTCCGCTCCGAGGTGAGGTGACGAGGACAGCAGGGACCTCTGTCCCCAAAGCCTGCACACACCTCCGCTCACTCCCTCCTTCATGCATTCATGTATCGTTCAGCGGACATTACCGAGCAGCTGTCCTACATCAGGGGCCAGGAACAGGCCCGAGTCACAGGCTCTGGGCCAGGCGTGTGCAGGTGGCTGGCGAGGCCTGCGGATGGCTGACCAGTTGGGCCCAGGGGGGCTGCTAGAGTTGCAGCCTACAGAGGCCCAGACCCCTGTGGCCTTGCTGGGCTCCTGGGCCAGGCTGGGAGGCTGTGGCCTGTCACCCTGGGGACCTGCCTGTCCCTGCAGCTGTGGTGGGTAGAGGAACTCTTTCCCCAAGAGACCGAGGCTTTGCCAGGCCACCAGCCCCTCTGGCCATGCTTCAATGCTCTGCACAGACTGCGCTCCGTCTCCAGGGCTGGTGGGGGCGGGAGAGGGGCTGGCGGCCTCCCAGGGAGCCAGGCCCCATTCCAGTGCTCATGCCCTGCTCTCTCACTGAAGGTCCGGCCGCCCCATCAGCTTCATGGTGGTGTTCATCACCCCCAACCCCCTGAGCAAGATCTCCTGGGTCAACAGGTTGCACCTGGCCAAGATCGGACTCCGTGAGTAAAGCCCTAGGGTCGGGGTGGACAGCGGGAGGTTTGGGGTGTGTATATGTGTGAGCACGAGGGGAGCGTTCAGTCTCGGGGGCCACGGAGGCTTCAGAGTGAAGGGGGATGCTGTAGTGATCTTGAACATGTCACTCCCCTGCTCGGAGCCTCAGTTTCCCCATCTGTAGAATGGTGGGAGTTGATGGAAAGTTAATTAGTCTGGAAGAGGAGAGACTGGAGAGTCACCACTAAGGGTTTTTTTTGGTGAGAATGATGAAAATGTCCTCAAACTAGAGAGTGGTGATGGTTGCCCAGCTGTGTGACTATACCAGTGAAATGTACTCTTTATTTAAGGGGTGGATTTTTATGGTAGCTGAATTATATCTCAATAAAGCTGTTGTAAAAAGAATGGTGCAGGTTAGATTGAACTGATTCTCACCCGGAGGCCTCTTTATCCTTCTTTCCTCCTGTTCTGTGTGGCCCTTAGTCGCCCAGTCGTGTCCGACTCTTTGAGGCCCCACTGGCTGTAGCCCGCCCGGCTCCTCTGTCCATGGGGTTCTCCAGGCCAGGATACTGGAGTGGGTTGCCATGCCCTCCTTCAGGGGATCCTCCCAACCCAGGGATCGAACCGAGGCCTTCCGCACTGCAGGCGGATTCTTTACTGTCTGAGCCACCAGGGTCTTTTCTCCTATGCATCCCCTATGAAATAGTGGACATTTCTATTTATAAAGTGTTTCCTGTGTGGCGAGCCTTTTCCTAAGCATTTTACACATCTCTCTTTCATTTCACATTTCACATTCGTAGTAACACCATGAGGCAAGTCTGTTGTGAACCCCTTTGCACGCTTGGAAGTCTGAGGCCGAGAGGCACAGCGGCTTGCTGGAGCTCGCACAGCAGGAAGGGGCTCCGAACCTGGGCAGGCGGCCTTAGAGCCCACTCTTAATTCCTGTCCTCCTTCCTCA
Source organism: Capricornis sumatraensis (assembly GCF_032405125.1). NCBI lineage: Eukaryota > Metazoa > Chordata > Mammalia > Artiodactyla > Bovidae > Capricornis > Capricornis sumatraensis. The sequence goes on along the minus strand of NC_091071.1, from coordinate 179,318,249 downwards.
AGGTGGTGAGCTTCTGTCTGCCAGACTACATTCATTAAGCTATAAGCACTTTATTTGTGCTTTTTTTGAATTGACAAAAGGTCTGGTTTGTTGCTGATCAGAACCATTACTGTCTGTGGCATGCTAGAATTCCCATATGCTGATTCCAGTCAGCAGCAGCGATTTGGGGGGTTTTATTTTGTCTCGGTTACTAGTATGATCTTTTTCGAGATAAGTATTCAATATAAATCTCCAATAGACTTAAAAATGCTGCTGGGAAGGGGTCAGAACCTTTTTCAAAGGCTTTCATCAATTAAAAAAAGTATTGAGGCTCTACAGTTATTTGAGAGGATGAGATGGATGGCATCACCCACCCGATGGACATGAGCTTGAGCAAGCTCCGGGAGTTGGTGATGGACAGGGAGGCCTGGTGTACTGCAGTCCGTGGGGTCGCAGAGTCGGACCCGACTGAGCGACTGAACAACAGGGCACGGGAGGAGAGCAGCGAGCAAACAGGCCACTCACTGTTCTCAAGGAAGTCGCAGTTCACAAGCGCAGGCGGGGGTTTACGTGAGGAGCAAACCGACGGGGCGGGGCTGGGTGGAGCTGCGAGGTGGGTGGAGCTGACTTGTGACCGGCAAAGGGCCTGGGGTCTGGACTGGTCAGGGCCGGCTCTGCGGAGGTAACCTCTGAAGCTGGGCGGAGGTCTCGGTCCAGTGAGCCGGGCTGTACAGCAAGTGCAAAGGTCCTGAGGTGGCCAGAGCTGGTGCGTAGCTGGTGTGAGGGGAGGCCGGTGGAAGTGGGGAGCGGGTTTACTGGAAAGCCAGGGTGAGGTGCACGGAGTTCCTCTAGAAGCCTGGGGGCTTGGTTGCCATGCTGAGAGCCGGAGGGTGGTGCGACCTGATTAACGTTTAAGGGGATCATCTGGCTGCTGCGCAGAGGGGCCGTGGAGGGGGCGGTTGGGGGTGTAGGAGGGGAGTTGGGGATCGCAGAGGGGGTGTTGGGGGTGCAGAGCGGGCGTGGGGGGCATGGAGGGGGCGTGGGAGGTGCAGAGGGAACGTGGGGGGCACAGAGGGGTCATTGGGGTGGTGGAGGGGCACGGAGGGGCCGTGGGGGGTCACGGAGGGTGTGTGAGGGGGCATGGAGGGGGCGGTTAGGGATGGAGGGGAGTTGAGGGGCACAGAGAGGGTGTTGGGGTCGTGGGGGGCACAGACCGGGCGTGCGGGGCACGGAGGGGGCATGGGGGGCGCAGAGGAGGCGTGGGGGGTGGAGGGGCACGGAAGGGGCGTGGGGGGTCGCGGAGGGGGCATTGGGGGGGTGGAGGGGGTGTGGGGGGTTGCGGAGGGGGTGTTGGGGGGGTGGAGGGGGTGTGGGGGGTCGTGGAGGGGGCGTTGGGGGGGTGGAGGGGAGTTGGGAGCGTGGGGGAGTGGAGGGGCACGCAGTGGGTATGGGGGGTGCACAGGGGCCGTTTGGGGGTGCAAGGAGGTAGGGGAGGGAACAGGGAGGAGGCCTGGGCTTGGAGGAGCCGGGTTCGGGCCCTCCGGGGTCTGGTGCTGACCCGCACGGGTCTCCACGGGTTGTTCCTGTGACCAGGAGGCCTGCGGACGGTGGAGGAGGGGTTTTAAGCCGAGGGTGGTGGGGATTCTGGCTAAGGTGGCCTGCCTGCTGGGCGTCGGCCGTTTGCTCCGTTCTCCCCGCCCGTGGGGGCGGTGTCCAGGGCCTGAGCCCCATGTGTGGACCTGTGCCCATCTCCCATCTGAAGCTGAGATGCTTTGCCAAGAGGGCCCCGGTATTGGCGGGAGAGGCGCTCGCTAATGTGAGCAGCTCCCTTCTCCTCGGCCTGTGAAGACACGGCTGACTTATCTCCACCCGGTTTCACTGCAGCAAAAGTTTTAATGGAAAGAGTCATTTGAAATCTTATTTGAGTGCCTGGGTTCCCCTGGGGCTTGAATAATTTGGTTCTTTTATTTTGCCAGTTTGTTTTTTTATCTGCAGTGCCTGGTGCAGGAGAGGGGTGGGAAATAATATGAGCCTGTTAGAAATAGAATATGTTAAAAACATACATTCACAAAGGATGTTATTCTTTTTTTCCCCTGTATCTTCCTCCCTCCCTGAGCCCAGTGTGCCGAGATCGTAATCCACCAAAGACTGAGAGCAGAGGGCTGGGCAGGGGCTGCTGGGGACTGGGATGGGGGTCAGTTCTGCCCTTTGGAAGGGCAGGGGTGCTGGGGGGTCTGGGGACCCCATTGACACCCAAGTGTGGCCGCCGCTGTGCCCTGCTGCCTGAGGAAGGCAGGCTCTCTCCCTTAACCCGGCCTAGAGTCCCCTGGGCCTCTTCCCATGCATCTCGGGATCTGAGCACCATGTGAAGTGGACCCAGACTGTGTGGGTTCAGTTCCCAGCTCTCCGGCGTGCCAGCTCCGTGATCTCGGACAGACGATTTCACCCCTGCATGCCTGGGATTCTCCATCAGAAAATGGGGATGTTCCCAGGGTGTCAGCTGGGCTGAGCGTAGGGGAGATGGTGCGCGGAAGGGGCAGCCCCCAGGAAAGGGGTCTCTGCATCTCCCGGGGGGAGTGGCTGTCCTGGGGTCACATTTGGTGCCGAGGGGCCAGGACGCCCTCCCCGTCCCTGCCAGTTAGCCTCTGTTTGTTAAGGCTCAGGAAAAGGTTTGTTGACAGGAGGCCCTGGAGGTGGGGGTGGGGAAAGGACAGGGTGGGGCTTCTGGCTTCCCTTCCTGCATCCCCCCAGCCCCTGCGGCTCCGAGTGCTGAGCCTCTCCCAACGCGGCCTTCCCTGTCCCCACCCCTGGAGGGCCTGGGCCAGGCAGACCCCAGGCCAATCCCCCCGTCAGAGTCAGAGAAACAGGTCCCCAGTGGGTCTGCGTTAACCCTCAGCCATCAGAGGGCGGCGCCAGCACCTGCCCAAGCACTCGGCGGAAGCAGGAGGGCCGAGGGTGCTGGCCCTGGAGCCCCTCTTGGGTTTACCCCAGCTGGGTGACCACGGCCACTGCCCGGCCTCCCCAGACCCCAGTCTCTGCAGGGGCGAGGTGCCCAGACAAGACGCGTGTGGGGATGCCCGTGGCCTCGGTCTGCAGCGTCTCCATGGAGTGGGCAGGTGTGACAGGGGCCTTGGGTTTAGCGCGTAGAGCGGGGTAGGCTGGGCTGTCTGCTGGGGCCACCATGAGGGCGAGGGTGCAGGGCCGAGCATGGCAGGAGTGGGAGGCAGGTAGGGCTGGAGATGCTGGGTAGGGCCGGCCAGGGTGGGGGCTCGGCCCCGGGGGACGGTGGCGGTCCAACCTCAAGCATAGTAGTGGGCATCCTCTTCACCCTGAGAACAGTGATCGTAGTGGATTCTATTTCTTTTTTAAAGAATATGCTTTAAAGAATTATTTATTTCTTCGGCTGCGCCGGGTCCGGGCTGAGGCAGGCTGCTTCGTTGCAGCGGGCACGCTTCTCTCTAGGTGCGGCGTGTGGAAGTCGGTGGTTGCGGCGGGCGGGCCTTGCTGCCCTGCGGGATGTGGGATCCCAGTTCTCTGACCAAGGTTTGAATCTCTGTCCCCTGCTTTGCGAGGTCAATTCTTCACCACTGGGCCGCCAGGGAAGCCCCTGGGTTCTGTTTCTTGAGTGTCTGGTGCCCACTGGATATTAGTGTATAGTCTTTCCAGGCTCACAACAACTCTTAACGGGTGGAATTATTTCCCCCATTTTCCAGACGAGGCCACAGGCTCAGAGAGGTGACATGCGCTTCTCTGAGCCACACAGGGCCCTGCTGGAAGAGTCAGCCTCCTGCGGCCGGCGGGCGGTCCCGAGGGCTCTGGGGCACGGGCATGGGCAAGGACCCCAGAGTTGGGTGGGTGCTGGTGGACACAGCTGATGCTAAATAAGGCCCCACGTGATGTCAGCTGGAAGTCGTGGCTTTCCGTGTCCAAGGAGGCAGGCTTCTGATTCGGTCTCAGCCGCCCCAGTTTTGTGATGGAACGATGGCAGCGGCAGATGGGGAACAACAGCCCCAGTTTCTGTTAACGATCCCAGTCGCAGGCAGGGAAGGCACCATCTGGAAGGAGAAGGTCAGATCATTAAAGGAAGAGACGGGATAGATTGCCAGGACTCCGCGGGCTGGGAGTACGTGGGGGGAGGGGAGGACGGAGCTCGGGCGACGGTGGTGGGGGAGTGCACGCTTCCACTCATGGGGCTCCGGGCGGGCAGGTGGGCTCGGGCTGCTCTCCCGGGCCCCAGCCTGCCAAGGCGGGGGGCTGGCACCTTGGGCCCGTGTGGCTGTGAGCGCTTGAAAGCAGGGCCAGGCTGCAGCTTCGCCTGTCTTCACTCACTGCCCGGGGCTTTGTCCAGGGGTGGTGGGTGGTCCTAATGTGAGAGGCTGCGTCCCCAGGGCTGGCGGGCTGTCTCAGCTCCCCCCTGTCTTGCGGGTGCTGTGCAGGCTGCCTCCGGGGGCTAGCTCCTTGGCTCCTGAGCCGTGTCTTTGACCCCCCTCCCCCGGCCCCGTGCAGGTGGGGCGGAGACTCTGAGCTTGCCTGCTGGCTGTGGGAGGGTGTGTGGGCAGCGCCCTGGAAACTGTGAAGTGCGGTGCACACCACCATCCACTTACAGAGATGCGCGTCCTGGCTCAGCTTGTCCTTTCCTAGGTGGCCTCTCCTCCCCAGAGGCGGGAACCAGGGCCAGTGGAGCTCTGGGGGTGCCCCTGGCCCACTCAGGGAGGGAGCTCTTTGCTCAGAGACTCCGTTGCTTGAGGGGGTGGGCAGGCACTGGAGCCTCTGCCTGAGCGGGAGCTGGTTGTTCGCAAATCCCTGCATTTGTGAACATCCTCACCTTCTCAAAGAGCCTCGGCCCCTGCCGCCTGGATCCAGCACGCCCACGTCGCCTTTCTCTAGTGGAGGTGGCAGTCTTAAAGCCCCTCCTGCGGTGTGATTGACATACAAAGAGCCACGCGCGGTTCGTGTACACGGCTGGGTGAGTTCAAAGCTGAGCATGCCTCATGAGCTGCACTGCCACAGTCTACGCCCTAGACAGGTGCGTCCTCTGCAAACTGCCCTGCCGCCCTCTGCCTTGTTATTGGTATTTGCGTGTGTGTGACAAGAACACTTACCATAAGACCTATCCTCTTAGCAAATGTTAAAGCACACGGTGCGTGCTCAGGTGCCTCAGTCGTGTCCGACTCTGCAGCCCCATGGACTGTAGCCCTCCAGGCTCCTCTGTCCGTGGGATTCCCCAGGAGAGACTACTGGAGTGGGTTACCATGCCCTCCTCCGGGGGATCTTCCCAACCCAGGGGTTGAACTCGCGTTGCTTACGTCTGCTGCATTGACAGGCGGGTTCTCTACTGCTGGCACCAGCTGGGAAGCCCAAAGCACGTCATACAGAACTGTTAACTGTAGGCCATACAGGGGGCCATGGGATTTATTCATCTTGTGAAAACAAAGCTTCGTGCCCTTCCCAGTTGGCCGTCTTTCTCCAGCGCTTGCTCTGTGCTGAGTGGGGCTCAGGGAGGTGACTGCTCTTGGAGGCCATCGTTCTGATTTGACTGATCTGGAAAATGGGGCTCGGGGGTTCATGCCACACAAGGCGTGAGAGTCCGCTGTGCGTGCTTGCCCTGTGGAGGATGGCGTGGAGCAGAGGAGGAGGCGTGGGAAGTTTCCGCCTTCATGGAAAACGGGTGTAGTGGGAGGCCGGTGGATACACAAGGACACGAAACGCACGTGCACATGCATTCACGTGTATACACACGTGTACTTGTGTGCGTATACACACGCACACAGAGGGAAAAAGACGCAAGCCTGTTAATAAAAGAGCCAGAAATCGTGGCTAGGGCCATTGTACACACCCGCAGGGCTGAGACAGAAAGCGATGGAGGTGGGGGAATGGGGCGACCGTCAGTTGAGGCCTTTCCGAGAAGGCGGGGGCTTAGCGTCATCCTCAGTGAGGAGCGGAGCCGGCCCTGGAGAGGGCGGAGGGCAGAGGGCAAAGGGCAGAGGGCCACCCTCCTGCGGGGTCGTCCTGTTTCAGCCGCCAAGGAAAGCCTAGCACAGGCGGGCCTGCTGCCGGGGGTGAGGCTGACGGGGAAGGAGGGTCCTCGCAGCTCTTCGGGAAGAGTCTGGATTTTATTGCAGGTGGACGAGGACCCGGCAGAAGAGGGGAACCGCGGGGTTGGGGAGAGGCTCAGCAGGACGGCACTGGCTGCGTGGGGAGGGCGGGCTGCAGGGGCAGCAGTGAGCGTCCAGCCGGCAGGGTCAGCACGTGGGTGCCGGCTCCCAGGCCTCATGGACCACTTCGTCCTGTCTCTCACCGGCCCTCCCCACCCCTGTCCTTTCGCCCAGGGGAGGAGAACCAGCCGGGCTGGCTGTGTCCGGATGAGGACAAGCAGAGCAGAGCCCCGTTCTGGTGCCCGATCCTGGCCTGCTGCGTCCCCGCCTTCTCCTTCAGGGGCCTCAGCCTGCAGGTGAGTGCACGTGGGGGCGGCTGGAGTGCCCGGGGAGGGTGGGCAGGGGCGGGGAGGGCCAGGGCAGGGGAGGCCCGGCTGCTGCCCCAGCTTCTCCACGTCAGGCAATGGGGTTGCTCTCGGGGTCGGTGTCCCCCCCAGAGGAGGGGGCAGGCGACCTCTGTGGGTCAGGGAACCGACAGTTGCGTCGGTCTGAGCTAACAGACAGCAGCGATGTGTCAGCTGATAGCATGACGCCCGCTCAGCAGACAGGCTGGAACGCACCCGGCCGGCTGCGCCCTGCTTGGGAGGCTTCACCTCTCGCGATGTTGCCGGGGCAGCCGGCTTTGGCTCCACAGCCATCACCCCTCTTGAGTGTTTTGCCATCACTCACTAGTTTTATTATTTATAAGAACCCCACGAGTAGATGTCTCTAGGTCTCCTTCACAGGTAAAGGCTCAGGTGACATGATTTTTTTTTTAATGTCATGGCCGGTGAGGACGACAGGAGGAATAGTAATCTGGTTCCCTGACGCCTGCGGCCCTGGCCGGAAGCGCAGGCAGCTACCACCACCTCCTAGCCACCCCTCAGCAAACGAGCGGAGAGAAAAGAGTGCTGCGTGGCATAAAGAGAATAAATCAGATACAGTGAAAACAGAGACGGGGACACGCAGTTAGGGGGTCAGAGAGGGCCTCTCAGAGGAGGTGGCGTATAAACTGATCCCCTATTGGTGAGGAAGACCCAACCATGAGAGGGCCCAGGGGGAGAACGTTCAAACCAAACAAACCGACACAGAAGCCTGCATTCGGAGCCGTCGGGGCAGCTGGCCGTGGCTCCGGGAGCCAGCAGGGGAGGCTGGGCTCTGAGACCCGACAGTGGGTGAGCTGGCTCAGCTGGCCTTGCAGGCTGCATCGGGTTTGGATTTCATCCTCGGAGCAAGGAAACACCAAGCGTGGCTCTAAGCAGGGGACCAGCGGGACCTGGTTTGCCTTTTGAAAGGATCCTCTGACACTTCCGGCCGACGTGTGGGAGGGAACTGCAGACCAGGAGGGGCCAGGACAGGAGGCTGAGACCCTCGCAGAGCTTGGGGTCCCACTGAGATGGGGCGGCGCTTGGTGCAGGTGGAGGGAGGCCGGGGTGAATGGAGACCAGGGCGGCTGGGGCGAGGCGAGAGAGGCACTGATCGTTAACGTAAGTGATGTTTTATTGCAGCGCTTAAAGAAAAAACTCAGACCAGCCCACTGTGGGCTTGGCTTGCCTGCCTTTTTTTTTTTTAAAGTGAATAAAGAGCCAGGATTAGGGTAAGCCAGCGTCCAGTCCTGTCTTTCTTTCAGTTCTTGGTAATTATTCACCAATGATGTTTTGCGTGTGTGCGGGCTAAATTTTTATTGTAAGAGCTTATGTTGAAACCTTTTCTTGATGTCTGAGTATTGCGGTCCCCCTGACGGGGTGCCCCCGGGGTGAGGTGCTGGTCCTGGCCCTGGTGGAGGCAGTGGGCGGGGGGACCTGGGGACAGGTTTGGGCAGTGCTCTGGGCTTGGACTGGCTGGACTGGTGAGCAGGTGGGGCTGGGGGTGAAGGAGACGGAGGACTCGCCGGGTCCCTGGCTGCCGCTCCTGAAAGCTGGGCTCAGTGGGGCGCTGGCCCCTGTGCCGCAGCCTGATTTAAGGGCTCATGGGTCAGGCTCCTCCCAGTGAGCCTCACGCCTGCCCAGCGCCCGCAGACAGAGGCCCCGGCGCTGTGCTGGGCTCAATCACTCGGAGGCAACACTGAGAACGACGAAGACGACAGTGACCTCACTTAAGGCTCTTTAGTCTTGACAACCACATGTCGTGTACGGATGTGAGAGTCGGACTCTAAAGGAAGCTGAGCGCCGAAGAATTGGTGCTTTTGAACTGTGGTGTTGGAGAAACTCTTGAGAGTCCCTTGGACTGCAAGGAGATCCAACTGCAAGGAGGGCAGTCCTGGGTGTTCATTGGAAGGACTGATGCTGAAGCAGAAACTCCGGTACTTTGGCCACCTCATATGAAGAGCTGACTCATTTGAAAAGACCCTGATGCTGGGAAAGATTGAAGGCAGGAGGAGAAGGGGAGGACAGAGGATGACATGGCTGGATGGCATCACTGACTCAGTGGACATGGGTTTGAGGAAGCTCCAGAGTTGGTGATGGACAGGGAGGCCTGGCGCGCTGCAGTCCACGGGGTCGCCAAGAGTCGGACCTGACAGAGCGACTGACCTGACCTGACCTGAGTCTTGACCACAGGGGGCGGGTCCTTCGGGGACACGTCTGCAGCAGGCCCCACCCTGGGCCTTTCCCGGAGGTGGACTCTGTGACCCCCAGCCGCCCTGAGTCACTTGCTCGTGGCCCTGGGAAGGGGAGTGCCCTGGCCCTTGCCCCGTCCTGCTCCTCCCCCACTGTCTCCCCGGCCTCTGTGGGCCTCCAGTCCTGACCCCGTTACTAAGGAGCTGCCTGTGGGGTCCTGCCAGCTTGTGCCCAGGGGCGCAGCCTGTGGGCCGTGGGGCGGAGTCCAGTCCCCCTGCCTGCGGCTCTCCTGCCCCCGAGCAGATCCCATGGAGCAGGATGCATCATCCCATCTCCCCCCAGGACTCAGGCCTGCCCTGTCAGGTCACAGCCGGGGTGGAGGCGTCCCAGACAGGCTGCTGCCCCAGGGCCTCCCTGAAAGAACGCCCCACAGCCCCAAGCGGGGAGTCACCCGCCTCCTGTCACTGAGGGGTCTTCCCCATGTGAAGCCCTTGGGGCTGAAAGCACCCTCAACCCCACTGGTGTCGTGGCTTGGGGGTCTTTCCGATGGCCTGGTTGCTGAGGTGGTAGGAGGTTCTTCTTGGACTTGGGCTCCACCTGAGCTGCAGGCCTGTCCCTGGAGGGCAACGGGGGGCGCTAGGGGAAGGCTCAGGGCAAGCCCATTTCCCCCTTTGGGCTGAGGTTCCGTGAGAGACCTGCCAGGGGAGAGGGGCTCGGGGCCTGGGAGGGCTGCTGCCTGCTGCAGGCAGCTCTCGTACACAGGTGTCTCGGAGGCCTGAGGGCTGCAGCCCAGAGCCGCAGGGGCAGGCTTGTGTGGGCCTCAGCGCACCAGCAAGTGGCCTCAGTGCTGGCTGCCACCCCCATCAGCCAGAGTGACCGTCGCTGGGTCCCTGTCCCCTGACCCTGCCTCAGCTGCCGGTCTGGGACAGCCCCTTCCCACAGTGCTGTTCAGCTGATGGAGTGAAGCGCTAACGTGTCCCACCAGAAGCCCTCCTGACCAGTGACCGCTGCCGGGTGTCCAGCCCCTGCCCAGGGCGTTAGGCCCACCATGTCTAGCCAGGGCCCTGCCGAGGTGCCCGGGTCCCCGTGACCACGAGGAGCTGGTGTGGGGTCACCAGCTGGCAGCACTTCCCCGGTGGCACCAGTGGTGCAGGAGCCTAAGAGGCGTGGGTTGGATCCCTGGGTCGGGAAGATCCCCCTGGAGGGGGACGTGGCAACCCACCCTAGTAATCTCGCCTGAAGAATCCCATGGACAGGGGAGCCTGGTGGGCTCCACAGGGTCGCAAAGAGTCGGACACGACTGCGGTGGCCCGGCACGCGTGCTGGTAGCAGCTGTGCCGGGACTGGGGCCTACTGCCCGCACCAAGAGCCTGCTGTGCTCTGCTCTGTTCCGCGTGGGGCTGCTTGGTTCTCGGAAGTCAGCTTCCCGTCACGGACGGCCCTTTTGGGTCCAGAGCCTGCCCCGTTCAAGGAGCCTTTGAGTCTTTGCCCCCGTCTCGGGCCCAGGCTCTGCTGACTTCCGGCCCTCTGGGGTTGCCATGGAAACACCCAAGCCAGGCTGTGGTTGCCCCAACCCCAAATCCAAGGGGACAGGAGCAGGAAGGGCCAGGCCCTGAGCGGGCTGTGGCCCCCCCAAGAGGCGGGGTGAGGGGGCAGGGCCTGAGGGCGCCTGGGAGCCCGGCCCAGCCCATGCTGTGCCCAGGAGGCCACGGCCTCCAGCGTGCTAACTGAAAAGAGCACCTCAGCCCTGATTCTGCCGTTCCTTGCTGTGTGATCCTGAGCCACTCACGTCCCCCTGCCCTCCAAGTTCACGTTTGCCAGCCGCTCAGCTCACTTTCCCTTTTCACTTTCATGCGTTGGAGAAGGAAATGGCAGCCCACTCCAGTGTTCTTGCCTGGAGAATCCCAGGGACGGCGGAGCCTGGTGGGCTGCCGTCTATGGGGTTGCACAGAGTCAGACACAACTGAAGCGACTTAGCAGCAGCAGCAGCAGCAGCAGCACGGGGGCTGCAGGAGGTGACCCCTTTGGGTCCCCTCAGCTGTGGCCCTTAGAGGCTTCCTCGTCAGATCACCCCAGTGGGGCTGGGACAAGGAGGCCGCGGGCGCCAGCAGAGGGCAGCACCTGCCTACTCAAAGGCCTGCCCTGCGGTGGCTGCTTCCTCTGGGGGCGGGGAGGGGGGGCACCTCCGCGTTCCCCAGCCAGCCTCCTCCTTTGATCTGGCTGGAGTTTCCAGCAAGGCCCCTGAAAGGGCCAGGCCCTTCTCTCACACTGCCGTCCTGGCCAGAGACATGGACGGCAGATTTAGTTCAGGAACAGGCCTGAGGGCCACTGGCGTGGGGTTGGGGGCCACTGATTCCGAGGAGTGAGCAGCCAGCGGTCCTCAGTGACAGCCCCACACAGATGGAGCCCCCAGACTGCGGACCAGCCCTCTGGTCCTGGCGGGGTTGGCCGAGGAGGGCTCTGTTGGCCCAGGACCCCGTCCGCCGTGCTGCTCGGGGGACACGGGGGCTGAGGATGACGGTGGGACCCCCTCCGCTGTGCTGCTCGGGGGACACGGGGGCCGAGGGTGACGGTGCGCGCCGCCTGCGTGGCCTCGGGCAGCTGTTTGTCTTCTGTGGACCTCGTCTTCCCCGCGTACGAAATACAAGGGGTGCACTTCATGGTTTTCAACAAAGCCCAGTTTGGAAAGAGTTTCATTCAGGCTCCAGAAGGTTCCAGGAGGGCAGAGGTCCCCTGTGAGTGCCTGGGGGCTGCCGGGAGGAGCCTGCCTCTCCCTGGCCCCGCCCTCAGGGGCCTGGCTGGGGGCCTGAAGGGGATGCAGGAACCGGCAGGTTTAACAGCCCCTGACAGACGGTCCAGACCCAGGTCGTGCTGTCAGACGTCAGCCTCTCCGGCCCCTCGGTGTTCACCCCTGTGTGTGCCGTCTGTCTCTGCAGCTCGGGGCCCTGGTCCACAGTCCCGTCAGCTGTCCTCTGCTGGGCTTCTCGGCTGTCAGCACCTCCCTCCCACAGGGCTACCTCTGGGTGAGTAACCCCCATGTTCAGCTGGGGCCTGGGGGCATGAGAGGGGGAGGCACCTGGGGGACTGCTGGAGGAAGCGGCCAGCCCGTGGGTGGCACCTGGGGGGCTGCTGGAGGAAGCGGCCGGCCCGTGGGTGGCACCTGGGGGGCTGCTGGAGGAAGCGGCCGGCCCGTGGGTGGCACCTGGGGGGCTGCTGGAGGAAGCGGCCAGCCTGTGGGTGGCACCTGGGGGGCTGCTGGAGGAAGCGGCCAGCCTGTGGGTGGCACCTGGGGGGCTGCTGGAGGAAGCACCAGGCCCGTGGGCGGCACCTGGGGGGCTGCTGGAGGAAGCGGCCAGCCTGTGGGTGGCACCTGGGGGGCTGCTGGAGGAAGCACCAGGCCCGTGGGCGGCACCTGGGGGGCTGCTGGAGGAAGGGGCCAGCCTGTGGGCCCCGTTTTGCACACCCTCACCCAACGCGGTCTTCTGGGGACTTCCACGGCAGGCTCTGTGCTCAGAGCTGGCACGTGTGACCTCAGCAGGAACAACAGAAAGCCAGGGGACCGATCAGAGAGTCGGATTCTTGCGACTGGCCTTGGTGCTGTGATGGACATGAACGGAGCAGTGCAGGGTTTCTGGATGGCTGGTCTTCCCCCCGGGCGTCAGGAGGCAGGGCTGCGCTTCTCTCTCAGAGATTCCAGCCACCGTTCTGCACCGGGGTTCTGCAGAGCCTGCCTTGATCTGCATCGGTGCTGTGCTCCCCATGTGGCTCACGGTGCAGACTGTGGCCTCCCATAGGTTTCCTGAGGCTCCAGCCTCACCACCCCTCCAGTCAGTCTCCAGGCATTTAGGCCAAGAAAGTCTGGCTCACCCTTTAGGGTCCAGCCCAGCCGTCCCTTCTGAGGGTGATTTCTCCTTCACTGGTCTCCAGTGTCCAGTAGATACATCACCCATCCACTGTCCTTCCATCCACCCGTCTATCTGTTATCCTTCCATCCATCCATCCAGCCTTATAATCATCTGTTCACCTACCCATCCATCCATCCTTTCACTCAGCTAGTCGCTCTCCCTTCATCCAGCTGTTGATCCATCCATCCATCCATCATCCATCAGTCCTTGTAACCAGCTGTCCACCCTTCTATCCATCCAGTCACCCAGTCTTCTATCCCGTCCGTCCGTTCTTCTGTCCGTCCGTTCTTGTGATCATCCATGCATTCAGCCGGGATATAATGAGTGTCTACCATGTGCTAAGTGCAGGGGTAAACTGAAGGAGACAGGGCAGAGTGTACGCTCGCTCTTTGTTGCTTCAGATTTACCTTAAAGATAAGGAAATAGAAAGCTGGCTCGGTACCTAGTCCATCTCAGCTCTTTTCCTGATTTTCTTTGGGCCCAAATCTAACTTCTTGTCGTGGCAGCTGGGAACAAGTGGCCTTCAGTGACAGCAGGATACCTGTGGGCAGGAGAGGGCATGTTTCTCTTGGTGCCTAAGCCCCGTGACAAACAGATGCTCTGGGTGGGTCAGCGGGGGCAGGGTCTGCGTCTGCGTCCGCCCACGAGGCGCTCACCTGACGGCCCCTCTGGTCTCTGCCGTAGGTTGGAGGCGGGCAGGAGGGTGCGGGGGGCCAGGTGGAGATTTTCTCCCTGAACCGGCCCTCGCCCCGCACGGTCAAGTCCTTCCCACTGGCGGCCCCCGTGCTCTGCATGGAGTACATTCCAGAGCCAGAGGAGGGCGACGGCAGAGATGGAGACAAGGGCTGCCCCGCCGCTGACACCTCGGCCGGGGTGCACCCCACCATCTGCCTTGGGCTCCAGGACGGCAGGTGAGGGGCCTGGGCCAGAGTGGGCTGGGCACCCTGGGCACTGCCCCTCCAGCTTCGCTCCTCACCCCCAACATGCGGTGCCCCTGGTTGGGAGCAGGAGGCGGGGGCCAGTAGCAGGAGGTGGGGGCCCGGAGTGGGAAGTGGGGGCCAAGAGCAGGAAGAGGGGACCTGGAGTGGGAAGTGGAGTCCAGAGCGGGAAGTGGAGGCCAGGAGCGGGAAATGGAGGCTTAGAGTGGGAAGTGGGGTTCAGGAGCGGGAAGTGGGGGCCAGGAAGAGGAAGTGGGGGCCAGGAGCGGGAAGTGGGGGCCAGGAGCGGGAAGTGGGGGCCAGGAGCGGGAAGAGGGGGCCAGGAATGGGAAGAGGGGGCCTGGAGTGGGAAGTGGGGGCCAGGAACGGGAAGAGGGGGCCCGGAGTGGGAAGTGGGGGCCCGGAGTGGGAAGTGGGGGCCCAGAGCGGGAAGGGGGCCAGGAGCGGGAAGTGGGGGCCAGGAATGGGAAGTAGGGGCCAGGAGCGGGAAGTGGGGGCCAGGAGCGGGAGGTGGGGGCCCAGAGCAGGAAGTGGGGGCCAGGAGTGGGAAGTGGGGCCCAGGAATGGGAAGTAGGGGCCAGGAGTGGGAAGTGGGGAGCAAGAGCAGGAAGTGGGGTCCACAATGCCCAGCCAGTGTCAGGAGCTGCTCACACTTTACCCAGGGCCCTTCAGGGGCTGCTCTGTGCCACCCGGCCCCCTCCTGGTAGTGTGGTGCCACAGGCGGCGCGGGCTTCGGTGTCGGCAGAGCTGGGTTTGGGGCCTGTAGGTCCTTGTGCTGTGTGACCGCTCTGAAGTGGTGTTACCATCCCCCACATGTGGGGCTGCTGTGAGAGCCCACCAGGACGTGGGCCCCGTGAAGACTTCAGGCCCCTTTGCTGTCACTGCCCTCATCCACCTGTCTGTGGCCTCAGCTGGCCTTGCAGGGCAGGTGAGGGTGCAGAGTGTGCCCAGGTTATGAGGCCTGCCGGCAGAGGGGGCTCCCCCCTTGTAAGACCTGCCTGGAGCTGGTGAGTTAGCAAACACTTCCGCGCAGCAGCGGCCACCCCGGCAGAGCAGGCCCAGTCATGTGGACGGAGGGTGAAAATTCTTCCCGTTAACTGGACTGTGAAGGCGGTTGTGGAGAGGACCCTGAGATGGCCCCACACCCTCATGCCTGCCTGCTGCCCGCACCCCTGCACCCTCATGCCTGCGTGCTGCCCGCATCCCTGCACCCTCATGCCTGCCTGCTGCCCGCACCCCTGCACCCTCACGCCTGCCTGCTGCCCACACCTGCGGCAGCGTCCGGGGGCGTTGTGCATACCTGCCATGTGCTGCTCCTAGGCCAGGAGTGTGAGCCTCATAGGGGCCCGTGGCCCGCAAGAGCAGCCGGGGGAGGAGCTGAAAGCTAGTATACTTAGAACCAGCTTGGAGGCACTAGAGGCTTCATGCTGTCCAGGCCTGGGTTCACGGAACCCAGGGGCCTGGTGAACTCGTTTTGCTTTTTATGAGATCAAACTGCATAAAGTTATCATTTTAGCCATTAAAAACCGTGCAGTTCAGTGGTTTCCAGGACATTCCTGATGGGTAGCCATCACCACTGCTTAGTTCTGGAACATTCTTGTCATCCCCCGGAGCCTCTGGGTCACCTCGTGTTCCCTGCCCCAGCCCCTGGGACCCACTGATCTGTTCCCATCCCCTGGTCTGGATTTGTCTCTCCTGCTCATTTCATACACAGACTCACCCAGTGTGTGGCCTTTTGTGCCTGGCCTCTCTCATTCTCCTAACATTCTCAAGGTTCATCCAGGCAGTACACACGCTGGGACTTTGTTCCTTGGTATGGCCGTGAGGTAGGCATCACGGCCCCATTTTTCAGAGAGGACTGAGGCTCAGTGGTCCAGGCCAGCCAGCTGGAGGGGGACAGTCAGCTGGGTTTGCCCTTAGATGTGACCCTGAAAACCGTCCTCCCAGCCCCCGGCTGTGCTGTGTCCAGAGCCCCATTTTCCGTGGCCCCGCCCCATAAAGGCTGCCCATGGAGAAGTCTGAGTGATGGCCTGGTCACGCAGCGGGAGGCAGGCTGAGCTGGTGGAGGTGGGGGCTGGAGCCCTCTCAACAAGAGGGCGGGGGGCTGACTGAGTCACCGCCTCTCCCTGCAGCGTCCTGCTTTACAGCAGCGTGGACACGGGCACCCAGTGCCTGGCGGCCTGCCGGAGCCCAGGCCTGCAGCCCGTGCTCTGCCTGCGACACAGCCCCTTCTACCTGCTGGCCGGCCTGCAGGATGGCACCCTCGCTGCTTACCCTCGGACCAGCGGTAAGGATGCGGTGCTGGGGGTGCTGGGAGCTCCCCTGGGCCCTGACCGAGAGTCAGATCCAGGACCAGAGAAGCTGTGGGAGGCAGACCAAGGGGGCAGCTCAGCACAGAGTCCGGGAATCGAGGTGCTGGAGAGACTGGAGGCCCCTGGTCCCCATCGGGGTCCCCAGAAGGACGGGCCGCTCACTGTCTTACGGACAGCTCAGCCCACTGCCAGGAGACTCTGCTGCACAGGAAGCGAGTCTCTGGGCTCAGAGAGACCTGGCTTCATATCTGGGCTCTGCCCTGATGACAGCAGTGTCCGTGGGCGAGCAGCTGCTCCTCCGTGCCTGTTTCCTCATCTGTAAAACGGGGATAATGGTAACACCTGCCACTCATAGGTGCAGGTGGGGGTAAGCATTTCAGTGAAGGCAAGTGTAGCGCCCGGCATAGTCGGTGCCCAGTGGGGTCAGGCGCTTTGGTCTCCACTGTTTGATCGAGCCGTCAGTGGCACAGACGATGTCGTCTGGAGGGAAGGTGGGCAGCATTTGAGCTGCTGTGCTCCAGGACAGGGTGAAGTGGTGCGGTGTTTTAACTCTCACCACGACCCTCGAGAATGACCTCCTCCTTATGGATACTGATGCTGAGGTGCAGGAAGGGATATGGAGTGCTATGGTCCCCGTCCTTTGTGGCTTGTTCAGCTCCCAGTCCAAGGACAAGAGCAGGAGCGGAGGGAAGCAGGTCCAAGACCAGCACCCCCAGAGGCTGCTGTGCCTCAGCCTCAGCCTTCTTGCTCCGCCCCCCCGGCCTCTGATTGCTGTGTCATCGCAGCCTGTTGCAGCTTATAAGCAGATATTTGTACTGAGGCTTTTTTTTTTGCCACTTGGCACTGTGTTGGTATTTTAAACTAACTTTTGATAAGGCATTTATAGTTTTTAATTAAAGGGGGTAGAGGGAGGGGAGGCGATCCCTCTCCCCGTCAGACACACCGTGTGTGTGAAAGTCAGTCCAGGCTCAGATCTTCGGCGAGCTACACCAAGACTGCTGGAGAGATGGCCACCCTCTGGCTCCTGTGGGAGTCTGGGAGCCTGGCCCAGCCTGCTCGGCACCCCCCAGTCCCCAGATGGGCTGCCTCGGGCCCTTTCCCTCTTGGCTCCTGACTTCAGTTTGGGAGTGCGGGTTGGGAGGAGGTGGGCAGGTTGTATCCGTGTGCCGGGCCTTCCATGACCGAGCAGCTTCAGCAGCCGAGTTTACTGACTGCCATTCTGGACACTGAGGTCTGAGAGCACGGTGTCCGCAGGGCCATGCTCTCCCCGGAAGGCGCTGGGGAAGGGTCTGTTCCAGGCCTCTCTCCCGGTTTCAGGTGGTTCCTTAGCTTGTGGCAGCATAACCCCCATCTTCCTGTGGGTCTCTCTTTGGGGGAGCCTGTGTCCAGAGAACCCCTTGGACTCAGACCCCCACCCTCCTCCAGCGTGACCTCATCCTAATCAGTTCCATCAGCACCCCTACCAGCACACAAGGTCATGTGCTGAGTGCTAGGGGTTGACACGTGAATGAATGAATTTGGGGGACACAGTTGAAGCCATCGAGGGTTGGGGTCTAACCACTGACTTTCTGCCTGGGGTTGCTCAGATCCAAAAGAGCCACTAGGGACCGTTGGACCCAACACCCTCATTTTCTGGGTGGAAAGGGACTCCCCGGAGTCCCACAGGTGAGCCAAGAGCTGAACCTCAGTGTCCTCCCAGGACTGGAGTCCTCTCCAGCTTTCAGGGGGCTTTGGCTGCTCTAGGCAGAGTGGGGTGCCGTCTGGGCTGGAGGAGGGAGTCAGAGTGCTCTGGCAGCCATCCTGCCGTTAGACATCTGTCCCCCAGATGTTTACTGAGCGCCCACTAGGCCCCGTGGATGTGGTGGCCAGCAAACCGGACGTGAGCCCACCCGCACAGCTTACAGAGGAAGACGAGACAGGTTCATGGATGAGCGAGCAGGCAGGAAGCTGATGGTTGTACACGGCGCTGATGGTCCTAAGGGGAGGTGCAGGGTGTCGGGGAGGGCCTGGCCCACTGTGCCCAGGGAGGGACCCCGAAGCTGAGACTGAAGAGGCGCGTCCAGCAGCTGTGAGATGACTGAGGATTCCAGGGTCCCCGGGCCACCTAGAGCCCTGGGCAGTCAGAGCTGGGGGCCTCGGAGCCCAAGCAGTGCGGCCGTGGCAGTGTCTGCAGCCCTCAGGGTCTCTGCTCATCTGCGTTCATTCATTCCTTCCTTCCCTCACTCACTCAGCAAGTACGCGTTCATGAGGTGCCAGGTGCACCACCCCTGTCCATCCTGTGTTTGGGCACAGCTGCCTGGATGACCTCTGGCCGCTGGGGACGGGGGCCACAGTGCCCTGCCGAGGAGCCAGAAGACAGGGTGCGTGAGGGCTGGACTGAGGGGTCAGGCTGTCGGGATCGGGTCCCACTGCGAGAGACTGGACCTGCTGCTGCTTCTACTCTTGGGGACTCAGTTTCCCCACCTGTAAAGTGGGTGCGAATTCCACCCCTCAGCACAGGGTGGCTGTGAGCGCCAGGGGCAGCCAATCACAGGTGCTGGCATGGAGCTTGGGGACGGACGCGTGCCTCTCCCGCCCACCATCGTCATTACAGTCATGACGACTCCTGGGGTGTTGGCTGCCCCTCGGCTCCCCTCGGCCTCAGGAACTGTCGCGACCACTCCCGGGGTGTTGGCTGCCGGCCTCACTGACTGTTGGAACCACGTCCAGGGTGTTGGCTGCCCCTTGGATCCCCTTACCCTCAGGGACTGTCGCAACCACTCCCAGGGTGTTGGCTGCCTCTTGGCTCCCCTCAGCCTGAGTGACTGTTGCGACCACCGACTGGGTGTTGGCTGCCCCTTGGATCCCCTCACCCTCAGTGACTGTCGCGACCACTCCCGGGGTGTTGGCACCCCCTCGGCTCCCCTCGGCCTCAGTGACTGTTGCGACCACGCCCAGGGTGTTGGCTGCCCCTTGGCTCCCCTAGCCCTCAGTCACTGTCGTGACCACGTCCAGGGTGTGGGCTGTACCTTGGATCCCCTCACCCTCAGTGACTGTCGCGACCACACCAGGGGTGTTGGCTCCCCCTCGGCTCCCCTCGGCCTCAGTGAGTGTCCCGACCACTCCTGGGGTGTTGGCTGCCTCTCGGCTCCCCTCAGCCTCAGTGACTGTCGCGACCACTCCCGGGGTGTTGACTGCTGGCCTCACTGAGTGTCGCAACAACGCCCAGGGTGTTGGCTGCCCCTCGGAACCCTCAGCCTCAGTAACTGTCGCGACCACTCCCGGGGTGTTGGCTGCCCCTCGGCTCCCCTAGCCCTAGGTGACTGTCGTGACCACGCCCAGGGAGTTGGCTGCCCCTCGGAACCCTCAGCCTCAGTAACTGTTGCGACCACTCCCGGGGTGTTGGCTGCCCCTCGGCTCCCCTCAGCCTCAGTGATTGTCGCGACCATTCCCGGGGTGTTGGCTGCCCCTTGGCTCCCCTCAGCTCAGTGACTGTCGCGACCACACCAGGGGTGTTGGCTCCCCCTCGGCTCCCCTCGGCCTCAGTAACTGAGGCGACCACTCCCGGGGTGTTGGCTGCCCCTCGGCTTCCCTCAGCCTCAGTGACTGTCGCGACCACTCCCGGGGTGTTGGCTGCCCCTTGGCTCCCCTCAGCTCAGTGACTGTCGCGACCACTCCCGGGGTGTTGGCTGCCTCTCGGCTTCCCTCAGCCTCAGTGACTGTCGCGATTACTCTGGGGGTGTTGGCTCCCCCTTGGCTCCCCTAGCCCTCAGTGAGTGTCGTGACCACTCCCGGAGTGTTGGCTGCCTCTCGGCTCGCCTCAGCCTCAGTGACTGTTGCGACCACGCCCAGGGTGTTGGCTGCCCCTTGGATCCCCTCACCCTCAGTGACTGTCGCAACCACTCCCGGGGTGTTGGCACCCCCTCGGCTCCCCTCGGCTTCAGTGACTGTCGCGACCACGTCCAGGGTGTTGGTTGCCTCTCGGCTCCCCTCAGCCTCAGTGACTGTCGCTACCACTCCCGGGGTGTAGGCTGCTGGCCTCACTGACTGTCACGATCACGCCCAGGGTGTTGGCTGCCCCTCGTCTCCCCTAGCCCTACATGACTGTCGAGACGTCGCCCAGGGCGTTGGCTGCCCCTCGGCTCCCCTCGGCCTCAGTGACTGTCGCGACCACTCCCGGGTGTTGGCTGCCCCTCGGCTCCCCTCGGCCTCAGGGACTGTTGCGACCACAGCCGGGGTGTTGGCTGCCCCTCAGCTCCCCTCGGCCTCACTGACTGTCGCAACCACTCCCAGGGTCTTGGCTGCCTCTTGGCTCCCCTCAGCCTCAGTGACTATCGTGACCACTCCCAGGGTCTTGGCTGCCTCTTGGCTCCCCTCAGCCTCAGTGACTATCGCGACCACTCCCGGGGTGTTGGCTGCCCCTCGGCGCCCCTCGCCCTCAGTGACTGTCATGACCACGTCCAGGGTGTTGGCTGCCCCTTGGCTCCCCTAGCCCTCAGTGACTGTCGCGACCACTCCCAGGGTGTTGGCTGCCGGCCTCACTGACTGTTGCATCCACGCCCAGGGTGTTGGCTGCCCCTTGGCTCGCCTAGCCCTCAGTGACTGTCGCGACCACTCACGGGGTGTTGGCTGCTGGCCTCACTGACTGTTGCAACCACTCCCAGGGTGTTGGCTGCCCCTCGGCTCCCCTCGGCCTCTGTGACTGTCGCGACCACTCCCGGGGTGTTGGCTGCCGGCCTCACTGACTGCTGCGACCACGCCCAGGGTGTTGGCTGCCCCTTGGCTCCCCTAGCCCTCAGTGACTGTCACAACCACGTCCAGTGTGTTGGCTGCCCCTTGGATCCCCTCACCCTCAGTGACTGTCGTGACGACGCCCGGGGTGTTGGCTGCCCCTCGGCTCCCCTCAGCCTCGGTGACTGTCGCGACCACTCCCAGGGTGTTGGCTGCCCCTCGGCTCTCCTCGGCCTCAGTGACTGTCGCGACCAGTCCCGGGGTGTTGGCTGCCCCTCGGCTCTCCTCGGCCTCAGTGACTATCGCGACCAGTCCCGGGGTGTTGGCTGCCCCACGGCTCCCTTTGCCCTCAGTGACTGTCGGGACCACTCCCGGGGTGTTGCCTGTCCCTCGGCTCCCCTTGGCCTCAGTGACTCTCGCGTCTACTCCTGGGGTGTTGGCTGCCCCTCGGCTCCCCTCGGCCTCAGGGACTGTCGCGACCACTCCCGGGGTGTTGGCTGCCAGCCTCACTGACTATCGCGACCACGTCCAGGGTGTTGGCTGCCCCTTGGATCCTCTTACCCTCAGGGACTGTCGCAACCACTCCCAGGGTGTTGGCTGCCTCTCGGCTCCCCTCGGCCTCAGGGACTGTCGTGACCACTCCCGGGGTGTCGGCTGCCCCTTGTGTCCCCTCAACTCAGTGACTGTCGCGATTACTCCGGGGGTGTTGGCTGCCCCTTGGCTCCCCTAGCCCTCAGTGAGTGTCGTGACCACTCCCGGAGTGTTGGCTGCCTCTCGGCTCCCCTCAGCCTCAGTGACTGTTGCGACCGCGCCCAGGGTGTTGGCTGCCCCTTGGATCCCCTCACCCTCAGTGACTGTCGCGACCACTCCCGTGGTGTTGGCACCCCCTTGGCTCCCCTCGGCCTCAGTGACTGTTGCGACCACGTCCAGGGTGTTGGTTGCCTCTCAGCTCCCCTCAGCCTCAGTGACTGTCGCTACCACTCCCGGGGTGTAGGCTGCTGGCCTCACTGACTGTCGCGATCATGCCCAGGGTGTTGGCTGCCCCTCGTCTCCCCTAGCCCTACATGACTGTCGAGACGTCGCCCAGGGTGTTGGCTGCCCCTCGGCTCCCCTCGGCCTCAGGGACTGTCGCGACCACTCCCGGGGTGTTGGCTGCCCCTCGGCTCCCCTCGGCCTCAGGGACTGTCGCGATCACGTCCAGGGTTTTGGCTGCCCCTTGGATCCCCATACCCTCAGGGACTGTCGCAACCACTCCCGGGGTGTTGGCTGCCTCTTGGCTCCCCTCAGCCTCAGTGACTATCGCGACCACTCCCGGGGTGTTGGCTGCCTCTCGGCTCCCATCAGCCTCAGTGACTGTCGCGACCACTCCCAGGGTGTTGGCTGCCTCTCGGCTCCCCTCAGCTTCAGTGACTGTCGCGACCACTTCCGGGGTGTTGGCTGCCTCTCGGCTTCCCTCGCCCTCAGTGACTGTCACGACCACGTCCAGGGTGTTGGCTGCCCCTTGGCTCCCCTAGCTCTCAGTGACTGTCGCGACCACGTCCAGGGTTTTGGCTGCCCCTTGGATCCCCTCACCCTCAGTGACTGTCGCTACCACTCCTCAGGTGTTGGCTGCCCGCCTCACTGACTGTCACGACCACACCCAGGGTGTTGGCTGCCCCTCGTCTCCCCTAGCCCTAGGTGACTGTTGTGACGACACCCGGAGTGTTGGCTGCCTCTCGGCTCCCCTCAGCCTCAGTGACTGTTGCGACCGCGCCCAGGGTGTTGGCTGCCCCTTGGATCCCCTCACCCTCAGTGACTGTCGCGACCACTCCCGTGGTGTTGGCACCCCCTTGGCTCCCCTCGGCCTCAGTGACTGTTGCGACCACGCCCAGGGTGTTGGCTGCCCCTTGGCTCCCCTAGCCCTCAGTGAGTGTCGTGACCACGTCCAGGGTGTTGGCTGCCCCTTGTATCCCCTCACCCTCAGTGACTGTCGCGACCACTCCCGGGGTGTTGGCTGCCCCTCGGCTCCCCTCGGCCTCAGTGACTGTCGCGACCACTCCCGGGGTGTTGGCTGCCCCTCGGCTCCCCTCGGCCTCAGTGACTGTCGCGACCACGTCCAGGGTGTTGGTTGCCTCTCGGCTCCCCTCAGCCTCAGTGACTGTCGCGACCACTCCCGGGGTGTTCACTGCTGGCCTCACTGACTGTCGTGATCACGCCCAGGGTGTTGGCTGCCCCTCGTCTCCCCTAGCCCTACATGACTGTCGAGACGTCGCCCAGGGTGTTGGCTGCCCCTTGGCTCCCCTCGGCCTCAGTGACTATCGCTACCACTCCCGGGTGTTGGCTGCCCCTCGGCTCCCCTCGGCCTCAGGGACTGTTGCAACCACTGCCGGGGTGTGGGCTGCCCCTCGGCTCCCCTCGGCCTCAGGGACTGTCGCGACCACTCCCGGGGTGTTGGCTGCCAGCCTCACTGACTGTCGCGACCACGTCCAGGGTGTTGGCTGCCCCTTGGATCCCCATACCCTCACGGACTGTCGCATCCACTCCCAGGGTCTTGGCTGCCTCTTGGCTCCCCTCGGCCTCAGTGACTGTCGCGACCACTCCCGGGGTGTTGGCCCCCCTCGGCTCCCCTCGGCCTCAGTGACTGTTGCGACCACTCCCGCTGTGTTGGCTCCCGCTCGGCTCCCCTCGCTCTCAGTCACTGTTGCGACCACGTCCAGGGTGTTGGCTGCCCCTTGGATCCCCTCACCCTCAGTGACTGTCGCGACCACTCCCGGGGTGTTGGCTGCCTCTCGACTCCCCTCAGCCTCAGTGACTGTTGTGAACACCCCCGGGGTCTTGTGCCCCTTGGCTCCCCTCGGCCTCAGTGACTGTCACGACCACTCCCGGGTGTTGGCTGCCCCTTGGCTCCCCTCGGCCTCAGTGACTGTTGCGACCACCGCCGGGGTGTTGGCTGCCCCTCGGCTCCCCTCGGCCTCAAGGACTGTCGCGAGCACTCCCGGGGTGTTGGCTGCCGGCCTCACTGACTGTTGCAACCACGTCCAGGGTGTTGGCTGCCCCTTGGATCCCCATACCCTCAGGGACTGTCGCAACCACTCCCAGGGTGTTGGCTGCCTCTCGGCTCCCCTCAGCCTCAGTGACCGTCGCGACCACTCCCGGGGTGTTGACTGCTGGCCTCACTGACTGTCGCAACCATGCCCAGGGTGTTGGCTGCCCTTCGTCTCCCCTAGCCCTACGTGACTGTCGAGATGACGCCCTGGGTGTTGGCTGCCCCTCGGCTCCCCTCAGCCTCAGTGACTATCGCAACTACTCCCGGGGTTCTGGCTGCCCCTCGGCTCCCCTCGGCCTCAGTGACTGTCGCGACCACTCCCGGTGTGTTGGCTGCCCCTCGGCTCCCCTCGACCTCAGTGACTGTCGCGACCACTCCAGGGGTGTTGGCTGCCCCTCGGCTCCCATCGCCCTCACTGACTGTTGCGACCACTCCCGGGGTGTTGACTCCCCCTCACCTCCCGTCAGCCTCAGCGACTGTTGCGACCACTCCCGAGATGTTGGCTGCCCCTCCGCTCTCCTCGCCCTCAGTGACTGTCGCGACCACTCCCGAGGTGTTGGCTGTCCCTCAGCTCCCCTCCGCCTCAGTGACTGTTTCTTTGTGCCCTCACCTTGGCCTCAGAACCCCGAGGACCCCTCTGGCTTTCTGATCTGCCACCCGCGGTGGGGCACGTCTGCCTCTTTGAGGTGTCTTTGCTGTGACTGGGCCTTGGTCTCGGTTCACCTGGTGTGTGCGCGTCCAGGCACAGACAAACGGGCTGTCATCCCGTCTCGGCATGACTTTGGAGGTGTGGATGCCTGTTCTTGAATTGTGAATGGACAGCTGCTGGTGGGCAGGCAGAGCAGGGAGTGATGGACCCCCCCGCCGGCTCGAGGTGGGCAGGGGGCTGGCCCTGCCCAGAGCGCCCGCTGATCCCGACTGAAGTCTTAGACCGGTGGCCTGTGAGGCTGGAAAGAATCTTGGAGGCCAGAACTCCAGGGTAAGAGGTGGTCTGCTTGTGACGTCTGTCACCTCGTTGACCACCAGGGGTGAAAGTGACGGTGAAGGTCGCTCAGTGGTGTCTGACTCTTTGCAACCCCATGGAACTCTCCAGGCCAGAATACTGGATTGGTAGCCTTTCCCTTTTCCAGGGGTTCTTCCCAACCCAGGGATCGAACCCAGGTCTCCCGCATTGCAGGCAGATTCTTTACCAGCTGAGCCACCAGGGACACTCCAGGGAACTGAAACAAACCCAGGGAGGCACCAGGGTTGATTCAGCAGAATTCCATCCCCTTGGGTTGCAGGTGGGAAAATGGAGTCCCAGCAAATGAAAGCCTCTGGTTCAGGGTCCTACCATGGGCCCCGAATCAAGGAATTCCTGTCCTGTGTTCTTTTTGATATAATGATGTTGGTATTATTAAATCTTTTTTCTTTTTAGAAGCATTTTTAATTGGAGGAGTAATTAGTTGGAAGCTTTACAATGCTGTGTTGGTTTCTGCCAGACAACACATGAACCAGCTGTAAATATATGTGTGTCCCCTCCCTCTCGAACCTCCCTGGCATTATTACATTTAATCTGTTAATCATTCTGTCCTGAAGCCAGGTCTCTTAGGAGACACCCAGCAAGTGGAAGGGTGGTCAGGACACGTGTGACCCTCAAGGGTATCAGACACGCCCCCCTACCCCAGGCAGGCGCTGTCCCAGGAGGGCAGAGGGCACGAGGGCTCAGGGGGGCCGTCGCTGCTCCCGGGGAAGGGCTCGTGTGTCAGCTGCCAGGCCTGGTTCCAGCATCCCTGACCGCTGCCTTCCTAACCGGCCGAGTGGCGGGTGTTCCAGCCTCTGGCCGCTGGGGGGCGCGCAGAGCCCTGCTTTCTGTGGCTCTGGTTCCCTGCGGGGGTGGGGTCTAAGTCTGCTGTGGAGGCCTGGCTGCCTGTGGTCACTCTTCCCTCCTGGACTCCAGTCCTGGGCCTGGAGATCTTTGGAAACTCTTGGAACCTGAGAGAGCAGCCGGGAACGGGGCCCAGGGTCAGCTGAGCTCCAGCCCTGGCTGGCCCACACACCCCAGGGGTGGCTGTGCACACGTCCCGGCCTCCCCGGGTCCCTGCCGTCGCGTGAGTCCGGGGAGGTCCGCCTCGAGGCGAGGGACAGCCAAGGGCCAGAACTGACGCGTGGCCAGTCCTGCCCTGCCGGGTGGTCGGGACTGGTTCTTTCAGCCCCGCGCCTCAGTTTCCTCAGTTGTAAAACAGGGAAAAGAATAGAATCTTCCACCCAGGCTGATGAGAGGTAAGGAGACAGTTCATGGAAAGAGTGTCCAGCATGCTCACGAATAACAGAATGTGGCGACCGCCGTCTGCGCTTTCCCTGCGCTAAGCGCGCCCGTTTCCTTCCTTTGAGCCCGGCCGCATCTGCGAGCGTGGGTGTGCTCATCACGCCTGCTTTACAGCCTAGGAAACTGAGGTTCCCAGTGGCAGCGGCGCCTGTCCAGGTACGTGCAGAGGTTGAGAGGCTGCAGCCAGGACTCCAGCCCAGCCTGCTTCCCGCGTTCACGGCTGGGAAGAACCGGATGTGTGTTGGTTGGGCAGGGGTGATGGGTGTGTGTCTGTGTGTTTCCCAACTCAGTGGAGCTAGGAACCTTCTAAGTTTAAGAGGAGCTGAAGGGGAGAGGAGGACCTGTTTCACGAAAGGGGAGGATGTGGTAGGGGTGGAATCTGCTCTGCCGCCCAGGGGTTCCTCTGCAGACAGTGGTGCCCGTCACGCCGCCCAGCAGCTGCCTCGGAGGGACGGCCTGTGCCAGGGCTACTGTGCACCCCTTCTAGGGACCCTGTGGAGGAGGGTTGGGGGGCCAGGCCCTGGCACCCAGCCCAGGCTCCTTCCTCCACCACCCGCCCCTCATGGGTGGGCCCCACTTCCTGCTCAACCCTCCTGGCCCACCTGGCACGCTGGCAGGACAGGACAGCCACGGGGCTTCTGTGTGGCATCAGGTGTGACTTCAGAGAAAAACCCATCTCAGTGGACATTGCTTGCATCTCAGGGGAAATCCTTGGTCTGTTCCTGGGTGAGCTGAGCATCCCTGGGGTGGGCCGGGGAGAGCGTTCCATTCCACGCTGGGCCAGATCCCTTCGTCTGTCCATCTTCAGGGATCATGGGCTGAGGGCCGGGGGCCTCTGAGGACTTCCTCCTCCCACACCTGGGGTGGTGGCATCTCTGGAGGAGGAAGGTCATCGGAGATCTCAGTAGAGGTGACAGAGTGCCTTGGAGTGGGTGAGAAGGTCTGTGAGAAGGCAGGACAGTCTCCGTAAGTTACGGTGTCTGAAAAGTCCTCAGAGACAGTCTTGTTGGTGGCGCTCTCCGCATCCTCCAGATGGGGAGACTGAGGCCTTGAGAAGGGGAGAGACATTCTCAAGGTCCATAGTGAGCTGCTAGCAGAAGCAAGGCCAGGACACTTTCCACCACGTCATGCTGCCTTCTTGGCTGGGCTCTCTGGATGCTGCCTCTTCCAGGAAGCCTCCTTGGTTTCTTGGCTGGGCTGTCTGGATGCTGCCTCTTCCGGGAAGCCTCCCTGGATTTCCCCTGTGCAGAATTGGTTCCCTCCATCTTAACGGTTCTCAAGGTCCTCTGTACATGCCTGAGTGCTTGGGCAGGGCACTTTGTGTGGTGGCTGCTGATTAACCTTATGGTCTCGCCGGCCAGTGGGAGTTTTCTTGAGGGCAGGGTGTGTGTCTGATCTATTTCTTCTTCTGCAGCCCTGAGCACAGGGCCTGGCGTGGAGTTGGTGCAGACTCGGCGTGCGGTGGGGTGAAAGCAGAGGGCAGGGGAGAGGAGGAGAGAGGAGTGGGGAGTGCTGCAGATGGGAGCAGGGGCTGGGGGGCAGGGCTGGGGGCCTGGAGGAGCTGGGCCGGGAGGAGCCTGGAGCCGGGCTGGGAGCAGGGGCTGGGGGGCAGGGCTGGGGGCCTGGAGGAGCTGGGCCGGGAGGAGCCTGGAGCCGGGCTGGGAGCAGGGGCTGGGGGGCAGGGCTGGGGGCCTGGAGGAGCTGGGCCGGGAGGAGCCTGGAGCCGGGCTGGGAGCAGGGGCTGGGGGGCAGGCAGGGCTGGGGGCCTGGAGGAGCTGGGCCGGGAGGAACCTGGAGCCGGACTGGGAGCAGGGGCTGGGGGGCAGGGCTGGGGGCCTGGAGGAGCTGGGCTGGGAGGAGCCTGGAGCTGGGCTCGCACCCCCTGGGGGCCTGGTTCCCAAGGGCTGGGGGGCCCTGACCTGTCTGCTGCCCCCCACCCCTACCCGCCCCCGCTGACCTGCCGGCTTCCTCTCCCTGCAGGAGGCATCCCCTGGGACCTGGAGAGCCCGCCCGTGTGCCTGCCTGTGGGGCCGGGACCTGTCCGCGCCCTGCTGAGCCTGGAGGAGGCCGTGTGGGCCAGCTGTGGGTCCCGGGTCACCGTCCTGGACGCCACCAGCTTGCAGACTCAGGTACTGGCCCTGCCTCGCAGCTCGTGGCCCCGGGGGCCGTTTCCAGGCGTCCCCTCCACTGACCCCTCTCACACCCTGCCCTGGGCTCCCGGGGGTGTCTCAGGGTCGCACGGGGAGCCGGGATCCCCGCGGGGCCACCCCCTGCCCCCCCAACACGCTCCCTCAGGGCTGCCGAGAGGGGAAGGGTCCCGCCTGCTGGGCAGTGGGCTCGCTCCTCTGTTGTGTCTGCTGCTTCCCGGGGAGGTAGGGCTGGGGGTCCCTGTGCCCCCAGGGATAGCCCGGACCTGGCTGTGCTGAGGGAGTGGCTGGTGCAGATGCTGGCACTCAGGGCCCCAGGCTCTTTAGCCAGTGTGGACCCCATGGGGAAGGGGCGCTTGGCCAGCACTGAGGTCCTGCCTCATCCCGCCGTGAGTGCAGCCAATCCTTGGCCACTGTGATGCAGGCCTCGTCTGGGGGTCCTTCCTGGCTCAGCCTGGACCCTCTCCTGTCACTGACCAACAGCCATGCCCACCCCCTTCACCACAGCCCAGGCTCCACCCTGCGTGGTGTTTTGGCAGTGACCCCTGTGGCTCAGAGATTAAAGCGTCTGCCTGGAATGCGGGAGACCGCGGTTCGATCCCTGGGTCGGGAAGATCCCCTGGAGAAGAAAGTGGCAACCCACTCCAGTATTCCTGCCTGGAGAATCCCATGGAGGGAGGAGCCTGGTGGGCTACAGTCCGTGGGGTCGCTAGGAGCCAGACACGACTGAGTGACTTCACTTTCACTTTTCACTTTCATGCCCTGGAGAAGGAAGTGGCACCCCACTCCAGCTCTCTTGCCTGGAGAATCCCATGGAGGGAGGAGCCTGGTGGGCTGCCGTCCACGGGTCACTGAGAGTCGGACTCGACAGAGCGACTTCAGTTTCTTGTTGCTTGCTCTCCTTGGGTCCCCAGCGTGGCATCCAGGCCCGGGGGCGCCTCAGCCTGGCCCTGCCGCGCGCCTTCCTGCCAGGACCATCTTTCCTCGCCCACTCGGTCCTGCCTCAGCTTACTCAGCAGCCAGGCAGTCTGGGCTGGATCCCGGATGACAGGTCCTGGTTTGGCAGGTGGAGACCCTGAACCCAGGGAGCTGAGGGTGAGCCCCGAGACCCGGGGTTGATCCTCCGGGTCCCTGTGTTAACTCACCGTCTCTGTTGAAGCTTGAGGTTCAGCCTTTGCATCCGTGCCTTCCCAACTCAGCCTCCTGGTCCTGGCCCTCATCTTCTGGGGTCTTGGGGCCCTGGTCTGTGAGCCCAAGTTTTCCTGCCCCTTCACCAGGGTCCCTTCGCCTCTGTGTGAGGTGATGCTTGGGAGCCCCAGTCCTGGCCAGGGAGGTGTTTGGTTACCGGCCCTTTGGGGTGCTGGAAAGGGAGGTGGGGTGGGTTCTGCCCGCAGCACCTTGGACAGCGGCGAGAGGCCGCGCCGTGGGCGGAGCCAGAGGATTTGGGTGTGGAGCTGCCATCAGGTTTTGAGAAGTGGGTGGTGGCTCATGGTGAAACCTGGCCTCGGCACCACCCCCCCCCCCCCCGCGCCCCGCCCCGCCCCTCCTCCCCCACCCCTGCCCCGCCCCACCCGCCTAGGCTTGCACCAAGGCACCAGGGACCTTTGACCTCACTGCTGGGGCGGGCTCTGGGGGGGGGAGCCAGGGAGGGGCCCACCGGGAGGACACTGTGTTGGCCCTCCTCTGTGTCTGGATTTCCTGGTCCTCCTTCTCCCTGGCAGATGGGTGGGGACGGGGTGCCCTGACTAGCTGCAGCCCAGACCCCCTTCCCAGCCCTGCCCCATCACTGCCTTCAGGGGCCTCTCACCTCCTCAGCCTTCTGGGAGAAAGATGACCAGGGGAGGTGGCTCCCCAGGGCACCCGGGGTCACTGATGGGCCTGGATCTCAAGGCATTTGGGAGGAAGAAGGATAAGTGCCCCCTGCATCCCCCTGAGCAGACCCCTGCTGTCCTCTTGCCAGGCCCAGTGTCTTCCCAGGTTTTTTCTGGGCCTGGGGAAATGGCAGCCCACTCCAGTATTCTTGCCTGGAGAGTCCCAGGGACGGAGGAGCCTGGTGGGCTGCTGTCTCTGGGGTCGCACAGGGTCGGACACGACTGAAGCGACTCAGCAGCAGCAGCAGCATCAGCAGCAGGGCCCCTGCTCAGGGCAGTGGGGGATGGGCCCCGTTAGTGTTGCGACCGCCTAACTTGCCGCCTCCCTGACGGGTGTGTGGTCTCTTGGGGAAGTCAAGCTGCTCCTTTGGAGTCGCTGGTGTTGGTGGGGTGGACTGTGTGTCCGCATCGCGGGTCTGCCATCCCCTCACTTCACTGGCTGGGAGGCCCCCTTCTGCCGACAGCCGTCCCAGGAGCTTGAGACAGATGGACGAAGGGAAAGACAGGGCCCAGGCGTGACCCTGCCCGCCCTCACCCGATCACACCACTCACCCGATCACACCCCTCCACCAGCAGCTGCACCGTCCTGCCCAGGCCTGCAGCTCAGCTCTGGCCCCGCCGTCCCCAGGGTGGAGGGGCCACAAGGTTCCAGCGCGAGGCTGCAATGATTTAAGATTAGTTTGGACCACCCACTCTTAAGAAGGGGATCAGTGTGGCCCTTGCCCTACTCTGCATGCGCGAGGGGGCATCGGGCGGGCCCTGGGTGCGGGGAGGCAGGCCCTGGGTCGGGGCAGGCGGGATGGAAGAAGAGGCGGTGGCTGAGGAGGCCCTGCCGCAGGGCGAGACGGGGCCTGGAAATGGAAAAGTTTGTGCAGACGCAGGCGGGCGGTTCGCCTTCAGCACACGCCATCCTCCGCACAGTAACGAGGAGACCGCCATGCATGTTTAATAGAGCCTCGCTCCGCGGCTCGGAGAAGAGGAGGCCGGCCCACCTCCGCACAGGGCTCTGGAGCAGCCGTCTGGCTGCTGCTAGTGACCACCAGACCCAGCCGGGGGCTCCACGCGCCCGGCCAGGGGACTGGCCTCCGGCTGGGCTGCTGTCCAGGCTGCCCTGCGCGTCCTCACTGTGGGGCATGCCTCCGCTTAGAGGCCATTGTGCCAGGCCCTCCTCCAGGGCAGGGAGCTCCCCTGGGGACTGGAGATCCTCCAGGCCAGGGGGCCCAGGAGGGTCCTGGCAGCCCCAGTTGTGGTTGCCCGGTTCTGGGCCGAATGTGAAGACATGGGGGTTCATTCAGAGACTGTGTCAACACTAAGGTGCTTTCCGCAGTTTCTCCACCACCAGGAAGTAAAATAATAACCAACACACACTGAGTGCTTAGCATGGACCCGGCCTGGGGTTTAGCGTTTTACATGTCTTAGCCCAATTAACCCTCAAACCACCCTGTGAGGTGAGTACTTTTATTATTCGTACTTTAACCGATAAGTGAACAGAGGCCCAGAGAGGGTCAGCGATCACCCAAAGTCACTCAGCCAAGAGGAGGCCGAGGTGGGATGGGAGCCCGGGCGTCCGCCTCTGAGTCTGCTCTGAAGCCCCGGGTCGGCCACACGGGGGCAGAGGGGCGGTCTTCCTGAGCCGCACCGTCCGCCGCAGCGTCCGCCAGTCTCTGTCGTGTGTGAGTCTCGGGCGACGTCATCCGTTCAAGTACCGCGTTGACCAAAAAGTTCGTTTGGGTTTTTCTGTAACCTCTTAACCTCCCTCCACCAGCGCAGCTCCTGGGCCAAGGATGTGCCCTGTTCATTTCCTGGCGTCTGTCTGGCTCCTGCAGTAGGTGCTCTGAGTCAATGGTCCTGGAAGATGGATAGGAGGTGTCCTGACCGGCAGGCCTTAGTGCAGAGAGGGTGGAGGGGCGGGCTGGAGGGAGACCTCATCTCAGCTCTTCAGGAGCTCGGAGCAGGGCTGGGATGGTCAACGCCGGCCCAGGAAGAGGAGGCCCGGGATGGTCAACGCCGCCCCAGGGAGGGCAGGCCCGTGGGGGCAGGCCCAGGCCCTGTGAGGGCCCAGGGGAGGAGAGAGGGCTTCCAGACCAGGGAGGAGGGGCGGGAGCCGGGGAGGTCTGGGCGGGGCAGGTGAGCGGGCCTGATGGAGATGGGGGCTTGGGGGTGGGGAGGGGCAGGATGGCTGTGTGGGTGGGGGGCTCCCGGAGCGGCCCTGGGCTGCCGTCCCCATTAGGCCCGCTGGCCTCGCAGCCGCCCGGACCCTGCGGAGCCCGTGGCGCGGCGCCCAGCCCGTCTCTGCGGTGGCCGCTTGCCCCCAAACTGCTTGTTCAGCCCCTTGATCCCCGCGGAGGCCTCGGCGAGGCCTGTTAAATGATAATGTAGCTCACCAGGGCCTGTGTCAACACCGCATCCTCCGTGTTCATTATCTCGATTGCCACCTTCAAAGTCTAATCCAGTCGTCTGGAGTTCATTTTAACTGATCGCTGGAGGGGACGCGGGCTGTGGGATGACTGTTGCATCTTAATTAAAAAATAAAAAAGATTCAGGACAGGAGGCCTGAAGCTTGTGGGGCGCCCTCTGCCCAGCCGGCGTGGTCAGGCACCAGGGGAGGGCGGGGGTCTCCCTCACCCAGCTCGGGGGAAGGTGGCAGTCGCAATGGGCGGGGGCGTTGGCAAAGGTGCTGAGCTGCGGGTGGGTTTCCTGCTGGGCCCCTTGTACCAAGGGGAACGCCCACTGGAAGGCAGGAGTCTCTGGCCTCTGCTCCAGGCCCCGCTGGTCCCTCTGCCGCCCTCTGAACGTGCCAGGCTCCTTCCGCCTGCAGGCCTCTGCCTCAGCTCTTGCCCTGCCTGGAGCAGGAACGCTGTGCCCGCGGGCTGTCCCTTGGGCGGCTCCTTCCCGTCCCCCCACCTTGGCTCAGCAGCCACCTCCTTGGTGGGCCCTGCCCTACCTCCACCCCAGCCAGGGTCTGTACTTGCCAGCGGCTTCACTGTCCCCAGAGGACTGGTCACTGTCTGCAGTTGTTACCCAGATGGCTGCTGTCTCTCTGCACCCACCTGGCCGTACGCAGATGAGAGCAGGGAGAGGCCTGGTCTTTCTTTTTTTTTCCTGGCAGGATCTTAGTTCCCTGACCAGGGATTGAGCCCATGCCCGCTGCACTGGGGGCGCAGAGTCCTGGGCACTGGCCCCGGGGAAGGCCCACGGCCTGTCTTGTCCACCAGAGCTTCCCAGGGCCGTGTCCACGCCAGCCTCTCAGTCAGTGCTGCTGTGCATTTGCAAAACCGCCCCACAACCCCGGGCGGGTCGGCAGCATGGCTGCCCGCTGCCTTACATGTTCTTTTGGGGCCAAATGTAGAAAATCTGGTTGGGAGGCAGCCTGGGGCCCTGGGGCTAGCTGGGAAAGCGCCCTGGGAGGAGTTGGGCCTCAGAGGACGCGGGTCGGGGAGGGAGGCCGCAGTGGAAGAGGCAGGAAGGGGCCCGGGGAAGGGATGGGGCAGAGGGTCTGGAGGTGAGCAGGGGCGGGTCCCACTCGACAGCGGCCACCAGCGAAGGGCAGAGGGGCTCAGCAGGGGCACAGCTGTGCCCCCAGCCTGCCCTGTGCCGGCCTTTGCCGCTCCCCTTCTTCCCAGTCCCTCCTGGGTGCCACTGCAGCAAAACAGGCCTGGGGTCGAGGCTCCCCCTGCCCTGCCTAGAAAGTGCTGGAACGCAAGGCGTGTTGCGTCCAGTTGGGCCCCGGGCCTGGCTCCTGCCCCACAGGGCCCTCGTGAGAATTGATGGGGGCAGCTGTCATTTGGCTCTGACCCCACTGCCCCCCAGAAGCCTGTCTGGACCGCCTCCTCCCCACCTTTCGTGGGCACTGGGTCACACCTCGTGACTTGCATCCACAGCACCAGCATCAGGCTCCTCTGCTCCACAGCGCCTGACTTTTGGGGGACGGTTAGTGGGAGCTTAACCGATGGAGACCCCGTGGGACAGGACCACGTCTGGTGGGCTCCCACAGCCCCCACCACACGTTCCTGGGGCTGGGAGCAGGCTGACGCATGCTCGGTGAAGGGCTACGAAGACAGCAGGC
This sequence comes from Capricornis sumatraensis, assembly GCF_032405125.1. Taxonomy (NCBI): domain Eukaryota; kingdom Metazoa; phylum Chordata; class Mammalia; order Artiodactyla; family Bovidae; genus Capricornis; species Capricornis sumatraensis. Next base: position 179,284,296 of record NC_091071.1, on the reverse strand, counting down.
ATTTCTTTTCCTTTCCTTTTTTAACTTTTTTTGGCCATGCCACGTGGCCTGTGGGATCTTCCCCAGCTGGGGTTGAACCTGCGCCTCCTGGATCAGAAGCACAGGGTCTGAGCCACTGGATGCCAGGGAGCCCAGGCAGAGGGCGTCTCTCTCGGGAGGTGGGCTCCGTCTGGGGTGGGTCAGCGGCCAGCCGCAGAGCTCCACTCGCCGCGGAAGGCGCCTCCCCACCTGCACGCTGTTGGCACTCCGGCCTCCGGGGGCCCAGAAGCCCAGCGCCGCCTGCCCGTCTGCCTCCCCGGCACCTGGGTGCTGGCTGTCGACACCAAGGCGCGCCAGCGAAGAACCTTCCCTGGCTTTCTGGACACCAGCGCCCGCCAGACCTCCCCCTGCGCACCCCCACACCCACCCGCCTTCCCCACCCTTGGTTTTCACATTTAGTGCCCAAACTTAGTTTGCATGTATTAGCTGTTGTAAATCTATCATAACAGTGTGGCGCGGCATGAATAATGCATCACTGGGCTGTATTAGTTTTCCGTCTCCTATCTTATTTATGACATGAAACGGGTGGGAATTTGCAAAAGCGAAATGCAGGCGCAGGGCTTTTTGGGTAACCGTATGCAAATCGGCGTGAGGGGCGGGAAGATTCCCTAAGCCCGTGGGTGTCCAGGGGGCCTCCGAGGCCGGACTCCCAGTGTTCAGGCCGCTCAGGCTTTTGGGTCAGGGGTCCTGTTGCTCTACAGAGTTGTCTCAGTTCAGCAGGTTTAATTATTATTATTTTTTTACATGTCTGTCATCGTTCATTGTTATCATCCTGTTCTTTTTGCTTTAATTAAAAGTTGGCAGGTGAGACTTGAGAAATCGATTTTCTAAAGGTTGCACTCCAAAGGGGTGCAAGTGTTTTCTCACAGCATGAAGGACTGAGGTTAGATGCTCAGAGAGACTTCCTTTCAGGACGCGTATGGAGGATGGAGTGTAGGCCTGGGCCTGGAGACTCTGTGGGGGCTTCCTTCCTAGGGGGGCGCTGAGGGGTCGAAAGGGGCTCCTGGCCGTGGCTGTGGCCTCTGCCCTCAGGTCTGGGGCTGTGGGGATCCACCTCGAGGATGCCAGGCAGGGCTCGGGGAGCTTAGGGGCCGGGGTCTAGCTCCCCTTCTTCTCACCAAGATTGCAGGGCTTTCTTCTAACAGCTGGTCTCCCCTTGTCGTGAAAGATGTAGGTTGAGGGAAGGATTTCATGGTTTTAAAAAAAGTAGTTTGATGCTGTTGGCCGAGGGAACAGGTTCTAGCAATCCGTGGAGGGAGGAAAGGGAGCCGGTGGAGGGAAGGTGGGGGGGTGGTGGCAGGGGTGATGGCGGGAGTGCAGCCTGGGGACTGAGGCGGGCGGGCGGGCGGGCGAGGGAAGGCGGTGGCTGGAGGGCGGCTCTCTGCTCCCGGGCCCTGTCCCCCTGCGGCGCTGGCTGTCAGCGGCTGTTCCCCTGCACGCAGCTCTCCCGCACCCCGTGCCCCCCACCCCCAAGGTTCTTCCCCCCCCCCCCCCCGGGCCCTGCCCCCCAGCGGTGCTGGCTGTCAGCGGCTGTCCCCCTGCACTCAGCTCTCCTGAGCACCCCCCTCCCCGGGTTATTCCCCCCACCCCGCCGCCCCCAGCCCTGCTGCATAATTAGGGGAGGCGACACCATAGGAGCGGGTATCCAATGCCCTGGGATTTGGCAAAGACACAGCGTGCCGTGGATGGACCCACGGGATGCCAGGCCTCGGGCTGGGCCTTAGCACAGTGGAGACTGGACGCCCGGGCAGGAGGGATCACACGGGGAGAGGGTTGGGCCGGTGCCCGGTGTTCAGGGTGAACACGGTTGGTCCTGTGAGGGCCTTAGCAAGCCCAGGTGGGGAGGATCTGCCCAGTGGGAACTTCGAGAGACGTTGCTTGCTGCCCCTGCCGTGGTCTGAGTGGGCTTAGGCGGTGGGTCAGTGCGAGTTCGGGAGCTGGCTGGCTGGTTCCAGTTCCTGGCTCCAGTACCAATTGCCTCAGCTTCCCCACCTCTAAAATGGGGAGAAAATTATAGAACCTGCCTCAGGACTCGGCATCGAGATGCAAATAAAACTCCCAAGTCCTGCCCGGTGAGGAGTCAGCGTTCGTTTTGTGGTAAATGCAGGACCTCCTCAGGGTCCCAGGGACCCCCCAGGAGGTGGTGGGCCATGCCCTCCTCCAGGGGATCTTCCTGACCCGAGGATGGAACCCGTGTCTCCTGCACTTTCCGGCATTGCGGGCGGACTCTCCACCTGCCAAGCCACCCGGGAAGCCCCGGTCCCCTTGCCCCCACATCCAGCCCCCTTGGGACGGGTCCGGCTTCGCCTCGGTCAGTGTGCATCCTGATCTCTCGGGACCCCTGCGTCCAGGGTGTGGGTCTGCATGTGGTCTGAGACACGGCCCTTCCCGGAGCCTCACCCGCAGGAGGGTGGGACGCTGCCTGGTAGGGCCCGCTCACCTTCTGTTCTGAGCCCAGGGGCCCTGGGGTCCAGGCTGTCCTGAGCATGGGCCCGTGGGTTGAGCGGGTGCCGTGGGTGCCGAGTGCGGGCCTGTGAAGGAGGGGTCTGGATTAGCGCCATGTGGACTGGCTTGGGCAGGGCAGGCGGGCGCAATGCCATCCGTCCCTCGGGGCTGGGATCAAAGCCAGGCCTCCATGGTGGACCTATCTGGAAGGGAGCTTCCTCACGCCTCGCCCTGCTCCGGCCTGACCACCCGAGCTCCCTCTGCCCTGGCGGCTCCAGCCTCCACACCTGCTCCGGCTCTGGCAGCGGCCCCATCCTCTCGGACCAGCCCCCTGGTGCAGCTGTGGTGAGGGGGTCCCAGGGTGACAGGCAGCCCTCTCCTGCTCCCCGTGGGTTAAGGCTGATGGAGACTCACCCAGAGGCTGGTCCAGGCTCTTAGTGAGGAGGAGCCTGTGGAACCTTTGCAGTGGTCCTCCGATTGAGCCCGCTCAGTCACATCCCGCTCTTTGCGACCTGTGGTCCCCTCATTGCCCCCCTTCTCAGTGTGAGGAGGGGGGAGACAGGCAGGAGACGTCCCAGCAGAGGTGAGTCAGGTGTGTGCTCAGCCCCGCGCTTCCGGGATGTCGCTGCCCCTCTGAGTCCTGGTCTGGCCTCCCCGGCTGACAGCGGCTCCGGGCGCCCGGGCGCAGCAGGGGCCAGTCTTCACCTGGTCCCGGCTCCCTCCTCCGCCTCTGTGCTGCGCCCGCATCTATAATTGAAGGAACAAAAGGAAATTAGATAGGACCGGCGAGGAGAGTATCTGCAGCTCTTGCTCTGAGACGTTTCTAGCTTCCCGGGTGGATTTCAGTTTGCGTTGGTGGTTTTCGCTTTGTTGGTTTTTGTCCATTGTTACCGTTTACTTTCACTGTGATTTATCACAGGACGTTGACGTTGAGGTTGAGTTCTGTTTATAAAGACAGAACTTCTAAAGACAGAACGTTGCTTTGGCGGCAGCGGGACAGCCTTCCTGCTGGGGCCGCTTCCTGCGGGTCTCGCTCTGGGTGAGGTCACGGTGGCAAAGGGAGTCTGCACCCACCTCCTTATGTGCCTCGTGATGAAGGCACCTCTGTTGTAGGAATTTTTAACTTTGGAGGGTGAGTGGTTTACAGACTCTTTGGAGATGTTGGCAAAAACTATTGATCATCTTTCTAGAAAAATGTACCATGCACACCAGATTTTTACACAGTGAATTCGAAAATGGCTTGTTAAAGACAGGTTTGGGACTGGCTGTTGGTCTGGGGGCAGGGATGTTGTCCATCACTCTATCCCTTGTAGATTCTGGGGTGGCCCTGAGCCAGGAGACCCCAGCACTTGTTGAAGCCTCTTGTTATACAGGAATGGCCTCGTCCCCACTTTACAGATGAGTAAACTGAGACCCAGAGGCTTTAACGGACTTGCTGGTAAAAGGCAGAGGTGCAGGCATGCCGTAAGCCTCCCTCCTGGCACAGGATCCCTTGGTCTTGATCAGGTCAGATTCTGGAAGCAGAGTGTTAAGCTTTGGACGAAGCCCCCAAAAGGTGTCTGTCCATGGAGGTCAGGTGTATGCTGTGGAGTCCTGTAAATGGGTGACCAGCTGTCCCATTTTGTCCAGACAAGGTGTTGGACTCCCAGCGCTACAGCTGGGGCCTGTCTGGGCATACCGGGGTGAGTGTGGCACCCTGAGTTGGAATCCTGGCTTTCCCCCCAAATTTTCCGAATACTGCACCTCTGTGAACAGCACTCAGCCTCTCAATTTGTTTTTTTCCTGCTGTGCAATGTTGGTAAGAGTAAGACAGATAAGGGAAGAGTATTGTGTGCTAATTGCTTTTAAAAGACCACCTCTGGCCGCTCAGTGCAGCGGCTCCGAATGTGACCTCTGGTCTCAATCCCGGGGTGTCCCCTGGCAGAGTTGATCCCACAGCTTTCTCAGAGCCTCAGACATGCCTGTTAGGAGAGGGTGGAAGGTGATGCCCTCCTCCTGGGTTGGAAGCGATTTGGGGAGGTGCTGGTCGGTGCTCCGTGGGTGGTCTCTGGGCCTATGACGGGACCTCCCAGGTGAGTGGGGACCAGGAGGCAAGGACCCCTTCAGGCCCATGCCCTGTGGGGCACTCGGCAGGAGGGTGTCGGGGGACAGCCCCACGCCCCCGCCCTGCCCAGCGGATCGCCTGGGCTCACCCTGTCCCATCCTGGGTTCTTTCCCTCTTCTTCCATGAAGACCTCCAGGGAGATGAAGTGCCCCGCAGGGCGCGGACAGTTGCGCTCAGTGGGCAGTAGCCTTGCCTGCCTCCTGCTTTTCCTCCGTAGCTCTCGGCCCCCAGAGCCCCCGGCCCCCTTCCTGGCTTTGTGGCGTGCTCTCAGCCCTAACGACTTGGAGTGCTGAGCTGCTCAGCCTGGGAATTTATGGAAACAGGCCCAGATGCGTCACCTGGAGGCGCACAAATTGTGCAGGAAGTGGCTGGGCTGTGTCAGCCCTGTCTGGGATGGGACTGCTCACCTGAGACCCTCCGAGCAGCGGTCTGCAGCGGACGCAGGGAGAGGGTGACGGGCCCGGCCCCATGGGTGCCCGTGGGACCCCGTCCCCGTCCCTGCTGCCTGCCCGCTCCTGCCCGAAGCCCTGTGTATGGGGTGCTCACGGCCCGCTGGCTGTGTCCCGTGAACCAGCCGGCACCCTAGACAGGTTCTCCCAGCTCCATGACGATCGAGAGAGGAGACCCAGTTACCCCGTAGAGACGGGCTGGAGCCGTGAGGCAGCCCCAGGCCCTCCCCTCCAGCTGCCAGCCTTTTTTTTTTTTTTTAATAACTCCCCCCACCCCTACACAACTTTTATTTTTCAGTTTTTATCAGAGGATAATTGCTTTACAATATCATGCTGATTCCTGCCACACAGCAACATGAATGAGCCTCAGCTGTACGCATGCCCCCTCCGTCTGGAAGCTGCCCCCGCCCACCCTGCCTCCCCCGCCATCCCAGGGTCCCAGCGCTGGGCTCAGCCTGCCGGCCATCTCATTTGCATATGGGGGTATGTGTGTGTTTCTACGTCTCACCCATCTCACCCTCTCCTTTCACCGCCAGGTCCACAAATCCATGCCTATGTCTGCGTCTCCTCTGCTGCCCCGCAAACAGTTCACCAGTAGCATCTTTCTAGGTTCCACAGGCAGGCGTTAACATGCGGCATTCGTCTTTCTCTTTCCGCCTTACTTCACTCTGTACGATAGGCTCTGACGCATGTACCCCACATCATACGTAAACACACACACCGTTTGGGACAAAATCATTAAGAAGCCAGTTGCAGATGTCTTCACCCGCCACACTAAATACTTCAGCAGGGCCCTCTTCCCTAGCTTCAAGAGCATTATCGCGCCCAGGAACCTCGCATGGATCTACTGCCCAGGGACCCATTTTCCCAGTTTGTCCCCAAAGCACCTTCCACAGCCGCTCCGCGTCGCCACCTCCAGCAGCCGGCTGGGAATCCCGTGTTGCATCTGACGGCCGTAGTTCTTTTGTCTCCTTTTGGTTTTCAAATAGCGTTATGTGTTCGTTTTCTTTTGGCTGCCCTGGGCCTTCGTTGCCGTGCTGGGGTTTTCTCTAGCTGTGGGAGCGGGGGCTCTGTGGCGGCATGGGCGTCTCTCCAGGGCAGCGGCTCTGCTTGCTGACCATGGGCTCTGGGGCACGTGGGCTCGGTAGTTGAGGCTCTCAGGCTTGGTTGCTCTGAAGCATGTGGGGCCTTCCCGAATCAAGGATCGAACCTGTTCTCCTGCCTCGGCGGGCGCATTCTTCACCCCTGAGCCACCAGGGAAGCCCTCGTCTCCTTTCAATCTAGGGCAGCTCCCCCCCTTTTCCTGTGTGTGGTCTCCGCGAGAGTGACTTTTTTGAGAAGTCCAAGCCCGTGTCTTGTCCAAGGTCCCACCAGCTGGAGTTGCCCCACGGTTCCGCCCTGATGAGGTGGGAGCGTTTGGCCAGGTTCTCTGCAGGGAAGCAGGGCTTTCCCGTCACATTGCTGGGAGGTGGGGATGGTGTAGGCTGGTCCCATCCTTGGTCTCTTGGTTGAGGTGGGCTCTGCCAGGTGTCCCTGTCATCAAGGTACCAGCTTCCCTTTGTAATTACTGCGGGTAATTCTGGCAAAAATGGGAGGATACCCTGTTCCTCAGCGAATTTTCACTGCACACTTCTCTTTAAAGAGGATTGTCCTTCACCCCACGTAACTACCCGCCTTGACTACCACTTCAAATGCACAGATTATTTTTAAGGCCGGGTGAGCTTTCATCCAGGACCACGGTTACTATTTTTGATGCTCAAACGGTCTCAGATTCGGCCACGAGGCGCCCTAGTGCCGGCTCCTGGGTCCTTCGGATGCTCCCCACCACTGTTTGGTCACCCCCTTGCTTTCTGCCTCTGAAGACGCTCTGTGCAAACCTGGCTGTTCCCCTGCCCCAGTCAGCATTTCTCCAGGGCGCCCTGCCTGTTTCCCTTTTGTGTGGGATGGTGTTTAGAAACCAGGAGGGGGTGTGCTCACTGCTGTTGGGGTGTCATTGCTGCCAGACATGGTTAGTGCACAGGGCCAGGGAAAAAAATTCTCAAGCTCATACTGATACCTCTAATTCAAATCCAAGGTCACAGAGCTCTCCTGCCGCCTCTCACGCGACGCTTGACTCTTGCTGTTTACCCCCCTCGCCCCCCTGTGTTGCTTAGTCGAGTCCAACTCTTTGCAGCCCCATGGACTGTACCCGCCAGGCTCCCCTGTCCATGGGATTCTCCAGGCAAGAAGACTGGAGTGGGTTGCCTTTCCTCCTTCAGGGGGTCTTCCCGACCCAGGGATCTAAGCCTCATCTCTTGCGTCTCCTGCGCTGGCAGGCAGACTCTGCCACTGCCGCCAGCTGGGCAGCTCCGCCGCTGGCCCTGGGTCCTGAAGACAGAGTGTGCCTCAGCCACACAGTGTGGCTCCAGGATCACTGTTCTGCTCCAGCACCACCACCCAGCCTGCTTAGTAGAGCTCAGGGCTTCTTTGTGGGTCGTCTTGTCCGTAAGGACCGAGGTTGTGTAGGCAGAGGGCAGAGTTCCCAGCCTACTTGAATGGATTCTTTTCTTTGTGGGTGTGACCATGTTCCTATAAGACTAGATTCACCAAAACAGGTGTCAGGCTGGTGTAGCCCGAGGGCCACTGTGTGCAGACTTCTGGTCCAGGCTCTCACGCTAACGGAGCAGCTCCCGGTGCCAGGGAGGCAGCCGGTAAATAGCCTGGAACGCAGGGCCCGTGGGTAGGAAGCGCTGGGCCTCCTGGGGCCCAGAGGAGGGGCATGACTGGGCTGGTCGTGCAGGTGGGCCGGGGACCTTCTTCAGGGACAAGGCAGGTAGAGGCCTCTTAGGCGGTAAGGTAGCGCCCCACTTCTGGGCACCCCCCAGACTGGTCAGAAATTAGAGGAGGGGTCCAGAGTGAGAAGGGGAAGCCACGGCCTGGACTCGGGGTGCCAGGCAGGTAGCGTTTCATCCAGCTTTGGTGGATGGCCTGGCTGCCTCCCGGGGAAGGATTTCTGAGCTCCTGTCTCCAAACACAGAATGTTTGGGAAACAAAATGAGGTGTGTGCCTCTCAGCACTGAGCCCCTGCCACCCAGGGGTGCTGCACTCAGCGCCCTCAGCCCCCTGGGGACCCACGGTGCCAGGGTGCCAGCCATCCCCGCCCCATGTGCCCAGGAGGCCCAGCCAGGGCACCCAGACCCAGCTTCCCCCAGCAGGCTGCTGGTGAGGGCAGGGGTGCTGGGGGGGCGGAGGTGACTGAGGAGTGAGGTGGGGGCTGGGGATGCCGCTGCTCCTGCCCATCCCTGCCCCCCACCCCGCCCCTGCCCTGCCTCTCCACTGGACTTGGCAGGTTTGCACAGGCCTCAGGCAAAGCCCTTTGGGCCTGGAGACAGACTTGTTACGCCTCTGGAGAAATGAGTCTGGATTTCCGCTGCTGACTTCTCTTTTAATTAGATTCCGACAGCAGCATGCAGGGCTGACTGGCTGCAAAGTCAGGGGCAGCTTTCTGTGGGCCCAGGTCTCTCTACGCTTGCAGTGCAGTCTGGCTTTTTCGGAGTCAGGAAATGCTTCTGACCTCCCTTCAGGAGCCAGGCAGTAGTCTCGCAGCACGCGTGTGAGCACGCACCCCCCTTCTGTTGGTGTCTGTGTGTTTGTGTATCCGTGTGTGAGTGTGTGCGTGCTGGTTTTCAGAGGAGTCTGCAGACAAAGCCTGCTGGGGGCCCCTTCCATCCAGCTGCCCTGTCCCTTTCCCCGTCTGCCTCTCTAGGTGGCACTGTGGATCTGGCCACAGAGTCTCATCTGCGACGGGGCTCTGGCTCCTCTGCTGGTGGAGGGGTCTCCTGTTGGAACCCTGTGCCCTGCCTGGGTCTGGGCCTTCAGGAACACTGAGCGCGGGCTACTCCGGGAAGATAACCTCCCACCCCACCAAAAGGGGTTCTCTCTTTGAAGAAGAGCTCCTCTAGAGAAAGGAGCTTCCGGCCAGCGCTGCTGGGGCTGAGTGAGAGGCCAGAGACGTGGACGTTCCCCTCCTTGCCCCGCACCACATGGATGGAGCTGGCCTTCTGGAGGCTGTGGGGGGCTGGGCCTCCCCCTCCATCCCTGGGGCTCCCTGGCCGAGCCTCCAGGCCCGGGGCCTTCTCGGGGGCTGGGGAGGGCTGCTGTGGAAGGAGGAGCAGAAAAACGCCCCACAGAAGGCCCTAGTCTGAGCCCCCAGTCTGCAAAGGGGGGAGGCGCTGCCTGGCCTCTGAGCGTGCCTGGCCTGATAGCAGACCCCTCCTCACCCCCAGGCTGATATGAGACCCCCTCCCTGCCCCCGGCCTGATATGAGACCCTCCCCGGCCCCGCCCCCGGGAACCCCCACTCCGATGGACGTGACACGTTCCCACCTCAGAGGAGCTGTAGCTTCTGCCCTCAGGCCCCATCAGGACCCTGGACTTTGACCCCGGCCCGCTGGGCCGCCCCACCTGGCTGCAAAGCCCTGCTGTCGGGGCCAGGCTCAGAGAGCACCATCTCGTCAGCCAGCTCGCAGTCTTGCCCGCCGGGGCCCTGCGTCCTGATCAGGGTGCGCACCGAGCTCACCAGCCTGGCTCCCCCTGGCTCCCTGGTGGAGACCCCTGGCCCCAGCTTCTCTATCGCGGCAGGAAACCTCTGGTGGTCTGAGCCGGGTTGGACCTGGGGCGGAGCCAGGGTTGGGGCGATTGCGGCATAAGAAACAGAGGGCCTTATTGCCATTTCTCATGTGCTGAGCCCGAGCGAGGCCCAGCGTCCCTGCCTGCCGCCACATAGCTCTCACCCCCAGCTTCTTCCCCAGGTGAACCTGAGCTGGTCACTGAGCAGGCCCGGCCCCGCCCTCACTTAAATCAGTCTAACTCTCCGCGGGGGCCCTCAGGGCTGCCTGAGGCCTGGGGTGACACGGCCCTGACTGCCTCTCCGTCCCGTGTCTTGCCGCAGCGCTCCCAACAGACCCAGTAACGCGGCAAGTCCAGTCCTGCCCCAGGGCTTTGGCGCTTGCTGCGTCCTTTGCCCAGAGTGTTCTCTCCCCTACCCCATGTCGCAGGTACGATTCCTCTACGTTTGATAAATGCTCCTTCCTAGGGAGATTTTCCTTGGCCACCTTGTCTTAAAGGGGTCTTGGTGTTTTCCTGTGCAGTGGTTAACACTACTGGGAGTAATCTCTATTTGTCGTGACTGGGTGGGCTCCTTGCTTATCTTGGTCACCACTGTATCCCCAGCATCTAGACCCACGCCAGGCATATCATAGGGTCTCCAGAGCATCTGGTGGATGGAGGAGGCTGTATGAAGGACTGGGCTTGTGCGAAACCCTCCCTCACCCAGAAGTCCCTATAACCTTTATGACAGACTCCACCTGCAAAAGGGGAGGCGGAGGCGCCAGCCTGGGGAGTTACTGAGGAAAGGAGATTTAACAGCAGGGCTGATTCCATGCCCATGTTCTAGCCAACATCTAGAGTCGTGGGCTCCACCCAAGACCTGTTCTTATAGGAAAAAAAAGGAAAAACAGAAAGGAGGAAAGTCACCATGTTCTGCCCTGGAACAATCCTCACTGTGTAGGCTTCACCTCTCCTGGCCCTCCCCTCCCCACCCCCTCCCCACCCCCTCCCCACCCCCTCCCCTCCCCACCCCCTCCCCTCCCCGCACCCTCCCCTCCCCTCCCCGCCCCCTCCCCTCCCCACCCCCTCCCCACCCCCGCCCCTCCCCACCCCCTCCCCTCCCCGCCCCCTCCCCTCCCCGCCCCCTCCCCTCCCCACCCCCTCCCCACCCCCTCCCCTCCCCACCCCGCACCCTCCCCTCCCCTCCCCTCCCCTCCCCGCCCCCTCCCCTCCCCACCCCCTCCCCACCCCCTCCCCTCCCCACCCCCTCCCCTCCCCGCCCCCTCCCCTCCCCGCCCCCTCCCCTCCCCGCCCCCTCCCCGCCCCCTCCCCACCCCCTCCCCTCCCCGCCCCCTCCCCTCCCCGCCCCCTCCCCTCCCCGCCCCCTCCCCTCCCCTCCCCGCCCCCTCCCCTCCCCGCCCCCTCCCCTCCCCGCCCCCTCCCCTCCCCGCCCCCTCCCCACCCCCTCCCCTCCCTGCACCTTCCCCTCCCCGCCCCCTCCCCACCCCCTCCCCTCCCTGCACCTTCCCCTCCCCGCCCCCTCCCCACCCCCTCCCCTCCCTGCACCTTCCCCTCCCCTCCCTGCACCCTCCCCGCCCCCTCCCCTGGTTCTGGAGGTGGCCCTTTTTGTTTCTTTTTGTAATAACTGCGGTGCATTCTCGCTGTTCTGTGTTCATCACCCATGATGTTGAATAGATGGACGGCCCACTGGGGGACGCGCCAGAGCCACCTGACTGTCCCCAGTGGTCAGGCATCTGTCTAGTCTGCTCTGGTGGGGGTTGTTGATGTTTAAGTAACAACCCGGTATCGTAGTTGGATTTCAAGCATCCATCCATTTGCTCTGTGATCAAATTTCACTGTGTGCTGAGGTCTCTGCCGGGCACGTGGAAGGGCCTGAGGCTCAGTGTCTGTCCTTGGAGTCCATGGACCAGAGTGGAGAGAGCCAAGTGTGGCCAGAGGGGCATAGATGTCACCGGGCTGGAAGATGGCAGGCAGAAGGCCAGTGCAAGGGTGCCTGGGGCGGGCCTCGTGGGCGCCGAGTCTTCAGGTGCTGAATCCCAGCAGGGCAGTGGGCGATGTCTGTTGCAGGCAGCCCATCGCGAGAGTGGTGACGGGGCTGCAGCGCGCGTCCTGAGCGTCCTTCGGGCCCGGGCTTTGGTTGGACAGGGAAGGCGGGAGTTGGGGCAGCGCTGGGCCTGAAACGCTGAGTTAGGGAACTTGGATTTTCTCCTGAGGTGGATGGGAAGCTGGGTGTTTATCTTGCTTTGCAAGAGTTATTTTTTTAAGATCAAACTGTTTAAAGGAAACTCAAATCGCACGGAAGGTTTATCTGGAAAGGCCCTTCCTCCCGCCCTCTCCCCCTCTGCAGTCCTGCTTCCTGAAACGCTCTCACCTGTCCTGGGTTTAGACCATCGGGCGCCTCCCTTGTGACTCCTAGCTGTCTGCGCCCGTTTCTGGATCGGTCCCGTCTGGACACACGTCTCGCCTCCCTGCGGTGAAGGTGAGGTTTGGCTCAGGCCGCCTGCCTCCCTCCCAGGAGTTCTGTTCTATCGGTGCCTTTGTCGTTGTTCAGGCGCGCAGTCGTGTCCGCCTCTCTGCGACCCCGTGGGCCGCAGCACGCCAGGCCTCCCCGTCCATCACCGACTCCCGGAGCCTGCTCAAACACGTGGCCTTTGCATCGGTGATGCCATCCAACCATCTCATCCTCTGTTCTCCCCTTCCCCCCTAATCTTTCCCAGCGTCAGGGTCTTTTCCAGTGAGTCGGCTCTTCTCATCAGGTGGCCAAAGTATTGAAGCTTCAGCTTCAGTCTGTCTAACGAATATCGAGGGTTGATTTCCTTTAGGATGGATGGGTTTGATCTCCTTGCTGTCCAAGGGCCTCTCGAGAGTCTTTTTCAGCAGCACAGTTAGAAAGCCTCTTCTTCTTGTGCCTCTGTACCGTTAGAGAATGTGCGCAAGCCGCCACTTCCTCTCCGTAGACCTGCCGCCCTGTCCTTCCCTCGTGTCGCGGTCGAGCCTGGTGTGTGCGTGTCTTTCCCTGTCCCTCCTTCAGTGCTATCCCGAGGGTAGCTCGAGCTGGGCCACTTAGAAGTATCGACTCCCCAGGAATCAACGGACACAACACACCAGGAGTCACCCCGCCTGTTGTTACGTGTTTACCAGCACACCGGTGTGCGGCTCCTGAGGTCCCCTCCCTCTGACCTCGTTTAGGGGTTGGGTGAGCTTGGCCCCCAGAGGCTCAGCCAGCCGGCCCGTCACAGGCAGCGCCCCTTCTGTGCTGCAGCAAAGCTTCGAGGCGCACCAGGACGAAGCCGTGAGCGTCACGCACATGGTGAAGGCGGGCAGCGGCGTCTGGATGGCCTTCTCCGCTGGCTCCTCCATCCGCCTCTTCCACACCGAGACACTGGAGCATCTGCAGGAGATCAACATCGCTACCAGGACCACCTTCCTGCTTCCAGGTGAGACCCTGCCAGCCCGGGCGGGGGCCTGTGGCCGGGGGAGCGGACGTGGGGAGGCGGCCTCCAAGCTGGGCCAGCCCATCTCACGAACCCTCGAGGCAGCCTTTCGTCGGCCTTGAAACCCGGCCCCCCGGGGGAAGCAGCTGGCTGAGGGTTCCGACCCAGGCCTGCCCTCCGGAAGCCCTTCTGGCTGTCCCCACGGCACAGCAGGTCGGCACCTGCGGAGGCAGGCTCCAAGTTCAGGGACTCCCGCGAGCCAGGTTGCCAACACGCCATGTCGGGCAGAAGGCCGGGCCCACCTATACCGGCCTCTCCTCAAACCCAATTCTGCCTCAAATCCCCTTCAAAATGAGCAAAGGGAAAGAGAGATGCCAAATGCGGACCTCTTTCCTTAGAGGTCTCTACAGAAAGGCAGGGGTCTCTCTGAGTCTGCCCTCAGGGTTTGGGTCAAGAGGAGGGCGAAGGCCCTGATGTCCTCTGCTTGGAGCCGGTGCTTCGTCCTGGGGACCGTTTGTCGGACTCACGGAGAGGGTTACGATCTGGGCGCACCCGGCACCCTGCCCCCTGCCCAGAGTCTGCCGAGGCCTCCGTGGAGTTGGCCACAGGCCTCGCCCTTAGCGCTGATCACTGTGAGCCGTGCTGGGAGCCAGGACAGACGCGTGCTCAGGGCCCACCGCTGCCCCCAGCCAGAGCAGCCCTCAGGGCCAGCAGGCCTCAGCTTGACCTGCCCTCGAGTTTCCACCAGACAGACTGACCCGGAGCCGGTCTGGGAGGATGCCGGCTGGGCTGGGGGCAGCAGCTGGGAAGGGCCCCAGGGCCGGGGATACAGCGGGTGTGGCGGGCTGGCCCGGAGCTGATGGTGACAGGGCCCTGGCAGACGGCCGCCGCAGAGGCTGGGAGTGGCCTGCGCTGAGCCGGGGGCCCGGGTCCTGCCTGGTGGGGCTGGACAGAGGGCAGTCGCGCCAGCCAGTGCCTCGGAGGCTGCAGGGTTCCACCCCAGCGGCCTGGTCCCTGACTCCACACAGGCTGCCCAGCGACCACCCCGGCTCCTGCTCCCCCCAGCCAGTCTCACGGGCCAGTCCTCAAGTCCAGACGGGTGGCCGTAGCAGGGGATGCTCACCAGCAACACGACCAACGGCAACCGCGACAGTACGCACTGGCTGCACCCCGCCAGGAGCCCTACACTGAGCTGGGTGCCGAGGGTCTCTACGCAGTCGGGACCTCACTGTCCCCATTTTTCAGATGCAGAAACTGACGTTCATTCGGCAGGGTAAAGCGGCTGTCCCGTGGTCGGACCGGGGGTCATGTCAGGTTGGACTCAGTTCAGAGCCTCGCTGCATGTAGCGGGGGAGAGGTGGTTTCAGAGGCGGCCAGGGTCCCGGCTCGGCCACTGTGGGGTCACAGCGGGTCTCTCTGCCTTGCGGAGCCTCTGGTCCCTCTGTGGCGTGGGCAGTGGTTCCTCGCTCCAGGTGTATATTGTCAGGAAGATGCCTTGCTTAGGCCTGGGTCATCCGTGAGGAAAAGAGACGCCTTTCTAACCTGCCCCCAGGGTGTGGGGTAAGGGCTCGGGGGACCTTTGTCATGGGCCCTCCCTCTCTCCCTCCCTCTTTGCTTCCCTCCCTCGCTTCTTTCCTTTTTTAATTTTTTAGCTTCAGTTTCATTGTCTCTCATAGTGTTTAGCCATTATATGAGGTAAATCTATTTTAATTACAGTAAAAATTTCTCAGTATCACAGAAATATTTCCACATCTGTGCTGATAGCTAAATTATTTCACATTAGTGGAACAATGGGGAAAAAATGGATAACATTATGGGCCTTTTTCATCTTCTCAGTGAAGTCTGGGGGCGGGGGGGAGTGGAGCAAAGTAGAGAAAGAGTCGAGTGTGTCCAGCGGCCAGGGGCAGGCTTTGTGGACTGACCTGCTGCGGGTGGAAAACCAGCAGCTCCTGCTGCACAGCTGCCACCTCCCGGCGGGTTTAAAACGTGTCTTCAAGTCCAGTGACTGACTTGTTCTTAGCAGTTCAGTTCAGTTCAATCGCTCAGTTGTGTCCAACTCTTCGCGACCCCATGAATCGTAGCACGCCAGGCCTCCTTGTCCATCACCAACTCCCAGAGTTCACTCAGACTCACGTCCATCGAGTCAGTGATGCCATCCAGCTATCTCATCCTCTGTCATCCCTTTCTCCTCCTGCCCCCAATCCCTCCCAGCATCAGGGTCTTTTCCAATGAGTCAGCTCTTCGCATGAGGTGGCCAAAGTACTGGAGTTTCAGCTTCAGCATCAGTCCTTCCAAAGAAATCCCAGGACTAATCTCCTTTAGGATGGACTGGTTGGATCTCCTTGCAGTCCAAGGGACTCTCAAGAGTCTTCTCCAACACCACAGTTCAAAAGCATCAATTCTTCGGCGCTCAGCCTTCTTCACAGTCCAACTCTCACATCCATACATGACCACTGGAAAAACCATAGCCTTGACTAGATGGACCTTAGTCGGCAAAGTAATGTCTCTGCTTTTGAATATGCTATCTAGGTTGGTCATAACTTTTCTTCCAAGGAGTAAGCGTCTTTTAATTTCATGGCTGCAATCACCATCTGCAGTGATTTTGGAGCCCCCCCAAAATAAAGTCTGACACTGTTTCCACTGTTTCCCATCATGGGAAATAGATGGGGAGCAGCTGCTGCTGCGTCACAGTTAGTTACCCTTAAAAAAGAACTTCCCTGGTGGCTCAGACCGTAAAAGATGTGCCTGCAATACAGGAGACCCGGTTTCCATCCCAAGGTCAGGAAGATCCCTTGGAGAAGGGAATGGCAACCCACTCCAGTGTTGTTGCCTGGGAAATCCCATGGACAGAGGAGCCTGACCAGCTACCGTCCACGGAGTCGCAAAGAGGTGGACACGACTGAGTGGCTGACACGCACAGAAGAAGGGGCGATCGTCATCGTGAGGATGACTGCAGACAGGCAGCCGGAGTCCCCATGGGTTGAACGACCAGCTTCAGGTCACTCTGCTGAGGGGCCCAGAGCCAGGACCTGGGTCGCAGCCGTCTCATGGGCTAACCGGGCGGCCTCTCGCTTCTCCAGCTTCTATTTCCCCATCTGTTCGACGAGGGCCTGAGATCGACGAGGGCCTGAGATCGCAGCTGAGCTCGTGGGGCCAGATAAGAGCCCAGAGTCAGGCCCCGCCAGCTGCGTGACCAGGCGCTCCAGCCCCACCTCTCAGGGCAGGCACGGGTCTTCACCCAAGTGGTGAGGACAGCGCCCCAGGGTCCCCAGGTGTTACAGCCCCGGGCCTCCTCCCCACGGGCCTGGCCCTTCCTAACACCGGGAGCCGCAGGTGTTACAGCCCCGGCCCCTGCGGCCCAGGAGGCCCCAAGCCCAAGAGGAGCCAGCCCTGGGTGGAGGGGGCCTTCACATCCACCCCACACTGTGTCCTGGTGGAAGAGCAGAGCAGGATTCTTAAATTCTTTATTACAGATACTTGTAGAGGGCTTTTAGGTATTTTTTTCCTCCCCCATGCCACCAAATGAAATAATTGCGTAATTGCTAATGAATTTCTTCCTCCTCCTAAGTGTGGTCTTTTTTAAGGGCGTGTTAAAAATTCATCGCGCTTCCTTCCCCCGGACCCTTTTCCTTCACTCGCCTCCCCAACTGGTATTAATGCAGTTTTGAACTTAAACTCCCTCCTCCTCTTAACTAGGCAGGTCATTAATAAAATGTTCTCCGAGAGCCTGTATATCTCCAGATAGAGGGCTTGGGGGAGCTGAGCACGGCCGCATTAAGTCTCTGTGATAAAATATTTATCCACCATTAGACTTTTTTTCCCCTTTCGGACGGTTTGTGAAGTGCCTTGCTCTTTTCCTCGAGGCAAAGCGGGAGGAGGAAGGGCCGGAAGGAGGTCTGCAGACGAAGTCCTTTCTCCATCCGGCACCTCCTGCGGTTTCTTGCTGCCTTCGTCTCATTTCCCGGTGTCTGTGGCCCGGGGGGCTCGGGGGAGGGGAGGGCATCAGGAAATGGTCGCTTGCTGGTCCTAAGGTCCCCGGGGCCCTGGAAAAGGGGGGAGGCTTGTAGCATGGGGACATCTGCCCCCGCCCCTTCTCTTGGCTTTGATTATTTCGTGGATTTCTGGCTCTGATGGAGCTGATCTTAAAACATTCGGGTCTAGGTCCTTTTAATTATCACATTTTCCTAATAGCCTCCATTTATTGATTGTATATTATGGGCTAAGAGCTGTGCTCAGCTGTGTGTATCTATATTATAGTGTGTGGGTATATATTTGTATATTTATATACACACAGTGTGTATTATATACGTACATAAAATTTCTAATAATCATAAAATTGAGCAGGGATGTGTGTTGAGCGATGGTAGAAAGTGGCTATCGATTCACGCAGCTGGCAAGAGCCGTCAGCGCCCGCATCCTTGCTCACTTCTCTGCTTTCATTCATTCATCCTCTCATTTAATCACAGGTCCTTTTAAAAAGCATTTATTGAGGTAGAGTTGATTTACACTGTTACAGAAGTTGCAGGTGTGCAACGTAGCGCCCTTCTCCAGGGGATCTTCCCGACCCAGGAGTCGAACCCGGGTCTCCCGCATTGCAGGCAGACGCTTTACCATCTGAGCCACAGGGAAGCTTCCTGAAGGGCCGTGCGCCTTCACAATCGCTGTGAAGTATCGGCTGTATTCCGCGCGCTGTGCAGTGTGCGCTTGCAGCGTATTTATTTGCTGCCAGTAGTGTGTGCCCGCTAGCCACCTCTCTCCTGCCCCTCGTGCCTTTGCTCTCCCGACCGGTGACCACTGGTCATTCTCTGGATCTGAGTTCTCAGATCCTCTTCACGTGTCCGCCAGGAGCCAGGACATTTGATCCACTAGCTGGGGAGTCCGTTTGACACACAGAGAAGCTGCTGCCCTCAGGAAGCTTACATCTGGGGAGGCAAACAGTGCAAGGCACAGAGAACACGAGAATCCCAGAGCTTGAGCAGAGTCTCGAAGAGAAGACGGGAGGGGCTCGCAGCCGGGGCCTCCTGCACTTCCTGAGTCCCAGGGCTGGGCCACCCGCTGCCGGACGTCCCAGGAGCCGGTCCTGGGGGTGGGGGGCCTACACTCCCTGAATCAGTGTGGGGGTGGAGAAAAGTCCCAGCTCCCCCAGCCCAGACGCTGGCTGTGAAGTAGCCCGACACGCCGGCTTCTTTCCCCGGCTCTGGTTTGCATTGGCACATGGAATCAACACCATCAATGTGACCTGTGGAATCTGCATCCTATCCCCGGACTCATATCCCGCTGCCCGCCGACAGCTCCACTTGGGTATCTAATGTGCGTCTCAGATGACACCGAGTCCCGAACTTGGACGTCCCCCCAGCCTGCTCATCTCCCATCCCGGGCTGTCTGCAGCGCTGGCTTGCACTCGGCTGCTGGACGCGAAAGAGCTGGGAGATGTCCTTCCTTCCCTCCCCTCCCCCCCAGTCTGTCCAGCGTGTTGGTTCTCTCCATCTCCCTGTTACCACCGCGCCTCGGACGCCATCATCCCTGCCTTGCTCGTCTCTCTGGTCGCTGCACCCACCCCATCCTCTGTCACGTTGCAACCAAAAGGCCTCACTAAAATCAGGGTGCACTGCTCCATTGCTCAGACCCGCCAGCCGTGCCTCGTCGTGCTCACAGTGAACAGTCCCCGCCCTCGCCACGGCCCGGCCACCCTCCGACCCGTCCTCGGTCATCTTGCAGCACCTGGTCCCTGTACTGTGCTGGCTCCATCCTCTGCAGAGCCGCCGGCTCATTCCCATCACCGGGCCTTTGCACGTGCCGTCTCCAGAGCTCCCCTCGGGTCTTGGCGTGGCTGCCTCACCTTGTCATCAGATCTGGTCTCCTGGCTCCTGCCCCCCACCCTCCCAGGAAGCAGAGTGAGGCACGAAACCTGCGACTCCTCCCACCCACTCTCTGCCTCATCACCTCCTTGGAATTTCTGCCTGGTGTCTACACTCCTTGTTTGTGTTTCCACTTCCTCCGTCCCCTCCCAGGGCTGCATTAATATGGGTGTGTGTGTGTGTGTGTGAGTCGCTCAGTTGTGTCTGACTCCTTGCGGCCTCATGGACTGTAGCCCACCAGGTTCCTCTTGTCCATGGGATTCTCCAGACAAGAATACTGGAGTGGGGAGCCATTCCCTTCTCTAGGGGATCTTCCTGACCCAGGGATGGAACCCAGGTCTCCTCCACTGCAAGCAGATTCTTTACCGTCTAAGCCACCAGGGACGCCCTCATTAATGCGGCAGCTTCCATTAAAGTTGAAGGGAACTGAGATCACAGACTCAGTCCCTCGGTGCCACGAGTCACGTCTCAAGTGTGAGCAGCCACGAGTGACTGATGGTGACCGAACTGGGCAGAGAACGTTTTCACTGTCATAGAAAGTTCCAGAATGTCTGCTCCTTAGGAGCAGAACTTTGTGCGGTTCCCCCTCTGCCTCCAGCACCAAGTGCAGTGTCCCCCACACAGTAGGTCCTGGGGATGTGCTGGGGTGCTGAGTGGGTGGGCGGGCGATGGTGTCAGACCAGTGTGTTAGGGAACGCTGTGTGACCCCCAGGTCAGCAGACCCTCCTTCTGGGGTGACTGGGAGCCGGGGGATATGCCGGGGTGCTGAGTGGGTGGGCGGGCGATGGTGTCAGACCAGTGTGTTAGGGAACGCTGTGTGACCCCCAGGTCAGCAGACCCTCCTTCTGGGGTGACTGGGAGCCGGGGGATATGCCGGGGTGCCGAGTGGGTGGGCGGGCGATGGTGTCAGACCAGTGTGTTAGGGAACGCTGTGTGACCCCCAGGTCAGCAGACCCTCCTTCTGGGGTGACTGGGAGCCGCACAGTCCGCTCTGGGGCTCTGCAGAGGAAGTCCGCCCACACGCAGGTGTGGAACTCAAGCAGTTTGCTCAAGTGTAGAGAGGCAGGGACTTCCCTGGAGCTCGGATCAAGGAGGTTAAGATTCCGAGCTTCCAGCGCAGGGGCCGCAGGTTCAATCCCTGGTCAGGGAACCGAGGCCCCACTTGCCATGAGGCATGGCCAAAGAAAGAGCAGAGAGGCCGTGTAAAAGCATTAGGCTGTAATAAGTGCCAGACTTGAGCTCTGCCCCCCCACCCCGCCCCGCGCTCACCAGCCGGGTGACCGCTTTGGACCTTAATATCCTCATCTGGAAAATGGGCACAGCATCCAGGTCGCGCTCACCTCTCAGCTGCTGCAAGGCTTGTATCGGGCTAGGGCAGTGTGTGAAGTGCTTTGGAACCTGCAAGGCAGTATTTCTCAGAGTGGCCCAGGGCCAGCAGCCTGGGTGTCCCTGGGAACCTGCTGGAAATGCGGGCTTGAGCCTCCCCTCTGGGGTTGGCCTGTGGGTGTCGGCTCTCCTGCTGGTGCTGACGCAAGCCCAGCCTGAGAACCCTGTTCCGAGCATTACTTCACATGTTGTGGTGTGACTTGGAATTTGAGGAGAGACTAGGTCTGTCAGTGGGCAGAAGGATCCAGGCTGGAGGTGAGACAGCCCTTTGGGAGGGCAGGCCTGGGCCCCCAGCGCCTCCCTCACGCCCCTTCCTGTTGGGCGGAATTGTCAGCAGCAGAGAAGCAGTGATGGTGGCCGGCACCCACCTGCGCGTGCCCTGTGCCAGGCTCTGGGTTACGTGATTCCCAGCCGCTGGCTCATTGACTTCTCAGGACGAGGTTGTGAAACGCCATCACTGTCGCCTTGTGCAGTGAGGGGACCTGGGCACAGACGGTCGTTGTTTCCGGCCTGAGGAGGTGGAGCCAGGAGGTGGCCGAGCTGGGGTTTGGACCCGGCGCCGGCGCCTGGAGCCCTGCTCTCAGCCCGGGCTGTGCGGCCCACACTGCCCCCTCCCCAGAAGGGCACGGGGCCCACCTTCCGCTGCCACTGCTCCCCATCAGAGACAGAGCTAGCCAGGGGGCGGCGACAGGAACTGGTCTTCAGAAACACACCAGTTCCCGGCTCGGGAGCCCATTCGCCACGGGGCCCAGGACTGCATCTGTGCCCCTGCCAGAGGAAGGCCCGGGCGGGCAGGATGTCAAGGCCGGGCTGGAACCCATGGGGCTGCCAGCTCGTCCAGACCCCTCCCCACACATCCCTTCTGCTCTGTCTGCGTCACCCTCAACCTGCACCTCCCCCGGCCTCTCTCTGCTCCCCAGCCGGCCAGTTATGTTCCCGGCATGGGGGGGGCCCTCAGCCTGCACCTCGTGGCAGGTGAGCCGGCCACTGCATCAAGAGCTGATGTGGGCCGGCACTGTGGCATTCCCTCAGTGTATCCCCAAGGCAGCCCCGCTTTACACAGGAGGGACCGGAGGCTGGGTGACCGAGGGCCAGACCCCAGCCAGGTCAGCCTCCCAAGCCCCACTCCTAATCTCAGGGCTGTTCAGCTTCTCGCTTGTCTCAGGAGAACAGCCCGAGGGGCCGTGCCCTCAGCTTCGGGGACCCCATGCACTGCCACCCCCAAGAGGACCTGCTGCTCACGCTGGCTTCTCCCTCCGCAGGCCAGAAGCACCTGTGTGTCACCAGCCTCCTGATCTGCCACGGTCTGCTCTGGGTGGGCACCGACCAGGGCGTCATCGTGCTGCTGCCGGTGCCTCGGCTGGAAGGCATCCCTAAGATCACAGGTGAGAGCCGGGAGTCAGCTGCGCGTGGCCAGGGGAGGGTGGGCCTTGTGCCCAGAGGTGTGCGCTCTCTTCTGATCGGGGTCACCGGTCCATTCCCCAGTGTCCTCTGTCACTGTTGGTGGCTCCGTGGAATCAGATCACGGGCCCGCAGTCTCCTTGCAGCTCTCCTATCTGAGGCAGTGGGCACAGGAGGCGCGTGGGCCTGATGGTTTGAGGACTGGCCGAGACCCCCAACTAACAGGAGAGGTTCTGCCGCCCGCCTCCTGCTGTCGCCACAGCAGCTTCCACGTGTCCTGGCTCCAGAGACAGAACTAACTGAGGGCTCGCGGGGACGGAGGTCCATGTGCCGCTGTGTTTGCCTGGGTTAGAGGGGGGGCTGCCCTGACGTGGTGCTGGGATCTAGGGTCTGGAAGACCCCAGAGCTCTGGGCCCCGTCTCTGCCTCAGCCCTGAGTGATGGATGATGAAGTGGCCTCTTCCAGCTGCTGCAGGAGGGGAGGGCTGAGTGCAGTGGGGGGCAGATGCCCCGAGGGAGCCCACCCCCAGGTGGACCGCAAGCCTCTCTGCCCAAGAAGACCCTCTTCCTAAACTGCGGGACTTCCTGCTTTCCTGGTCTCCTCACGAGGTCATTTTTCTCATCCCCGGATCCATCCTGGGGTCGCAGGCGTGTGCTGGGCAGAGACCCTCCCGCACGTACTGACAGCCTGGTCGGGGTGGTGTAGCCAGCGCAGCAGGTGCTATGATGGCAGGCGTCCTGGGGCCGGCGGAGCAGACAGGACCGATCATCTCTCGTGGGTGAAGGCAAGAAGGGAGCCCTGCGGAGGGGCTGAGCTGGGCTTCGAGGCCAAGGTGTTGAGTCAGGCAGGTGCGAAAGGCTCTCTGGGCAGAGGCAGTGGCTTGGGCAAAGGCATGGAGACGTGAGGATGGCCCAGGCAGGGAGCTGCAGGTGCTTCCACACCAAGGTTCCCATGTGGTTGATAAGATTTCTTGTGTTCCCCTTCTCCACTCTTCCAGAGGAAGTAGCCCTGGAGCATGGCAAGCCCTCCTCCAGACCCATGGCCTTCCGGGAAGCTGCAAACGTAGATGGCAGTAACCCAAATAAGCCAAAAATGAAACCCAGGAAGTTCTCCAAGAGACTCAGTTCAGTTCAGTTCAGTTGCTCAGTCGTGTCTGACTCCACAACCCCATGGACTGCAGCACGCCAGGCCTCCCTGTCCATCACCAACTCCCAGAGCTTGCTCAGACTCATGTCTGTTGAGTTGGTGATGCCATCCAACCATGTCATCCTCTGTCGTTCCCTTCTCCTCCAGACTCAATGGGTCTTTAGAACTCTGGGCCTTTGTGCCCCTTCTCTCTGTCCCCTTCCTGCAGGGAAAGGCATGGTGTCGCTCAACGGGCACTGTGGGCCCGTGACCTTCCTGGCTGTGGCCACCAGCATCTTGGCCCCGGATATCCTGCGGAGTGACCAGGAGGAGGCTGAGGGGCAGCAGGCCGAGGAGGACAAGCCAGACGGGCCGGCTCCTGAGCCAGCGCCAGTGCCCGCGAGCCACGTGGGCGGGGAGCTGACCCGCAAGAAGGGCATCCTTCTGCAGTACCGCCTGCGCTCCACCTCCCACCTCCCGGGCCCGCTGCTGTCCGTGCGGGAGCCAGAGCCTGCAGACGG
Source organism: Capricornis sumatraensis (assembly GCF_032405125.1). NCBI lineage: Eukaryota > Metazoa > Chordata > Mammalia > Artiodactyla > Bovidae > Capricornis > Capricornis sumatraensis. The sequence goes on along the minus strand of NC_091071.1, from coordinate 179,260,927 downwards.
CTCGGCCCTGGAGCACAGTGAGGAGGACGGCTCCATCTACGAGATGGTGGACGACCCCGACGTCTGGGTGCGCAACCGGCCCTGTGCCCGTGACGCCCACCGCAAGGAGATCTGCTCCGTGGCCATCATCTCTGGAGGGCGCGGCTACCGCAACTTTGGCAGCGCCGCTGGCAGCCCCGGGAAGCCGGCCCCGTGTGGGGAGACGGACAGCACCCTCCTCATCTGGCAGGCGCCCTTGATGCTGTAGCCCCGCCCAGGTCACCGTAGCCCCGCCCAGGTCACTGTAGCCCCGCCCAGGCCACTCGGTAGCCCCGCCCAGGCCACGCTGAGGCAGGCCTGGCTGCCGCCCTCAGCCTGCAGACTCTCAGCCTGCAGTGGGCCCTTGCGGCGGTCCAGAGTCCCCAGGGAGCACTGGGTGGCCTCGCCCTCAGGGGCCTAAACGGGGCCATGAGGACAGGCCTGGAACTCTGCCATGTACCTGAGCAGAGCAGAGGGAAACCTCTTCCTTTTTAAGAAAAAAACAATTTCAGTGTTTAGGGGAGTGGTTTGGGTTTGGGGAAACAGAGGACACCTCCGGAGGAGATGGCCTTCTTTTTAAAAGCAAAAAACACAAAACACAAAACCTCACAACTCCCTGGCAAGCCCAGCGCCTCTTGTCTGGGCCCAAGCGGGGCTCATGGGCGGCCACACGCCCCTCCTGGAAGGGTGCGTGCGTGTGAGTGTAAGAGAGCGTGTGGGCTGGTGTGTGAATATGTATAAATACGTATATATGGTGTATATTATATGTGTATAAATGGAGTCTGTACATATCGGAGCTCTGGGAGATGCTGGAATAAAAGGCAAGAATAATGGCGGTGCTTGGGTTGCGGGTTGTTCCTAATTTTGTTTTCTTTGAGATGTGATAACCTAGACAGCATATTAAAAAGCAGAAACATCACTTTTCTGACACAGGTCCGTCTAGTCAAAGCTATGTCTTTTCCAGTAGTCGTGTATGGATGTGAGAGTTGGGCCGTAAAGATTGAGGGCCGACAAATTGACGCTGTAGAACTGTGGTGCTGGAGAAGACCCTTGAGAGTCCCTGGACAGTAAGGAGATCAAACCAGTCCATCCTAAAGGAAATCAACCCTGAATATTCATTGGAAGGTCCGATGCTGAAGCTGAAGTTCAATGCTTTGGTCACTTGATGCGAAGAGTCCACTCACTGGAAAAGACCCTGATTGTGGGAAAGATTGAGGGCAAGAGAAGGCGGCAACAGAGGATGAGATGGGTGGGTGGGATCACTGACTCAGTGAACATGAGTTTGAGCAAACTCTGGAGACAGGAGAGAGTCCTCTGGAGAAGGACAGAGGAGCCTGGCATGCCGCAGTCCATGGGGTCTCAGAGAATTGGACACGACTCAGTGACTAAACAACAGGGAAAGGGCAGCTGTCACTGTCCAGGTTGTTCTGGAACCAGCGGGAAGGATTGAGGCTAGGCAGTGTGAGAACAGGCCCTAGAGCTGTGCTGTTTGGCACAGTCGCCGATGGCCTCGTGTAGCTATTTTTTAATTAAAATGAAATATCGCAGATTTTATTTATTTTTCAGTCCCATTAGCCACATTTCTAGTGTGACTTGAGGTGCCGCACACACGAGGTTTTATGCCAACCGCATTCGACAGCACAGATATGACTGTTTCCATCACCTCAGAAAGTCCTCTCCTGCTAGAGGGGGGGCTCTTGGGAGCTTCTTTTCTGAATGTTTCTGGAAGAAAGGACTGGGCCCCGGCTCTGGAATGGTGTGGAGGCACAGGCCTTGGCCTCTATTGGGAAAGCCTGGGAGGGAAAAAAAGATGAGGGCTTCACCGTGTGGAGAGGCGGGGGCTCTGCGGCTGTTGCTATGGGCAGTAGAGCTCTGCGGGGAGGGGCCTGAGACCCCTGGGGGTGAGGGAGGGTGGGGTGAGCTCCAGGGGCGGAGCAGAGCCCACGCTGAGGGTGGGATTGGCAGGTCGGGCCAACCCTTGGCTTTTCTTGGGTTTCTAGAGCTGCCTGCAGGAAAAAACAAAAACCAAGCCCAGCCCACCACCCCGAAGGGAAGCGTCTCCGCCTGTCCGCCCGTCCATCTCTGTTCTCGCCACGTGTCTGTCCGACCCCCACCCACGCTCCTGTCCTCCCCTCCATACTTACCGGTGCCAGCACTGGCGTGCAGGGAGGAGGGAAGCCGAGGGCGCAGGCAGGCCTCCCGAGGTGGTGTCACACGGCTCGGTGTCTGTGGGAACCCAGGGCAAGAGCCGCCGAGGAGGGACATGTCAGCTGGGCCCTGACCAGCTGGTGGGGTCCCGCCCACTGGAGGAGTCATTCCCTCGTCCGCTCCTCTCACACGCCCCTCGAGCCCTGCGGCTCTCGGGCCCGTGCTGGCCGCTGGAGCCACAGAGGTGAGCAGCCTACAGCCGTGACGGTCCCCAGGAAAGGCATGTGGAAAGGGAGGGCGGGGGCGTGCCCGTGCGCCAGGGCTGAGGGAGGGCAGGGTGTGCGGAGGAGCGCGGGAGGCCCTCCCGCGGGAGCGGGCTGCCTGGGGGCGGCCTGATTCCTGGAGGGTGAGTGTCCAGTGTGGGTCCCGGGGAGCCTGACCTGGACGCTGACCAGCTGCATCTGGTCCAGACGCACCCACCCTCTCTGGGCCTCAGTTTCCCATTTTCTATCAAAGGGAGTCTAACTACTGTCCTGCCCACCTCTAATGGGAGAGGAGGGGCCTTGCTAAGTACAAGTGGGATAAAGATCAGGTCTTCATCTCATTGCTCAGGTTAATTGAATGCCCTGTCTGGGTGGGGCTCTCAGGGGGAGCGGGACAGGACTTTTCCTGGGACAGTAACTGTAGGTAGAGTTTGCTTGGGACAATGGACAAGCCTGCAGCCTCAGATCTAGCAGGCCTGTGTTCACATCCAGCTCTGCCAAAGCCCCGCTGTGTGTCTTTCAGAGCATCCCTTCACCTCCAGGTCTCAGTTTCCTTATCTCTAAAATGGGGATGCTGAGACCTTTGCAGGAGTGCCAAGGACAAGTGGTATTAATAATACTTGTTTCCAAGAAGTCCATGGGAAGCGCTGGAAAGACCCTCCCCCGGCAGCTCTGTGATGATTCCGTGTGTCGTCCTACTCAGCCTTGCTCCAAACGACTTGAGGCAGACTGTTCATATTAAGAAGTCCCTCCTCTTGTGCAGGAGTTAGCGTCTGAGAGCTCTGCGGTTCTGTTAGATCTCGGCCCTGCAGCCCACTCAGCAGAAGGGGGCCCGGGAGATGTGGCGGGGCCCGTGAAATCCGTCACCGAGCAATTGACTGACTCCGCTACTGTAGTGAAATTATCATATCAGTCAACAGCTCATCGCAAGCCTCTGACAACAGAGAGAGGGGGAATCGGGGGAGTAGGAAGCAGCTCCCGAGACGCGAGGAGGACGTGCCTCGCATAGGAGAGGAGACCCTGGCTTTAGATTCTGATCAGAGTAATAGTAACCACAAGCGCTCGGGGTGCCCCAGCTCGTTTCCTCCTCACAGCCGCGCCTGGAGAAGCTGCTGTTTGCCTCGTTTTGCAGGTAAGGGATCTGAGGCCCCCGGAGGTTAAGCAGCTTCCCGGAAAGGGTCAAGGCCAAGGACAGAGGTCTGCCTGCCGCCAGAGCCGGATCTGAGCCACCAGGCGACTCTGCCCAGGAGCAGAACTCGGGAGACAGAGCTCCAACTGTGCTTTCCGCACTCACTAGCTGTGTGACATCAGGCATGCGCCTTAACCTCTCTGTGTCCCAGCAAGGGGATAGTAAACAGTCCCTGCCTTGGGAACCGAGTGCCTTTCATTCAGTGTTTATTGAAAACCCACTCTTCCCTGACAGCTCAGTTGGTAAAGAATCCACCTGCAATGCAGGAGACCCCGGTTCAATACCCGGGTCGGGAGGATCCCCTGGAGAAGGGAAAGGCTACCCACTCCAATATCCTGGCCTGGAGAATCCCATGGACCGTACAGTCCACGGGGTCACAAAGAGTTGGACGTGCCTGAGCGACTTCCACTGGTGTGCCAGGGCCTGCGTCGAGGTGGACTGGGTGGGCTGGTGAGCCCGACACTGCTCACGTCTGCCCGCTCCCCATTCTGCAGGGAGGCAGATGAACCGACAGTGAGATGCGTCAGATGGCGGCTGTGCTCTGGAGAGAGATGGCGCGGCGGGGGTGGGGGTGGAAAGTCCCGGGGAGGCCGCGGCGGTGTTAACCAGGGCGGCTGGGGAGGCCTCACTGAGCCAGAGCCACAGGAGGAGCGCACGCGAGGCCGCAGAACGTTCTGGGTGGAGGGAGCACCACGTGCAAAGTGCAAGGGGGCCGCTGGGGTGGGGAGGGGCACCTGGGAGGCGGGCAGGTCGTGGGGGCACCTTGCCTTTTCTTGGTGACGGGGAGTCGTGGGAGGGTTTTGAGTGAAGAACTGACGGCCTGTCTCTGGCTTTGTAACAACCTCCTGGTTGCTAAATGGAGGGAAATGCGTGGAGGCAGAGGTGGACGTGTGGGGGCCAGGAGACCACCAGGAAGCTGTTGCCGCAGTCTAGGTGCAGGATGCTGGTAGCCCGGACCACAGTGGGTGTGCCTGAGGTCAGGGTGGATGGGTTCTGATGCTGGAGCATCCGATGAGCAGACACAGCCTCTAGACAAGCCCCTCATCGAGAGGTAGCTATGAGCCGGACCCTCTCCCAGCTGGGATTCTGTGCAGCTGCTGATCGGGGATCTCGGGCTGCTGGGAGACTGCTCCCCGCTGGGCACCCCAGCCTGTGATCCCTCCCCATACACCCAAGGACACTCACCCCCTGGGCCCTCGCAGACCTGGGGGCTGAGACCCTCCCCTGCCCTGCAGTCAGCAGCACTCTCCCGCCCTGGTGGGCATGTCAAGGACACAGACCTCTGCCCTCTGCCCACAGCTCTGTCTCCCTTCACCTCCCTGGCTTTCTCCTGCCTGTGAGAGGCCCAGGGTGTGGGTGGGGAGTGCGTTTCCCACCCCAGGAACCCAGGTAGCATCCATCCTCAGACTTGTTCCCTCTGGTTGGCCTCGTTTCTGACTTGCCGATGGAGATGGGACTTCTGGCCAGGAGAGAGAAGCTCTGGGGCGTGGGGGAGCCTCTGGGCTCAGACAAGGAGCTTTGATCTCGATTAATAAAAAGAAGTGGCCCATCTCGAGTTTCCCCAGAAGCAGATCCTGAGATTAGGATTTTGATTCCAGTTGGGGACACTGAGGGGGCCGTGAGACAGGGACAGAAGTCAGAGTCGGGTGTGTTAGCTGAGCAGGTGACCCGTGCTGGGGAGCTTGGGAGACACGCAGGGCTTCAGAGTTGCCCTGGCTGCGGGGTGAGGATGCTGGCATTTATCCCCACCTCTCAGCAGTAGTACCCTGGGTGGATGCTGCTCCCAGGGCTATTCATCTCAGCCCTCCAGCCTGCCTCACTGCTCAGCCAGAGAGAAGGTCCTGGGCTGAGCACCCCCCTTTCCCCCAGGAGCATGCATACAGCCCAGTAGAGCTGGCTGTGACTTTTACAACTTTGAAATGGTTTCTTCCCCAGCAGAGGCAGGCTTTCAGGAAGATAATCTTGCTACGGACACAAAAATATCTAGCTAGGACCTCAAAGCTGGTTGTTTCTTCTGGGTTTCATCCCCCTCTGTCTCAGCTTAGGCTGCTATAACAAAAGACCATCTCTGGGTAGCTGAAACAGTTCCTCTGTCCTGGAGCCTGGGAAGTCTCAGATCAAGGTGCTGGAGGATTCAGTGTCTGGGGAGAACTCTCTTCCTGGCTTGCAGGCTGCCTTCTGGCCGTATCATTACGTGATGGAGAGAGCAACTTCTGGTTTCTCTTCTTACAAGGGCACTAATCCCATTGAGGAGGGCCCCACCCTCAGGACCTAATAACCCCAAAGGCTCAAATACAGTACCATCACATTGGGGATCAGGGCCCACATTCAGCCCATAACACCTTCCCTTTCTTCCCTTGCAACACACACACACACACACACACGCACACATGCACACGCACGCACACACACGCACACGCACACACACACACACTATCTGGCAGGCATGGGGGCAGGCAGGGAGATGTAGCTGCACCACGGTTTATCGGGGATGAAAATGAACCTCGGGCTTATATCTCGAACACATCACCTTGCTACACAACCGGGCACCTTTGGGCTAGAATCACTGGGGATATAAAATTGTCCCTTTCCTCATGGAACATGCAGTCCAGCAAGCAGGGTGCTGGTGCCAAAGAGATTTAATCGAGGGAGGCTTCCTGAAGGCAGTGAGGTGTCGTGCAGCAGATATGGACGTGGGAGTGATGCAGGTTTGCATCTGAATCTTGGCCCTATCATGTATTTATTATGTGGCCTTAGACAGGTGACAGTCTTCTGTGCTTCTGGGCCCTCAGCTGCATGAACGGGCCAATAGCGCCTCCCTTGCCGCTGGCTGTGGCGGCTTGGCAGTGTCAGGTGGCTTCTGGGCCCTCAGCTGCGTGGACGGGCCAATAGCGCCTCCCTTGCCGCTGGCTGTGGCGGCTTGGCAGTGTCAGGTGGCTTCTGGGCCCTCAGCTGCGTGGACGGGCCAATAGCGCCTCCCTTGCCGCTGGCTGTGGCGGCTTGGCAGTGTCAGGTGCTGGTGTCACTGTCACTTCTGTGTCTTGCAGTCATGCTACCACACCTGCAAGCATGAGGTCAGCGACTCTTCAGAACTGACCGGGCGGGGGGTGAAGAAGGGAGGCTCAGAGGGTGCAGCAATGTGCGGTGCACCAGCCCGGGGAGGGAGTGAGGATGGTGGGACTGAGGCCTGCCCTCCTGGGGCATCTGGTCCAGGGAAGGGCTAGGGATGGGGTAGGGGCCGGGTCTGGGCTCTGGCCCACGCTCTCCTGGCCTGTTCCCAAAGCCAGGATTCAGCCCTGGAGACCTCAGTTTTCCCTCCCTGAGGCGAGAGCCGTGCCAGGCTCCTTTTTGCTGTGTCAGCGGGGAGCCAGCCCTCCGGCCCACCGCGTGCTTCCCGTGACACTGTGAAAGCCCAGCTGTTGTTTAGTCTAAGTTGCGTCCATGCTTTTGCAGCCCCATGGACCGTAGCCCTCCAGGCTCCTCCATTCATGGGATTCTCCAGGCAAGAATCCTGGAGTGGGCTGCCGTTTCCTTCTCCAGGGGGTCTTCGCAGAACAAGGATTGAACCCGTGTCTCTTGCATTGGCAGGTGGGTTCGTCAGCACTGAGCCAGCAGGGAAGCCCATGGGAACGCCCTGTAGTCACACATATAAGCGAGGGGCCTGCCCTCCTGTTCCCCCGGGGCTCTCAGAACCTCCGGAGCCTGCTTTCTTTAGGCTGCTGCGCACGCGCGTGCGTGCTCATGAGGGTGGGGTTCACACAAGGTCAGCTTCCACCACAGAACATGAGGACGCAAACGACACCCACCCCCCAGTCTGATGGGTGAGACAGAGCCTGCCCAGCAAGTTCCCAGCCTGACGGGGAAGGGATCCTTGTTCGTGGGGAGCGCCCAGTCTGATGAGGGGCTCATAGCCCCTCTCACCTAGCCCTATGCGGCAGCTGCTAGTTCAATGGAGAGACATGGGCCTGCCCTAGGGATCCCCAGATCTGATGGGGGACCCCCAGCCCAGCTCCCGGGGACCTGCCATGTTGACGGGGAAGATCCAATCTCTCCCCAGGAGGAGACCCTAGTCTGAAGCGGGCATCCATTCCCACCCTTGGAGGATGCTCCGGTCGGATGGTGCGGACGCCCAGCCTGAAGTGGGAGCTGATCCCTTGCCCTTGGTGAGCTCCCCGCCTCTGAAGGGGGAGGCAGGACCCTCAACAGTGAAGAGATCTGATGACAAGACCCACAACAGAAACTTTTCCACAACACAGACCTAATTACAGCGCTGCTGACCTGCTCTCAACTCCTCATTTACACTTTCCTGGGGAAACGGCAAATAGCAAGAATGTGTAAATTGAGAAAGATTAATATCATTACCTGAGCTATTTCTTGTCATCTTTTCATATCAACAAAAATCACAAACCTTTCCTGGGGAGAAGCCTGGCCATGATGGACTGTCTCGCCGAGGCAGGCAGCTGGCTTCTTCTTTGCAGGAAGCGGAGTCTTGCAGACGCCCCGTTCTGGAAGCCAGCCCTGACAGATGGTTCGGCTGTGTGGTGGAGAGGGCGCTGGGCCTTGAGTCCGCAGATGTGGACTCGCGTTTGGTCTCTGTCACCACTCTGCGTGTGACTCGGAGGTCCCCACCTCTGTGAGCTCAAGTCCTGCCCAGTACGAGTCTAGAGGCACTGACCACAAGTCCAGACACCGTGTTCAGTACATTATAACCTTGATGGCAAGGAATCGGTGCAACCCCTCCCCTCTCAAGGACCTTCTGTTATTATCCCCACTTTACAGATGAGAAAACTGAGGCTCAGAGAGGTGCCGTCACTTGCCCAGTGTCAGACAGCACAGGAGAAGATCCTAGGGCTGTGACTTTAGTACTTGCTTTGTCATTCAGCCGCTCAGTAGTGTCGGACTCTGCGACCACGCGGACTGCGGCACGCCAGGCTCCCCTGTCTTCACTGTCTGCCAGCGCTTGCTCAAACTCATGTCTATCGAGTCGGTGATGCCGTCCAACCATCTCACCCTCTGTCGTCCCCTTCTCCTCCCGCCTTCAGTCTTTCCCAGCATCAGGAAAGGAGTTGGATCCTCACATCAGGTGGCCAAAGTATTGGAGTTTCAGCTTCAGCGTCAGTCCTTCCAGTGAACACTCAGGACTGATCTCCTTTAGGATGGGCTGGTTGGATCTCCTTGCAGTCCAAGGGGCTCTCAAGAGTCTCCCCAGCACCACAGTTGGAAAGCCTTGGTACCCACAGCCTGCCACCCCGGCCCCGCCCTCTCCCTGTGCCCCCGGAGGACAGAAGGCTGAGCGCAGGGGCCCAGGTGGCAGTGCGGCCACAGGACGCTCGCGGGCCTTTCGCTTCAGTTTCCTCTTCCAGAACATGGGGCTAGGAAGAGCACAGACTGCGTCAGCTGATTTGAGGATACCGAGTTAACTCATCCAAAGCACTCTAAGCAGCCCCTGGCCCAGGGTTGGCTGGCTCGTTATCCTCTCGCGCAGGGGCCTTGCCAGGCACCTGTATCTGAGATGCTCCTCTTTAGAGCGTTAAGCGCCCAGGCACGCCATGGGCCCTTTGCGCCTTTCTTGGAGACGCAGAGCTCAGAGGACCCAGCTGTGTGCGCAGAAGGTTCTGTTGGTCTCCTGTCGTAGTTCACACGGACCCTGGTACTCGCACCAAACGTTTTGGGAAAACACTGTAAGGGCAAAGTGTGGTGAACTCCGTACTGATAGACATCCCATTGTGAGCCACTTAAGGGGTCCAGAAAGCAGTTTAGGGCTGCAAGGAGATGAAACCACTCCATCCTAAAGGAAAGCAACCCTGAATATTCACTGGAAGGACTGATGCTGAAGCTCCAATACTTTGGCCACCTGATGCAAAAAGCTGACTCATTGGAAAAGACCCTGATGCTGGGAAAGACTGAGGGCAGGAGGAGAAGAGGGCAGCAGAGGATGAGACGGTTGGATGGCATCACCAACTGAATGGACATGAATTTGAGCAAGCTCCAGGAGATGGTGAAGGACAGGGAAGCCTGGCATGTTGCAATCCATGGGATTGCAAAGAGTCAGACATGACTGAGTGACTGAGTAACAGGTCTGCAGAAAACATATCTGTGTCTAAGCAAGCAGTTCCCAGGAGCTGGCGTTGTTCAGGGCTGGGCACCAGGCTGTGGGCGGGGCTCCAGAGCAGGCAGTCCCTGCCTTCCCAGAGCTGAGCCCCCAGCCTCACGGACAACACAGGTGTGAAATGAGAAGGTCTGTGGAGGCCAGCATGTAGGGAAGAGGATGCTCCACACCCGTGAGACGCCAGCCCAGCAGGAAGGCCTCAGTTTCTCCTGTTGCGAGATGGTGATAACGGTTCCTTTTCCCCGGCTGCTGCCAGGAGTGAAGGAGCCGTTGTGGAAAGTGCTCAGCACAGGGCCTGCTCACTCAGTGGCAGCTTTTCTCTCTTTCTTTATTTTTGGCTGCACTGTGAGGCATGCAGGATCTTAGTTCCCTGATAACCAGGGATCAACCTGTGCCCCCTGCATCGGGAGCCCGGAGATTTAACCACTGGACTGCTAGGGAAGTCCTGGCGGTCCCTCTTTTTAATAGAATGATATTAACAATGGGCCTGGTCAGTAGTGAGCATGTAGGTATGTGGGTAGGGAGATGGGACTGGGGGGCATCCCCTTCCGGTCTTGGGAGAGATCTTGGGAGCCAGCTGCAGGGAAACTGGGCATTACTGTGAAGCTGGATGCTGTTGGTAAGCCCAGGGCTGGGGGCTTCTGGTTCCAAGTGTTGGGGGGTGGTCTGTGGCTCAGGGTAATCAGGGATCCCTCAGCTCCATTCCAGAAGGCCTCCAGGGTTCTTTGAGCCTGAACCTAACTGACTGACAGACATGATCTTTTCTCCCTGTTATTTCTGCTAAATTAGGTGACCAGGCCTTTTTCTCTGGCAAATCCAGGGACACAGAATTGCATGCTATTTTGCATAAATCAGGGACTCATTTGCATCCATTTGCATATTCCTCTGGATATGAGGTTCAAGAGGCGCAAACTCAATGTGCGTGAAATGAAATAAGTATGTCGAGTTCAACCTCTTTGAGTTGACCTGAACCCCACAGGCAGGGATGGAGGAGCTCAGAGGGGCCAGGGCTCCCTGGGGTCTGTCAGATCAAGGAAGAGCCCTGGGGCCAGCTCTTTGCAAGGATGCTCAGGACTGAGGCGGGGAGGAGGGCTTTGAGCACAAAGCTTCTCTGAGCCCAGAGAAGCTGACTCAGCTGTGGTGAAGCCGCAGGGCAGGGGGCCTGGGGGCGCAGCGCGGGCCTGGGGCGCAGCGCGGGCCTGGGGACAGGTTGCAGCCCTGCTCATAGGGCTCCCTTGCTGAGCGCCGACTTTGTGCCAGGCGCTGTATTAGCTACTCTACAGGAGTCCCCGTTCTCATTATAGCTGAATGAGGTCAGTTATTATCAACCCCATTTTAGAGATGAGGAGACTGAGGCGCAGAGAGTGGAAGGGACCTGTTCAAGGCTGCAGGTCCTGGAGACCCTGGACTCTAACACAGGCCAGTTTAGTTCTATAACCTTTCTTTTCTGATGAGGGAGAATGAGAAACCCGACCACTGGCAGCTCAGAGTGCCCCTTGGAGCCCCCAAACATCTCTTTCCCAGGGCTAGACCCTCTCCTCTCCTTTCCCCGTGTTTCACTGGACTGCTTTGCGGGGAAAGAACTGTAGGAGCACCTGTGTCTTCAGCATGCTTGGTTTCCATGGCAGCAAGGGTACGACAGCCTCCATCCCCCATGGGGAGGGAGTGGCTGGGTAGCTCCCTTGAGGGAAGGAATGCCAGGCCCAGCCCTGGCATTAGGCCTGGCACTGAGCAGGGCCTCTGTGAGTACTTCTGGAGTTAATTCAAGCTGAGTGGACACAGGGGGCATGCCTGCCACCACTGTTTGCCCAGCCCTCCAGAAATGGGTTACTGTCCGGGGATGGGTTCCCCTTGGGGGACGGGTTCCCCTCAGGGGATGGGTTCCCCTCGGGGGATGGGTTACCCTCCGGGGATGTGCCAGGGTCCAGCCCCAGCAGGATCCAGGGGTTCACTCAGGATGGACGTAGTTGGCAAGAGAGAGAGAGAGATGGGGAGACCAAGCTTAGGTGGAGCAGGTCTGTAACTTTATTTTTTAAAAGAGCTTTTATACCTTGGGTTGTACATAGAGGGGAATGGAAGACGCAGAGTCACGCAGGGTCAGCAGTTCTGCCCCTTATCGAAACCAGGCTTTCTTTCTGCATACCTTTCCATATACAAAGGTCTTATGTGATTTACATCATCTTCTGGCCTGGAGGCCTGTTAACATTTTATGACCCTTTTTTCTGATAAAGGTTTGTCAACCAGAAAACTTCTTTTCTCTAAAAGTGTTTTTTCTAAAGTCTGGCGCCACTCTCAGAAAGTACTAAATAAAGTTACATTCCTATGGGGCAAAGGTGCAGTGGGTTATAACAAAGAAAAAACTTACTAAATCAAAGGTCTAATGTTGCTAACGCCAAGGCTACTACTTATTTTCCCTACATACCAACTATATTAACTAATATACTCCCAGGCACACAATGGGTAAGGGATATGGAAACTTGGCAGCAAGCACTGGCTCGACAGTGAAATCTCTCACCAGCACTCTTCTAATACTTTTTACTCCTCGAAGAGCTCTATGCCTGTTAAGACTTTAGAATGTTTACGTCCCCTGCCTTTCATGGTTGGGAGGTTGTGAACAATCACGTGCATTAGTTGTAAGAGTATGGATAGACCTGCCACGCAAGTTAGAATGCTAACAGAGGGTTTGAATGGAAACATTCCTTTCATGCCCAGGAGACTTATCAGCTAGAGCCCTAAGGTGATTTCCTCCAGAGGAAGGTGGTCGGGGATAGCCCCCTGGTAATGCCAGAAGAGTTGGTGGAAGCACAATAAACAGTAGACAGACAGATTTTGGTGTCCGGGTAGATGCTCGAGCAGGTCCAGGGAGTCCCTCGAGTCCTGATCCGCCTTGCCTGTCAGGTCTCTCCTCATGACCTTGTCATGGTTGGGATCTCATGTGCTGGCTCCTGGCAGGGATGGGTTACCCTCGGGGTATGCGGGTTACCCTCCAGGAATGGGTTCCCCGCCTGGGGACGGGTTACCCTCTGGGGATGGGTTCCCCTCCGGAGAAGGGTTCCCCTCAGGGGACGGGTTCCCCTCCTGGGATGTGTTACCCTCAGGGGATGGGTTACCCTCCAGGATTGGGTTCCCTGTGGGGGACGGGTTCCCCTCGGGGGATGGGTTACCCTCTGGGGACAGGTTCCCCTCAGGGGATGGGTTCCCCTCAGGAGATGGTTTACCTTCTGGGGATGGGTTCCCTGTGGGGGATGGGTTCCCCTCCAGGGATGGGTTACCCTCTGGGGACAGGTTCCCCTCGGGGGATGGGTTACCCTCTGGGAATGGGTTCCCTGTGGGGGACGGGTTCCCCTCTTGGGATGGGTTACCCTCTGGGGACAGGTTCCCCTCAGGGGATGGGTTACCCTCGGGAGATGGGTTACCTTCTGGGGATGGGTTCCCGTACGGAGATGGGTTACCCTCCAGGGATGGGTTACCCTCTGGGGACAGGTTCCCCCCTCAGGGGATGAGTTACCCTCGGGGGATGGGTTACCCTCCGGGGATGGGTTCCCCTTCAGAGATGGGTTTAGATGCTGAAGATTCTACATCACTTCTCTCGTGGAGACGCTTCTTTACCTTTCTCTGAAATCTGAGTCTGTCTTTCTATTCGACAGTGGAGTACGATGGGTGTGACGCTATGCCGGTTCCAGGCCTGATAACTTCTTCTTTCATTCTTTTGGGAGCCCTGAGCTCCCGTGTGGAAAGTCCGGCTCCCCTGATGGAGGGGTGGCTGGGAAGACCCACAGAGTCAGAGAGGCCCTGAGGGGGTCCTGCTGACGGACGCCACGCACACAGGTTACTGTCTTGCACCCGTTTGCCGGGTCAGGTCCCCAGATGACGACAGATCCAGGTGTTGTGTCGAGCAGAAGACCCACAGAACTGAGCCCCGTCAACCCACAGAATCATGGCAGATCATCACAGAGGATGTTGTTCTAAGATGTTAAACATTGGGGCAGTTTGTGTTACGTGACCACATGCCTCCTCCCCTTCTGGTAATAAAGCATCCTTGGGGGATGCCCTTTCACCTGCTCACCCGGGAGGTGGTACCAACCCTATTAACACCTTGTTCCTTCAGTCCCAGGAAGAGTTGGGACCCAGGCCTAGTCTAGATAATATTAAACCACATGGCAATAGTGATTGTCTCGTAGATGGCATGTGACCCTAGATGAACCAATCAGGGCCCTTCCTGGGGCTGATATTAGATGAACCAATCAGGGTCCTTCCTGGGGCTGATATTAGGTGAACCAATCAGGGTCCTTCCTGGGGCTGATGTTAGGTGAGCCAATCAGGGCCCTTCCTGGGGGTGATATTAGGTGAGCCAATCAGGGCCCTTCCTGGGGCTGATATTAGGTGAGCCAATCAGGGCCCTTCCTGGGGCTGATATTAGGTGAGCCAATCAGGGCCCTTCCTGGGGCTGATATTAGGTGAGCCAATCAGGGCCCTTCCTGGGGCTGATATTAGGTGAACCAATCAGGGCCCTTCCTGGGGCTGATATGCTGATGGTGGTGAGAGAAGCTATGTCTTCTGCATTTGCTGAGCTGGGGTGAGGTGACCCCAGAAGCTGTCTGGGGCCCCGTTCCCCACCTGCCTCCACATGCCAGCTGGACGTGGGTGGATCCCAGCTGTGGTCTGAGAGGAACACAAAGGTGGGACAGCGACATCACCGGGCCGGCTCTCTCCCTGGACTTTATAGTTGGATGAGTTACGTGTTCTTTCTCTTTTAAACTGGTTTGAGGTTTCCGTCACTTGAACCAATGGGACGCATCACACCGACTCTATTTCTTGGCTTTAAATGGCTTGCGCCGTGTTGTTCTGTCTCAGAGGCTCCATCCTCATGGGAAAGGAAAGAAAAGGTGAGCCTGTTGTGACCAGGGCTCTGGTGCTGGGCGCTCTGCTCTGTTCTGGTGCTGAGCACTTGCCGCTGCCTGCAGGGGAGGTGGCCCCTGGGCATTTGGCAGGGTGGGGGCAGGTCACAGGCCGAGTGGCAGACCCCCCACCCATGGCATCGTGTGGCAGCTCTGCTCGGGTGCAGAGCAAGGCAGAGACCAGGCGGGAAGGAGGGGGCAGGTGAGGGAGTCCCATTAATTTTTCCAGCCTTAAATCAATTTAATGGGAGCCTCCGATGACTCTGATTTCATTTTTCATTTTCACCATTACAATTATCAGCTGATAATACCGGCAGCTCAAGCTTGAAATGGGACAGCAGACTAGAGGCTGTCAGAAAGGGAACAGGACCAGATCACACCAATTATCTAATATTTTGCTAATTAGACACTCAACGCATCTCTCTCATTTACAACAAGGGGGAAAAAAAGACCTCGCGCTATCATTGTTATTCTTCTTTGCTGATCAGCAGTTATCACATACCCTAGCTTGGGGATTTTACATCCCAAAGAGAACCTCCTTTTCCCAGTTCCTTCATCCCCACAAAACTGCGTCCTGTGACATCGGGGAGCTCCTGAAGCCACCTTTAGCCCTTCTTGCTGCTCTGGGGAGACAGTGCAGGTGGTCCTGGTGCGCTCAGCCCCCGGGGGGTGACGCAGTGTCGGACGCAAGATGCACGGTGAGAGGCTCCAGGCATCTCCAGACCTCAGAGCAGGGGTTCAGAGGAGCGCCCGTGGGAGGAGTTGGACTGGAACGTTGTTCAGTCCGTCTAGTCAAGGCTACAGTCTCTCCAGTGGTCATGTGTAGATGTGAGAGCTGGACAATAAAGAAGGCAGAGCACCGAAGAATTTTTGCTTCTGAACTGTGGTGTTGGAGAAGACTCTTGAGAGTCCCTTGGGCTGCAAGGAGATCAAACCAGTCTATCCTAAAGGAAATCAACCCTGAATATTTACTGAAAGGACTGATGCTGAAGCTGAAGCTCCAGTACTTTGGCCACCTGATGGAAAGAGTTGACTCATCAGAAAAGACCCTGATGCTGGAAAAGACTGAGGGCAGAGGAAAAGAGGGTGACAGAAGATGAGATGGTTGGATGGCATCACCAACTCAATGGACATGATCTTGGGCAGACTTCGGGAGATGGTGATGGACAGGGAGGCCTGGCGTGCTGCAGTCCATGGGGTTGTGAAGAGTCGGACTTGCCTTGGCAACGGAACAGCAACAACCAATTGTTCAGAGTCAGAAACCCTCCTTCCCGTTTACAGATGGGGAAGGGGCACAGAGGGGGTGTGGCCCAGCTAAGGAGCCAGAGAAGGTTCCAGCAGAGCTGTGCCTGGGCCCTGGCTCTCCTGAGCCCAGTCCACTAGGCTTTCCACTCACTGCATATGGCCAGTGTGAACGCAAGACTGTCAGAGTCTCCTGTGCAGCTGACAGTTGGTTAGAAGGAAAACACGGTCAGTGAGTGTGTTCGTGACAGCCTACCCGTCTGCAGGCCCGCACGTCTACATGGCCACCCCTCTTTAGCACAGAGGGTGGCAGGAAAAGCTTAGATTTAAGGTCAGAAAAACCAGATTTAAATCCTGCATCTACCACTGACCAGCTGTGTGATGTTGACCAGATTCTTCAACCTTTCGAATCCCGAAGGGAGCAGAAAGCCCAGAATGAGAGAGGTCTCTTGAAAATCAGGAGTCTACTGTTTATCCAGCAGGACCATTTTCCACATGGACACACAGAGTCAGGGACAGGGCTTCACTGTTTCATTTCAGTAATAATAGTATCTGCTACTCTGTGCTAAGGACCCACTGTGTACTCTAAAGGAAAGGAAAGTGAAATCACTCAGCGGTGTCTAACTCTTTGTGACCCCGTGGACTGTAGCCCACCAGGCTCCTCTGTTCATGGGATTTTCCAGGCAAGAGTACTGGAGTGGGTTGCCATTTCCTTCTTCAGGGGATCTTCCTGACCCAGGGATCAAACCCAGGTCTCCTGCACTGCAGGCAGACGCTTTACCCTCAGCCACCAGGGAAGCAGGTCCCTCAGTCATGTCTGACTCTTTGTGACCCCATGGACTATATAGTCCATGGAATTCTCCAGGCCAGAGTACTGGAGTGGGTAGCCATTCCCTTCTTCAGAGGATCTTCCCGACCCAGGGATTGAACCCAGTTCTCCCACATTGCACGCGGATTCTTTACCAGCTGAGCCACAAGGGGAGCCCGAGAATCCTGCAGTGGGGGGCCTTTCCCTTCTCCAGGGGGTCTCCTGACCCAGGGATTGAACTGGGGTCTCCTGCACTGCAGGCGGCTCTCAGGGACGTGCCTGTCCTCTAGGTGCTTGTCAAATACTTTGTGTGCATCTCGTTTCACCGGGGCTAGCAAGTGGGATTGCCACGTCTCTTCTACAGTGGGGAAGACCGAGGCTCTCAGCGGTCAGGTGACTTGACTCCTGCGGCACAGGACAAAGCAGGGCTTGTTTCCCAAGCCCATTAGGACAAGAATGTTTCGCCAGGTCCTTCAGCCTGAGGATGAAATGTATGGCGGTGAGGGGCGGGGTGGGGGCCGTCGAGGAGGGGACAGCAGGCCCTGGAGGCACCGGCCACAAGCCCTTTGACCTGTGCCTCAGTCCTGATCCTTGAGCTCAGGGCAGCGGCTCTCAGAAACACGGTCGGCTCTGCTCTGCTGAACTTATTGTCTTTATCAAATTAATATATGCGAACCAGTGTGACCACCTAATTAAGACATTTCCCAGGGCCCTGTGCTGGCTGCTTAATGATGTGCAGGCAGCTGGCCTCATGTTCAGAGAGTCCTGGGGTGTCAGGGCCTGACCCGACGGCGGTGGGGCTCCCGCTCCACCACGGTCCGGGGCTGGGAGGGCCCAGCTCCGTGGTGGCCGCCACTCCTGGCGGGACTCCGGGGCTTCTCGGGAAGTGGGTGAGCTGTGTTCTGCAGGGCCTGAGTCCCTCAGAGCTAATTGGTAAGTGATGAGGAGAGACTTTCTTTTGTGCCCACAATGGCTCAGCCCTGCAGCAGAATGCCCCCAGTTTGGTTAATGAACTTCTTTTCTGTTTGGAAATGAGATTTCTAAGATGGGAAAGGAGGGCAGGCAAGGGAGGCCGCGGCAGTGTTCTAGGCGAGTGAGGATTCCGCTCGGAGTGGGGAGGTGACGTGGCTGAGGGAAGTGCTGGTCCTTAGGAGGTGTGATGGATGGATGGGGTGGGGAGGAAGTCAGGGATGGCATCCTTGTTTCAGGTTTGGGCAAGCGGACAGAGAATGGTCAGTCCTGCCAACACGTTCATTCATTTACCCATTCATTCACTGATTTATCCAACACCCACCCGCACGCACGCACATTGCTCACCTATTTGCCAAGTCCTGGGAGCCAGGTCCTGGGAATAACCCTACTGAACAAAGTAGACGGAGCGTGTCTGTCCCCACAGAGGGGGCCACGTAGGACTCAGTCTTAACCTCGAGAGCCATTTAGACTTGCAAAACCTGCAGTCTTGGGTTCACTGAATCTAAAGTTAGACTCTTCACTACAATTCCTTTATGTGAGTGCTGACTTCACGTAACATCTCAATCCTTGCAATGACCCTGAGAGGTGAGTTCTAGCGTTGGTAGCCCCGTTTTACAGATGGTGCCAGTGAGGCTTAGAGTGTTTCATAAGACAGCTGCGAAATGGCTGAAGCCAGAATGGACCGAGGCCTCCCCTCCTCTGCTGTGCTTCATCTTACACGTTGTGGTACCTGCCGACGGGCCTGTCTGAGCATCCCAGAGCATTCTCCTTGCTCCTCGGGGCCCTCTATGGTGTGTCCTGAACGAGGCAGCCTCCCTGGGCTCCACGCTCTTTCTTGTCCTGAACCTCGGCCCCCAGGACCCTCCACCCCAGCTCAGCCCCGCCCTCCTCACCCCAGCTCAGCCCCGCCCTCCTCACCCCAGCTCAGCCCCGCCCTCCTCACCCCTGCTCAGCCCCGCCCTCCTCACCCCTGCTCAGCCCCGCCCTCCTCACCCCAGCTCAGCCCCGCCCTCCTCACCCCAGCTCAGCCCCGCCCTCCTCACCCCTGCTCAGCCCCGCCCTCCTCACCCCAGCTCAGCCCCGCCCTCCTCACCCCTGCTCAGCCCCGCCCTCCTCACCCCAGCTCAGCCCCGCCCTCCTCACCCCAGCTCAGCCCCGCCCTCCTCACCCCTGCTCAGCCCCGCCCTCCTCACCCCTGCTCAGCCCCGCCCTCCTCACCCCAGCTCAGCCCCGCCCTCCTCACCCCAGCTCAGCCCCGCCCTCCTCACCCCAGCTCAGCCCCACCCTCCTCACCCGTGCCTCTCTGTCCCCAGGTGACTGGCTGCTTCTCTTCCTGTCTCAGCCAGGCTCTGGAGCAGGCACCCCCAGCCCCTACTCTTTGCCTTCCCTGTTACTCCCAACCCCCTGGGTCTGCCTACGGTGACTGCAGAGCCCTCTTAGATCACAGGAAGGAAGGAATGATGCTGAGAAAGCAGCGGTAATCGCTGGTGCTGGTGGGGGCTTGCTCCATGCCAGGCCTTGCCTCATTTGACTTTCCCAGCATGTTAATCCCCACGGGTAGATGCTGTCGCCACTTCCATCCCGCAGACCAGAAACGAGGCCCAGGGGCGCGCAGCTAGTAAGCGGCCGAGCTGGGATCTGAACCCGGGCCTGTGGCTCAGGAGCTCACACACTTAACCAGTGCTGTGTGGAGACAGGAAGCTGGGTGAGGAATCCCCCCGGGGCGAGGCTGCAGAAGATGAGTCTGATCTGCAAACAGCTGCCTGGTTTTCAGCGAGGGGAGGCGAGGGAAGAGCCTGGAGGCCTGCTGATGGAGCGTGCGAGCGTGTGCTGACTCTGTGTGACCCCCATGGGCTGGAGCCTGCTGGGCTCCTCTGTCCGTGGGGTTCTCCAGGCAAGAATACTGGAGTGGGTTGCCGTGCCCTCCTCCAGGGGGTCCTCCCGACCCAGGGATCGAACTCGTGTCTCTTCTGTCTCCGGCACTGGCCGTTGGGCTCTTTACCACTAGCACCACCCGGGAAGCCTCTCCTTGGCTGTGGTTCTGTCTAAATGTGGGCCTGCGCCCATCTGATCATTTCAGACCCGATGATCACAAACAAACAAACGGCAGCAAGCATCAGTCACGGCCACTTTGCCCCTTCCTTCTGTCCCAGAATGAACACTGCCGAAAGCTGCCTCCTCCGTGCTCAGCGCCAGCCCTGCCCCCAGCCGTGATGTCAGCGTGGCTGCCCCTGGGATCCCCGTCTGGTTTGCCTTTAAATTTTACAACCTTGTTTATGCAACTCCAGGCCTGTGCATTAAAGACCGCATGCTCCAGTGAACGTCCGTGGCTGAGAGGGCTCGGAGTGGGCAAGGGCGGGGCCGTGTGTGGACGGCGTCAGGGGTCTGCTGCCTCCTGGAATCCCTCCCCCGGCTTACCCACTAAATCTTTCTCTTGGGCATCACTTGGTCCAACCGTTGCCCTGCTCCGACCATGCAGCTGGGGTCTGGGCACTGCGTTAAGAGTCGGGGTAGGGACTTCCCTGGTGGTCTCTATGCTTCCAATCCAGGGGGCACGGGTTTGATCCCTGGGCTGCCCAGGTTTCACTAGTGGTAAATAATTCAATCTCTGGGTTGGGAAGATTCCCCTGGAAGAGGAAACGGCAACCCACTGCAGTATTCTTGCCTGGGAAATCCCATGGACAGAGGAGCCTGGCGGGCTACAGTCCACGGTGTTGCAGAGTCGGACACGACTGCAGTGACAGCAGCTTCAGGTAACTAAGATCCCACACGGTGTGGTGAGGATTTAGGTGTAAGGAAGGAAGAGGCAGGCTAGGATGGGGATGGCCGGGGGCCCACCAAGCCGATGTGTGTTTTCAGGCAAAGCCTCTTGGAGAGCCAATCTACCTGATCCTGTTGCAGGGCAGGGGGCTCTGGGGTCCAAATTACATGTTTGAGTTGGTCTTGGCTGGCAACCTGTCAGTCACCAGCCAAGGGTTAGCCTCTGGCACGCAGAGTCCCGGGCAGCTCCGCGCCTGCAGACCTGAATGAAGCAGCCCATTCTCTGAGGGAGAGCGGTGGGCACAGGTCCTGGGGGGCAGGGTCGGCGAGCAGGCTCGCGAAGGGGCTCCAAGCGGTCTGTGGGAGCGCCCGACAGCCTTCACGACAGTGTGGACGAGCTCACAAGCGGGGGCAAAGGACAGCCCGGCCAATGAGGCGATACTGGGTGGCACTGTGGCCGCTGATGGAAGCCGCTCATGCCTGTGAGTGCTCGCACCCCATGCGGCCTGTCTCCTGACCCCTGATGGTCCTCCGGGGTGGACGCTGTTACCATTATCCTCCTTTCACAGGGGAGGCCATGGAGCGCAGAGAGGCTGTGCCCCTTGCCCGGAGGCACACAGCTGGTCAGGGCGGAGGCAGAGCTTGGGCCCTAGAGCCTACACTTAAAAATGAAAGTGGTTCTGGGCTTCAGGGAAGCTCTTACGAAGAGCCATTAGCGCAGCCTGGTAGAAGGTCAGGGAAGTCTTCCTGGAGGAAGGCGTTCATGCTGCCAGCTTCTTGGACCCCGTTTTTCCTGTTGATTGGCCATTCAGCAGTTATTTGCTTGCTGCTGCAAGCCCCAGAGGGCCCCAGAGGGCAGGACCGGGAGGAATGATCCCCAGGGAAGGACGCTCCCGACCCTGGGAAGACGAGGGGCAAGGGGCGGGAAGGGTGTCGCTGGAGCCTCACCCGAGGGGGGGAGGGAGTCGCAGGCCTACGTGGGGACCGGGCCCACCTGGAGTGCGGGAGGCGGCCTCGGGACAGCCCTGGCGTGTGGCTTTACCACCTTCCGTTTCAGAGGAGACCGAGGCTCAGAGGGGCTGCCGGGCATGGGGCAGGGAGGAGCAGAAAGCGAGGTGGCGTCCAGAGGCGCTGGGGGCTGCAGAGTGCGTCCCCGCTGACCCGAGGTGCTTGTAAACTGTCGCCTCTGCCTCCATCAGACTCGGAGGACAGCCTCTGGCCTCCGTGTGTCCTCAACACCTAAGAAGCTCCAGCCCCTCTTGGAGGCACTGAAGTCCTGCAGGGAGGTGCCTGCCGCCTCCTTTTGGCCGTGGAAGCAGAGTCTGGGATCACCCATGAAGGACCGGGGATGGGGACACGGCCGGCTTCCAACACCTCCATGGCCTCCAGCAGTTGGTGACCCTGCTGTGGTCCTCTGAGAGCCTCAGTGTCCTCATCTGCACAATGGGTGTCCTAAGCCTTTCAGGCCGTGTAGGGGGCCGTGTAGGGGGCCTTGTAGGGGTCAGGGCTTCCTATCTGAGGCCGGAGAGACAGACGTGGGAGCCGAACACCCATCAGTTTGGCGTAGGCAGCCCTGGGCAGGGCCTGTGACGGGGAGGGAAGCGGGCCCTCTGCCTGCCCGTGTCTCTTGGTCCTGACCCTAGGGGGAGGCTCCTGACACTGGGAAGAGCCCGGGCTGCCAGTCTACCGCCTCCCGAGCCCAACTTCAGACCTCTGGTGAGCTGCTGAGCCTCCCTCCCCGAGCCCAGGCTTCTCCAGAGTTCAGGTTCCGTCGCCAGAGCTGTTGCGATCCTTAATTCCTGTGTCTGAGGGGGAGGGAGTCTCCCTGACCTCCCACTTCTGCTTCCTTCCTGGAACTTTCCAGGTCCTTCCAGGCCTTCTTAGGCTGTCAGCCATTGCCCTCTCCATGCATTCCGTCTGCACAAGGGTAGGGGTTCTGAATGAGCTGCCTTGAGGGCCGGCAGTGAGTGCCCAGGAACGAGGTGCTCACCCCCGAGCCCTCCCCACGAGTCCTCTGGGCCCTTCGCTCTCCCCTAGCCCCATCATTTTTCTTATGCTGCAGCAACCGTCTAGGGTTATATATATATATATGGATATATATATAAATATATGGATACATATGAATATATATATGAATATATATGGATATATAAATCTGTAATAACAGTGCAGCAATACTGATGAATGTTAACACTTGCCTCTAAGCCCAGTTCAGTCTACTCTGGGCTGCCTTCATCTCTTCCCCATCAGGGTGAGTCCCAGGCTCACAGAAGCCTCTCAGCATCACGAACACCAACTCCGAGACTCGCGCCGGGAACACGGCCCTGGTGGTGCGCAGATCTGAGCTCAAATGCTGGTTCCGCTGTGGCCCCGGGCCCCCACCTCCCGCCTATGCCTGCCCCGTCACCATGGGAGCCCACAGATTCCTCCCCTGCCAAAGCAGGGAATATTGAGGCCTCCCAGAGAGTGTGACCCTTAGACACGGCAGGCCTTAGGGCTCGCTTGTGCCTTGAGGACGGGCTCGGGCACACGGCCCTCTTCACCACCCTTGGCGGAGTGCAGATGGGAGTCCTGGCCCCTGCCAGCAGGGAACTTGCCACCAGGCTCCAGTAGGTGAAATGCGACACGCAATAAACCATTCAGTGATGATTCGGGTTGTTGCAGTAGACGCCCAAAGCCACACGAAGAAGCCCCGCTGCCCAGGAGCTCGCTGTCAAGCCTGGGAGACAGGCATCAACAGTAATAACCATTTCTGAAACAACAACGCTGTCAGCTAACTACGACCATTTGCT
Source organism: Capricornis sumatraensis (assembly GCF_032405125.1). NCBI lineage: Eukaryota > Metazoa > Chordata > Mammalia > Artiodactyla > Bovidae > Capricornis > Capricornis sumatraensis. The sequence goes on along the minus strand of NC_091071.1, from coordinate 179,237,728 downwards.
GAGCTGGGCTGAGAACTGTAAAGCGCTTGCACGGGTTTTATCATACTTCTCACAGGAAGCCCGTGGAGTCTCCCCAGCGAGGTGTAGCCGCCTGCTTTCGGGCCGCACAGCAGCCTCTGCTCGTGGGCTCCGTCCACAGGCCGCGGGCTCCCGAGCGCCCGCTGTGTGTGACACCAGCCAGTGACTCTGCGCTGTCGCTTGAGCTGCCAAGGACAGAACACCTAACTCAAACTCGCTTAAATAATAAAGGGAGTTCAGGGCAGGCCTGCTTCAGGCAAGGACCGGCCCAGCTCCCAGACATCCTTTAGTGCGCACAGGACTGCCGACGCGCTTTCCCTGCCTTCACTCCTCGCTCTGCTTCCTCAGTGTCCGTCATTTGCAGCAAGTCTGCCCCTCCCGCCCCTAGGATGGTCACCAGCCGATTCCCCCTTCGCATCTGTGAGTAAACAAGGGTCCGAGTCGCTCAACAGCTGAGTCCAGGTCCCAGAATTTGGCCTGTGGTTAGCTAGACGTGGGGTATGTGCCCATTCCTGTACCAGTCACTGCGGCCAGCCAAGCCCTCCTGAGGGCAAACCACAAGGCCAGGAAACTTAGGGCAATTACAGGAAGAAGGAAGAGGACGGCAAACCGTGAATAAACAACCATACGTCTGACCAGAAAGGTATCGCACCCATTTAATGGGCGAGGAAACTGAGGCTCAGAGCCGCCATGCCCTTGGATGGTGCTCTCTGATGGGGGAGGGAGCCTTTCCAGGAGAGGAGAGCCGACTCGCCACTGTGGGTGTCTTACACAGAATATTCTGCGACACACCCGTGCTTAACAAGGGTTTTGTTTTCCTAACGCTTCCCACTCTCCTAAAACCCACGGTCGCACCTCACTCTAGCAAATGAAGAATGCAAATAGAAACAGCCAGACTCTCATTTTTTGGCTGAACAAATTGGCAAAGGTAGGCAAAATAACAATCCTTGGTGCCGGGGCGCGTGGAGGGAGCAGGCTGTTTATCCCCGGCTGGTCTGAGCTTTCTGGGAAAGAGTGCAGCTAGGCTGTGCTAAGAGCCTCTAGCAGCTGGTAGCCTTTGACTCCCACCAATTTTGCTTCCAGGAATCCATCCTGAAATGTGTGGACCATTCAGTAAAGAGAGATACGTTGTCACTTGTAGCAGGGAACCCTAGCAACACTGTTCTCAGTTGCTTGTCTACTGATTGCAATGTGCAAAAAAAAAAAAAACACACAGCAGCCGTCTTTGTTGGTCTAAACCTGAGCTTAATTTCTATTTCAACATTCCATTCTGACCGGGGACAGAACCTAATCTCTGTGGCTCAGGCTCCCTACCCCACCCGCCGCCTCTTTCCCTCCCTGGGATTCTCTCCATCTGTGTGAGTGTCCGTTCCGGATGCCGCCAGTCACGGCCTGTCCCCCGGGTTCCTCTCCCTGCCTGTGTGGAGGGACATTCTCCTTCTGGACGTGAGGACCTAGCAGACGGCCAGCTCAGACCCTGTGCTGGACCCGCAGGCAGACATCTCCTCTGCGCTGCTTCTGTGTAGATGCAGGGACTCGGGCGGTGGCAGGTGGGTCCTCCTTGCCTTAGGCTCCCGAACCTTTATAGAGTTTCCGGCGGACTCCAGCGTCTCCTTGCTCTCTCAGACACCCTTGTCCTCAGCCCAGGGATTCCTGAGCTGGTCTGGGGTGGGGTCCTTGCTCTCAGACCTTTCTGCTTTCTTCCCCATCTTCTGCCTTATGTCAGAAGCCAAGACAGCACCTAGACAAGGTGTGGGGTGCTGCAGAGATGCTGGTACATGAAGGAGGATTCTGGGCTAATCTCGGCTGGAACCCCAAATAAGAACAGCTAACATTGGGAACTCTCTTGTGGTTCAGCAGTCAGCACCCTGTGGTTTTGATGCTAAGGGGCTGAATTTGATCTCTGGCTGGGAAGCTGAGATCCACAAGCTGTGGGGCAGCCAAACAAAGCCAAACAAACAAAAAAACAGCTAATATTTAATGATCACTTACTATGCGCCAGACCCTATTCCAGCTGACTTACATGTATTCCTTATTATGCGGGCTCAGCCGCTCCGTCGTGTCTGACCCTTTGCGACCCCATGGACTGCAGCCCGCCAGGCCCCTCTGTCCGTGGTGTTCCCCGGGCAAGAATCTGGGGTGGGCTGCCACGCCCTCCTCCAGGTGGATTGAACCCGCCCCCTCTTCCGTCTGTCTCCTGTGTTGGCAGGCAGGCTCTTAACCGCCAGCACCACCTGTGAAGTCACATTAGCTCATTAATCTGTCTTAAAACCAACTTTGGTTGTTGAAGAAACTGAGGTTCAGGCTATGGATATTTTATACCCAAGATCACATAACTGGAAATAGAACAGGGCTTTGAACCCAGGCAGTTCAATTTCAAACTTCCTGCTCCCCGTCATTCCTTCCGTGACCGGCAGGGACTGGGAGGGGCTGTTGGTGCAGAAAGCGGGGCTGAGGTGGTTTGGGAGCTCAGGGCCGGTAAAGGAGGGTAAGGAGGCTCAGGGTCAGGCCCTCCCCTCCGCCTCCTGCTGGTACAAGCAGCCCTTCCCTGGGCAGGGCTGAGCTCTCCTGTGGCAGGTATGCAAGCCTGTGTCCTCGGTGGCGACCAAGCCTCGGGCTCCCCAGCCTTGACCTCAGCTCTGTCAGGGGAGTCCCTGGATGCCCGCCTCTCGAGGCTTCCAGCAGTGAATGCATTTCGCACAAGAGCCTTGGAGGCTAGACCCTTCTGTGGTCCTGGGAGACCCAGCCTCCTCTGACCCCACATTCAGTCCTGTCCAAGCCGGGAGTGGAGTTCTGAGCACCTACTGTGTACTCTCTCTCTATGTATTTATACGCTGTCTCAGTGGACCTCACATTAGCCCTGTGTTACTAGTCACCTTTTACGGCTGTGGGCACTGAGGCTCAGAGAGGTGGAGTCGCTTACCTCGGGTCACACAGTCAGCTAGGGGCAGCTTGGGGTTGAACCCCAACTGGCGTAAGCTCATTCCACTCCATCAGGGACGTGAATAGAAGGGATGGCCCCTGCCCTAGGGTTCTAGACCCTACCAGGCCCTCGAGGGACAGAGCCAGGGTTGGGGATACTATGGGGCTAAGGACCACTGGGCGGAAGCGCGGGCTCCGTGAATGCCACGCTGAGGAACCTGTGTGCCGTCATCTGAGGCATCCCGACGGCTCAGCTGTCGTCGGAACTTCCTGAGGGGGTTCTTTCAAAGGGACCGCGTGAGCAAGAAGGGACGGTGGCAGGGATAAATCCGCTTCGGCTGTCAGCTGATGGGCTTTGTAACCACACAGAGTCCAGCTGAAACCGCAGCTCTGCCTGCCAGCAGCTGCGTGTTTTGGGACAAATCCCTTGTGCTCTCTGAGTCTAGGACTCACATTTAGAAAAGGGCTATGACGGCGCCTTCCCTGACTGTTGAGATAAAAATGTACGAAGTCCGCACACAACCTTGGCCAAAGCCCGTGAGTGTTTCCCACGCACTTGGCACCACCCTGACCATTCACACCCTTGACTCCATTTGGCCCTCACTGCAACCCAGTGGAGATGTGGCTCCAAAATCACTCGTTCGCAGTCACGGAACGAGAAGACGCTTGCTCCTTAGAAGGAAAGCCGTGACAAACCTCGATAGCTTATTACAAGCAGAGACATCACTTTGCCGACTAAGGTCCGTCTAGTCAAGGCTATGGTTTTTCCAGTGGTCATGTATGGATGTGAGAGTTGGACTATAAAGAAAGCTGAGCGCCGAAGAATTGATGCTTTTGAACTGTGGTGTTGGAGAAGACTCTTGAGAGCCCCTTGGACTGCAAGGAGATCCAACCAGTCCGTCCTAAAGGAGATCAGTCCTGGGTGTTCATTGGAAGGACTGATGCTGAGGCTGAAACTCCAGTACTTTGGTCACCCGATGATGCTGGGAAGGATTGAGAGCAGGAGGAGAGGGGACGACAGCAGATGAGATGTCTGGATGGCATCACCGACGCGATGGGCGTGAGTCTTAGTGAACTCTGGGAGATGGTGAAGGACAGGGAGGCCTGGCGTGCTGCAGTCCATGGGGCTGCGGAGTCAGACACGACTGAGTGCCTGAACACCAACAGCACCGCCGTGCGGGGGGTGGGGGGCTCAGAGAGGTGGGCCCCTGCCTGAAGCCACGCAGCACAGCCTGGGGCTCGACTGGCCTGCCTGCCTTGAGTGCCCACGGCTCTCCCGCCTTCTCTGTCCTGGCCCCTTCCATGCTAGGCCTCGGGCCCTGGTACTTCTGATGCTGTGGCGCCTCCTGCGGAAGTTGGCCCAGGGTTTTGCAGGAATCCTCCATGAGCTTCCTCGTACTCCTGGTGAGTATGGGCCGCTGGGGGTGAGGGCGTGGGTCCTCTTGTCTCCTCCTGAGCCCTAACAACTGCTTAGGGCTCCAGCCTTTCTTCCCTCCCTCCTCCTCCAGGCCTGTGAAGTCTTGCCCACGGGGCGGAGACCCTCCCCAGGAACATCGCTGCGGGAGGACACCCCGCTGGGGCTCCCAGCTCAGCCCCCCACCTCCTGCAGGCGCGAGGTGGCTGGTGGTGGGCCCTGGGGTCACCCCAGCAGACTCCCCAAAAGCCTTCCAAACAGCACCCACGGGCTCATCACTGCAGAGACTCGTCTCCGGGAGCGTCTGTCTCAGCTTGGACCCCCTCCCGGCAATCAGGCTCTGAGAGAGGCTGAGTGAGGCAGTTTGTTTGGGGTCCAATCCCAGGGGCCAGGGAGGCAGTGTACAGACGGAGGTGAGCGCCACCCAGGTTGGCTTCTGGCACCCTGGGGGCTGGGTTCTGCTGCTGGAACCTTCTGGGGGGACGTGGGAAACGCTTCTCTGGGGACAGAGGCAAACACCCCCCACTGGCTCCCGTCCCCAGGGGTTTAGGCTCCCCTGCATGGCTGGTCGTGTGTGTGGGTCCTGCTGCAGCTTCAGAAGAGGGGCCAGAGGTGGGAGGCTGGCACCCTGGGTGCCGTGAAGTGCTGCTGGGTGAGGCTGCTGGAGTGGTGCCGGAGAAGGGCTGGGGCTTGGGGTGGGGGAGTGGGCCCGTGGAGCTCCGCGCGGGGTCTGCAGCACCAGTATCTCACCTGCTCCTTCCAGGCCCCTCCGCAAGCCCACGGGCCTTGGGCGCCCCCCGCTCTGACCACGGTCTGCAGGTAACAAACTCAGCTAGGCTTCTGTTGCGCTGGGCCTTCCTGAACGCCCACCCGTCCCGTCCCGGGCCCCGTGCTAAGCAGTGTGCAGACGATCTGAACCTCACAGTTCCGCGTGGGAGGCGTATACTCTTCCCCCCACAGCGGGGAGGAGAAGGAGGCTCTGCGGGGTGAAGTCAGGTGCCCCGGTCACACTGGATGGAGCGGGGCTGCGCCGGGCAGTCAGAGACCCTGCTCCTGCTGCTGGCTTGCCTGCCCTGCTCTCCTGCCTTGCCTGTGTTCCCCATCACTGGGGCCAGACCACTTAGTGGGAGGCGGCCATAGACTGTTCAGGGGGGTAGGTGGAGGGGACGGAGGCCCTGGTGGGAGGAGGTGAGAAAGGGGGAGACGGGGAAGTCGGCAGGTGGGGCCGTATCTGCTCTCAGCCCCGACACCCCTCCTCCATCAGGCAGCCCCCATCCCCTCTCCCCACCCTCAGCCCCCGAGACTCCCAGAAGGGCCTTCGTGATGCCCTAGTCCAGGCTTTCAAGGTTCCTTGAAAGGAATGAAGTCCTTTGTTGGAACAACATCTTCCATGACGTACAGCACATCACGGAGATGAAAGGAGTCTGGTCTAGGGGCGGCTGGAGGTCGGCCAGTGCAGGAGACGTAAGAGACGCGGGTTCCATCCCTGGGTCGGGAAGATCCCCTGGGGGAGGGAATGGCAACCCGCTCCAGTGTTCTTGCCTGGAGAATCCCATGGACTGAGGAAACCGGCGGGCTACAGCCCATGGGGTCCCAAAAGGTCGGACACGACTGAAGTGACTTAGCATGCACCTTTGAAATGCCTCTGAGACCATTCCATGGGTCCCAAGAAATCCCTCTGAAAGCCCCTACTTTTATCCACAACCTCCTAGAGGAGATGGGGAGGAGGCCCAGGGAGGCCCCCTGACAGGCTCAAGATCACCCGGGGGTCGGGGCAGAGGCAAGTCCGTGGAGGCGTGGCCATAAGCTACCAGGTCAGTTTGCCATGGAGACGACGGAGGCAGGCTGTACCGTCCAGGGGAGTGTGTCCCCGTGTCCTCTGCGCTGCTGGGGGCTCCACGTTGCCAAGTTCCCCTTGCAAACGCCATGTGTGCCCCTGGGGCTGCATTTGCTCACCGCTGCGGAGGCTGGTGCTTCGAAACTCTTATCATCAGAGCGGGGCTCTACTCCTGGCCTCCCCCGCCCCGCTCTCCAGGCTGAGATAAGGGGCGTTATCTGCCTCGGTGAGCTGAGCTCCTGGAGCAGCGGGTGTAATGAATGGTGTTTGCCGATGAGCCCGTGTTCCCTGAATCTCCTTGAAGAAAAGACGCGGAAATAGCTCAGCAGGCTCCGAATGCCCCGAAGCCTGACTGCCCTGGGGATGTGAAGCCCCTGCCACGTGAGGCTCGGGAGGACCTCCCCTTTCCTGGGCCCTGTTCTCAGGGGGAGCCCACAGGGAGCCCCCGAAGTGACGCAGGGGAGAGCTGGGTCACCGCCAGGCAGGAGCAGTGCCTGGGGTCCCGCTGGCCTCCGTCTGGCTGTGCATCCCTAAGTCTCTGAGCCTCAGTTTCCCACTCTGCACCGGAAGCCGGGGCCTAGATCCCCTCTAGCGCCTCAGTAGCCAGGCAGCCTTTGTCTCCAAAACACGTGCTGCCCTGGGCCCCCGGAGCAGGTAGAGCCGGTGGGCTCCCGGCCCCGGTCTGCGTGCCCAGTACCAGCTGCACTCTGCAGCCCCCCGCCGTCCGCCGTGGCTCCCACCGGCTCCCCGCCCGGAGGACCAGCTCCAAAGGAGGTCCGTCCTTTGTTAGCAGAGCTGCCTCGCCCGGCAAAGGGCTTTCATCTCTGTGAGCAGAACTCGCCGCCACATCGGCAGAAACTTCTGGCTGGGAAGAAACGGTCTCCTAACTCCAGAGGGAACCTTCAGAGAGCCCAGCCTCTGGCCCTCGGGACTGTGCGGGCTGGAGCGGCGGCAGGACGCTGGGTGAGCGGATGTGGTTCAGGCGTTAAGGGTGAAACAGACCCGGCTGTGAATTCTGACTCTGCCACTTACTTTCTGTATGACCCGAGACTCAGTTTCCCTAACTGGATTATGGGGGTTAATAATATTGATGGTACCTAATTCAGCGACAGGAAAGGTCCAAGAAACAAACAGCAAGTATTCAAGGTGCGGCACACCGCTTGGCACGCGGTAAAGACTCTACTGAGATAAACTGACTGTATTACCAACTCCTTGTACCTCTGTCCTTTGCAGTAAGATCCTGCAGCTGATCTTACTCAGCAGGCAGAGTCCAGCTCCCCACCCCTAGCGCCTGGTCTAGCCCTGTGACCCCTGGGACCAGGGGGGATGCGGCTCGAGCCACGCCGCACCAGTTCCCAGGCGGGGTCTTGTACATTTCCGCTTGTTTGCCTTTGCACTTTTGCTTTGTCATGAGGACACACCCAGGCTAGCCTGATAGAGGGTGAGAGACATGTGAAGAGGAGCTGAGATGCCCCGGTTGATTAACCACCAGCCAACTAAACCCCAGACGCAGGAGCCCAGTCCAAACCAGAGCCTCTCAATTGACCCACAGACTCATGAGCTAAATACATCCTTGTTTTAAGCCACTGAGTTATTATGGCTGTTATGCAGCTTTGCTATGACCTAGATGACTGGTGTTGGAAAAGACTCTTGAGAGTCACTTGGACTGCAAGGAGATCCAACCAGTCCATCCTAAAGGAAATCAGTCCTGAATGTTCATTGGAAGGACTGATACTGAAGCTGAAACTCCAGTACTTTGGCCTCCTGATGCAAAGAACTGACTCATTAGAAAAGACCCTGATGCTGGGAAAGATTGAAGGTGGGAGAAGGGGATGACAGAGGGTGAGATGGTTGGATGGCATCACCGACTCGATGGACATGAGTTTGAGTAGGCTCTGGGAGTTGATGATGGACAGGGAGGCCTGGCGTGCTGCAGTCCACGGGGTTGCAAAGATTCGGACACGACTGAGCGACTGAACTGACTGAGATGACGGATACAGACATTTATATTGTTAAACTTTGGGTATCAGAGGATGCAGCCTTAGCACGAACTTGCTGTGTGGCCTTGGAGAAGTCACACGTGTCTCAGCTATCCTCCTATTTGCTAAATGGCGGTAATAGCACGCAGGGCTTTTGTGATGACAACTGTGGCTAAGCTGCTGGAGTTAGACTGAGGTTTGAACACCAGCTCTGCCGCTCTCTGAATGGCTAACCTTGAGGTATCCCTTGATATGTCTGAGCCTCGTGTTCTTCACTTATCGGGTAATAAAACTGTCTCAGAAGGACTGTGTGAAGACTATCGCTTATACTGAGGGCCAGCTCTGGTGCTTGGCACATGTTTCGTTATCCACTGGCTACATAACAAAACACTCTTAAACTTGGAGGTTTAGAACAAACATTGCTTGCTGCTTCTTTTGACTCTGAGTTGATGGCTTATTTTTCTGCTCCATCTGCTTTTGGTAAGGTGTCTAGGGGTGGGGGAGGGGGCATGTTAATGGGAGGTGAGACTTTTCTCTGCTAAAACCAGAGTGAGTGAAAGTCACTCAGTATAGTGTCCGACTCTTTGCAAACCCATGAACTATACCATCCACGGGATTCTCCAGGCCAGAATACTGGAGTGGGTAGCCTTTCGCTTCTCAAGGGGATCTCCCTGACCCAGGGATCAAACCCAGGTCTCCCGCGTTGCAGGTGGATTCTTTACCAGCTGAGCCACAGGGAAGCCCAAGAATACTGGAGTGGGTAGCCTATCCCTTCTCCAGCAGATCTTCCCAACCAAGGAATCGAACCGGGGTCTCCTGCATTGCAGGCGGATTCTTTACCAACTGAGCTATGAAGAAGCCCCTAAAACTGGAGAGTCCCAGAGAAACACAGACCGTCACTGCTTTTGCCTGGGTCACGTGTGTGGTGATGGGCTAGCCTGCGCTGGGCTGTCCAGGGTGGCATCACTCGTGTGGTTGGTTGGCGGCTGGTGCTGGCTGTGGGCTGGCAGGCAGGGCTGCAGAGAGGCGCCAGTGCACTGGTCTGCTCCTGGCTTCTTAGGTGGTTTGGGTTTTGCTGTGATTCTTATTGATATAATGAAAGACCTGGATTGATGATCTCCCAGGTCCCTCCCTCCCAGCTTCTGTGCTCTGCAATCCAGGAGGATAAATGACTCGCCCAGGGCCACCCAGGGAGGTAGGGGCAGAAGCAGATACGTCACAGGCCTCACACAAGCAGCGCTATTGATGAAGCAATCAGTAACAGAAATGACAGGCATGGAACGTACCTCTGAGCATCGGTTCAGAGCTTTGAGTGCGGCAGGGCCATCCCAGGGGGCAGGCTGTCCTCTGCCTGGATTATTGCGGACAGTGAAGTGCTGGGAGAAGAGTTAGAGGGGCCTGGGGGCGGTGTGGGTGACGGCCACACGGACCCTAGACCCCCGTCCCACGACTTGCAGAGGCCCTGCTGGAGGGGCCGTGTTTTCAAACTAAGGCTGAGGGTATGTTTCAAACCGAGGCTCAGAGAAGTCAAGGCACTTGCCCAAAGCCACACAGTTAGCACACAGCCGAGCAGGGCTGGAAACCAGGACGGGCTGCTCACAAAGCCCAGCGTCCAGGCTGCCTTCAGACTTCTTCCTGGAGCTTTCCTCTGGGAGGCGGGCTCAGGGAAGGTGGCCGGTGGGCAGATGGGCAGCAGCCTCCTGCTTCTGCTCTGGAGGAAGGGTAAGGCCATACTGAAATGAAATAGGGTCACTGGGGATCATAGCCAGCGGGCCTACAGGTCAGGAAACCTCATTTCCTCCGCTTTCTGACCCCAGAGCCCTCTGACAGGCAGCCTGGTAGATGGTCAAGTTCAGACTCTGGATTGGGTTGGGCTGGACTTTGAGACTCAGCCGAGTCCCTGAATGGCTGTAGGGCTTCAGGCAAGACCCGTATGGTCCCTGGGTCTCGGTTTCCCCAGAGAAAACCTGAGCCCTGTGCCCAGCGCCCAGATCCCAGAATCCCTCCGTGGTGTTCTCTGGCATCCTGCCCTGAAATCCCGCCGTCCTGCCCGAAAGTGGCCGAAGGGACAGGATGACAGATGACCTCTTAAGGCATCTTTCTGACAAGGTTCTCCCCGCAAAGCCCAGCAAAGCAGGTGCTGACATGCCTGCTTCCCCACCCCTCCAACCCCGGGCACCAGGGCACAATCCAAAAGGAAACGCGAGCCAAATGGAGCGGCCAGCCGGGGGCGCCAGTTGCTGATTTATTCCTGGAAGGGCCCAGCGTCCCCTGAAACGGTGACCTCTATTAATGTTGACGTGTTCAAAAGCTGCAAATTGGGATGCAGCGTGCCTCTCCGGTCCCTTTAAAGAACCTACTGTTAAGTTTCAAAGACCCTGGCGGAGCGTGAGGAGTGTCTGGGAATGCAGTTCCTCCAGGAGGAATATTCCATCAAACGCCCGCGTGATAAATGGGTACCCGAGTCACGGCAGACACTCACCTCGGACGAGCTGCCCAGCGTGGAGACTTCACTTGCAGGGATGAAAGGAGATTCATTCCAAACGGAATGCCTGAACAAACAGCCAGCGCCTGTGTGCCTCTCTGCCGCTCTGTCCTTTGCTCCAGACCCAGTTCCTCCAGCCCCACCAGAGCCAGTCTGGGCTGGAGGAAGGCCAGCTCCTTGCCAGGAAGCCACACGGACAACCACCCCCACAGAGGTAGGAAGAAGCCTCTGTGTGCCCAGGGCATGCTGGGTGCTGTGCATAAGCGGTCTTATTTGCGTCCATTTGTGGCTGGGGGGTTATTAACTCAATCCTGCATAAGAAAATGAAGCCTGGAGAGTTTGGGACACTTGCCTAAGGTGTCACAGCCCAGGAGCCAGGACTCTGACTTGGAAATGGTTCTCTTTGTACTGTTTAGCTCTGGATGAACCCTTAAAGGGGGCTTCCCAGGTGGCACTAGTGGTTAAGAACCCATCTGTCAATGCAGGAGAACTAAGGGACATGGGTTCGATCCCTGGGATGGGAAGATCCCTGGAGGAGGAAGTGGCAACCCACTCCAGTACTCTTGCCTGGTGAATCTCACGGACAGAGGAGCCTGGCGGGGTACAGTCCATGGGGTCACAAAGAGCTGGACACGACTGAAGCGACTTAGCATGCACCTTAAGGTCAAGAGGCCCTGACAATGGCATTTTATAGCACGAGGTCCTGAGTGGGGGTGTGGCCAGCCCGAGGTCACATGGCCAATTTAGTAGAGAGGAGTTTTCGAGTGATGAAAGGAAGTGCAGGTCTTGAGGATCTCAAAGAATCAGCACCTCCGAGAATCCCTTGACCCCTCCGCCTGGCCTCCCGCGGGATGGTGTCTTCCCGCCCACACGCCCGGCTCTTTCCTGCCTCTAAATGCCGTTGGCATTTACTAGATTTAAGTCAGTTTCCTTCTTTCTCCTTTTCCCACCCAGACCAAGGGAAAGGCTGGGGCTGGGGGTAGCTGCAGTGATGAGAGCTGAATCCTCAGTGCGCTGGAGTGAGTGCCCAGGTCACGCAGCCAGCCTGGGTAGGCGGGGGCTGCACTGAGTCTCCATTTCACGCACACGATTCCCTTCCACTCCAGCCTCAGGCCTGTGGCTGGAGAATCGGCTGCAGGAGGGTGGCCTTCAGCCCTGTGGGTTCCCGCTGGGCTCACGCAGCTTCCGGAGGATCTGCACCCCCGAGAATCCAGGGTTGCGCAGAGCCTTCCAGGAGCCCAGGACGACAGCTTCCTCCTCTGGGTGCCTGCTCCCCACTCATACCCACCACGGAGAGAAGGACCAGAACCAACTCCAAACGCTTTCGGTGCGTTCCCCTCCCTACTGCTCGCGGGATAACGCCTGGCCCCTCCCCCTGGCCTCCTGCGGGATAGTTTCTGCCCGTCCACACGCCCCTGACGCTTTCTCATGCTGTGCCCCTGGCCACAAGCCTTTCCCCTCTCTCCCTAACACTCACCTCTAGGGCTCAGCAGAGGGCTGGCCTCCCCCCTGCCTACTAGCCTGGGCGAGCGCCCTCCTTGGGGCTCCTGCAGCTCCTGGGCTCTCGCGTCCGCATCGCCAGAGCACGGATTCCCTCCTGCAGAACTGTTTCCGAGACTGGGTCCTGAACCCTCGAGAGGGCAGGGCTGTCACTCACGTTCCTGGCTCCAGGGCCCGGCACGCGGTGGGTACTCGGTAAACAGCAGTGCAACTGAACGGAGTCTGCGAGCTGCCATCCACCCTCCACTCGCAGTTGTCCCTGGGATGTGGGCACTACTCAGAGTGTGTGTGTGTGGGTGCACGGGCTTTAGCTCCCAGCTGCTCCTTTGGAAAAAGGCCCCGGAGCCACGGCTCAGGCCTGAGGGTCCTGTGGGTGCCCCCACTGAGCCCCACTGCAGGGAGTAGCCTGTGGGGCCCGACTGGGGTCAGGGCCTGGTCCCCACGGCCTCCACTCATCACACCTCCCAGGTCCCCATCAATCCCGCTCCTAACGTGCCCAAGGATTGATCTTCCTCCTTGGCCTGGCCAAGGGCTGGATCGATTTCTATCTTAAAGGCACCAGCCTCCCTTCAGAGCCATCAGATGAGCATTTTGTGGAGGCAGTTATTTAAAAAACAGCGCTATCATGCTGTTCTTGACTCAGAAGTACTGCAGACTTAACTTCACTGACCCTGGGCACGAGGCAGGCTTACCTTCACTGACCCAGGGCACGAGGAGGGCTTACCTTCACTGACCCAGGGCACGAGGCGGGCTTACCTTCACTGACCCAGGGCACGAGGCGGGCTTACCTTCACTGACCCAGGGCACGAGGCGGGCTTACCTTCACTGACCCAGGGCACGAGGCGGGCTTACCTTCAGTGGCCCAGGGCACGAGGCGGGCTTACCTTCACTGACCCAGGGCACGAGGCGGGCTTACCTTCACTGACCCAGGGCACGAGGCGGGCTTACCTTCACTGACCCAGGGCACGAGGCGGGCTTACCTTCACTGACCCAGGGCACGAGGCAGGGCTGTGTCCCCTGCTTGCGTGCAAGCTCGCTCTCTCAGTCGTGTCTGGCTCTTGGCAACCCCACGGCAGACTGTAGCCCAACAGGCTCCTCCGTCCATGGCATTTCCCAGGCAAGAATGCTGGAGTGGGTTTCTATGTCCTTCTCCAGGGGACCTTCCCAACCCAGGGATCAAACCCGCGTCTCCTGCGTTGGCAGGCGGACTCTTCGCCACCACGACCCCGGGCAGTCCCGCTGCTCCATAGCGATTGCCTCATTTGATCTCTCGATAACTGAGGCGGATTACTATGATCCCTGTTCGGATGAAGACAAGGAGGCGGAGGCTGGTGGGGGAGCTTGCCCGGGGGGCAGGGCTGGGACGGGAGCCCCCTTCATCTACACGCGCTGGGTTCCTATGCGTAATGGGGACCTAACCCAGCTGGGGCGGCCCCCACCCCGGGCAGCCTCCTGCCACGCCCAAGGGTCGGGGTGTCCCTGGGACGCCCTGCTGCCTCCTGCGTCCCCGCTGCTCAGCTCCAGGCCCCTCCCATCCTTGCCACAGCCTCCAGCCCGCTTGATTGCAATTAAGGACGGAACAACCGAATAGGGCTGGACTGGGGAATTAATAACCTTATCTCGCCCCAGCCGACTCTGGGGCTGCCGCACACCTCTGGCTGGGGGCGGGGGACACTTTCTTTGTCTATCTGCAGGCAGGGCTCAGATTTCCCTTCTTAGACTGTGATCTCGCCTGCTGGTGGCTTCCGGTCCCCGTCCCCAGCTGTGGCTGCGGGTGCCTGACCACTGCCCGAGATTTCCCCAAAGCCCAGGGCTTCTCTGCAGAACTGCTCCCCTGCGTGTCTGGTTTGAAGTCTCAGGGCTGGGACACAGCCCTGCCTCGTGCCCTGGGTCAGTGAAGGGCTCCAGGGGCGACTGGGTGCGTTCCTCTGTCGCCATGCCGGCGGTGGCTGCGTTCCACTGGGAGGGCTGGCTGTCCATCCAGGTTTGTTGGGGTGGAGGTTGTGAGTCTGTGCAAGGGCCACTGGCAGGCTGCGAGCTCTCGCCTGCAGAAATGGGAGCCTGCGCCGGGCCTGGCGCTGGACATAGGAGCACATGGGAAGTTCGCCGCCGGGACCCTCCTGGCTGCTGGCCCAGCGCCCTCCCAGCTGTGATGGAAAGGAAGGTCTCAGGCACCAGTGGAGCTGCCAGTGCTCTTGTCTCGCAGGTTGCAGAGAAGTGAGGCTGGTGTTCCCCATCCACCCCCCCGCCCCCCGCCAAGAAGTTTCTCCTGCTCAGCTGACTTTGGCTGGTTCACTTGCCACAGAGGGGAGACCCTTGTCAATTGTGAAGAAAATCAAGTGATGCAAATGATGCCAGAGGGAGAGAAACAGCTAAACCATGTAACATGGGTCCAACCCCGAGCGCTTTTCCGGGTGGCTCGATGCATGGATCTGGCGGAACCCCGACTCTGCCACTAGAAAGTCAGTGTCTGGGTGAAGGAATTTGATTTTGCTGAGCCCACTTCCCCTCTGTGAACTCTGAACGATAGCAGCAGTATATAGCTCATGGTCTGTATAGTCCAACCTTGCAGTTTTCCCAGCAGTCATGTACAAATGTGAGAGCTGGACCATGAAGAAGATTAAGTGCTGAGGGAGTGATGCTTTCAGACTGTGGGCCTGGAGAGGACTCGTGAGAGTCCCTGGACACCAAGGAGATCAAGGAGCCAGTCCATCCTGAAGGAAATCAGCCTGAATATTCATTGGCAGGACTGATGCTGAAGATGAAGCTCCAATACTTTGGCCACCTGATGTGAAGAGCCCACTCACTGGAAAAGACTCTGATGCTGGGAAAGATTGAAGGCAGGAGGAGGGAGCGATGGAGGATGAGATGGTTAGATGGCATCATCGACTCAATGGATATGAGTTTGAGCAAATGCCAGGAGATAGTGAGGGACAGGGGAGCCCGGCGTGTTCCAGCCCCTGGGATTGCAAAGAGTCAGACACGACTTAGCAGCTGAACACCACGGCAAGACACAAACGAATCCATCTGTGTAAATGCCTCGCATGGGACCTGGCCCAAAGTTAGGGTTGTAAACATGTTTATGGTCACTATTTTTCAGACTCCTCTGAGAGGTCCTCAGAAAACTGAGGGTCAAAGAAGGGAAGTTGCTTGTCCAGGGGAGAGCTCAGATTTAAACCTCAAAAGCCTCCCACCCCAGAGGAGACTGTCCTTTTTTAGAGGGCAAGGGCCAGGGCTGGCTCTCCCCTTTGTCCTTGACTCCTCACGT
Source organism: Capricornis sumatraensis (assembly GCF_032405125.1). Taxonomy (NCBI): domain Eukaryota; kingdom Metazoa; phylum Chordata; class Mammalia; order Artiodactyla; family Bovidae; genus Capricornis; species Capricornis sumatraensis. Next base: position 179,222,305 of record NC_091071.1, on the reverse strand, counting down.
GACCTTGGGCAAGTCACGTCACCTCTTTGAGCCTCAATTGTTCCATCTTTAAGATGGTCATATTACTTTTGCTGAATGAAGGCCGACAGCTGGACTGGATGGATTGGATTAGACTGGAAGCCTGGAAGGGGCCTCTGAAACGATCCAGGCTCATTCTGTCCTTTGAAAGATGTGGTCACTGAACCCTGGAGAAGAGAAGAGCCTCCAGGGTCCTGCAGCACTTAGGATGCAGGGCCAGAGGTTTCCAGCCTCTAGGGCCAGCACTCAGGGGGAGACCCCGGGGGCCCTCTCTCCCGCTGAAACCTCTGGCTCCTCCCCAGTGGGCAGGGGGTAACCCATCTCCAGGCCGCAGGCTCTGCTTCTTGCCTGTCCATCTTCTGCCTCTTTTGATGGGTCTAGCCAGGTACAAACCTTGCCCTGCAGAGCTACGGTTCCAGAATCTGAGGCTTCACCTTCCCTGTCCCCGCCCAGAGCTAGAATGGGCATGCCTCTGATCGGAGGGTCGTTAAGAGCTGGCCCGAGGAGGAGTCTTGCAGTTTCACCAGGCAGCCACTCAACCCCACTCCATCCCATTAGGAGCCTGTCAACAACTTGGGGGACAAAGGAGGAAGCGTTTTTTGGAACCTGCAGAGTCCCCATTGCCCTCTCCGTCAAGTCTCTGGGGCTGGAGGAAAAAGCAAGGGAACAAGCCCTGTTTGGCAAATGGGGTGGGAAGGCAGGGCCTTCCGCAGGACCCAGAGAGAAACAGCCTGGAAATAAATGGGCACTGCCAGACCGCCTACTCAGGGGGATTGGAATTCCATCTCGGGAGATTGATGCTCCCTCCTGCTGGTCTCCAGCTCTTGATATTGGATTGCTGATACCCCAGAAAGTTAATGCCCCAGGAGCACTGATGTTTAAGGATCACTGGAGCCACAATCTCAGGGAATTGTGATTGCAGGAGTGTTAATCACCGAAGAAGGCAGTTACTCAGGACGTCCCGGACGACCATCCTGGGAAATCGATCCTCCCAGGGCATCGATTCCTGGGGCTGTAGGTGCCCCAGAAACACTCCGTCCTTGTCCTCAGGCCCCTGGCCACCTGGCTTTCCCGGGAGATCCAGGCTTGATGGAGACACTGTGAGGGATTTTTCTCCCCAGAGGAGTTTTGCAGAAACGCCTCTGGACTCCAAGCAGCGGTTCCCCCCTTTCTGGCACCAGGGACTGGTTTTGTGGAAGACAATTTTTCCATGCGTGGTGGGGGGTGGTTTTGGGATGACTCAGCGCATTGCGTTTGTTGTGCACATAATTTCTGTTACTGTTGCCTGAGCTCCACCGCCGAGCATCAGGCACTGATCCTGGAGGCTGAGACCCCTGTTCTAGAGCACGGCTCTCTCATTTGCGTCACCTGGAGGGCTTCTTGGAGCACACGCTGCTGGGCCCCCTTCAGAGCTGCAGATTGGGCATGTCTGGGTGAGAGTGTTTACATTTCCAACAAGTTCCCGATGACACTGATGTTGCTGGGCCCAGGGCCACACTGTGAAAGCTTCTGTTCTAGGGCTTAGATACTAAGCTTTCTACTCTTACATTCTGCATTCACATTTAAAGTCGCCCAGTCGTGTCCGACTCTTACAGCCTTATGGACCATACAGTCCATGGGATTCTCCAGGCCAGAGTACTGGAGTGGGTAGCCTTTCCCTTCTCCAGGGGATCTTCCCAACCCAGGGATCGAACCGGGGTCTCCTGCATTACAGGGGGATCCTTTACCAACTGAGCCACCAGGGAAGCAAAAAACCTGACTTGTAGTCTGTTTCTTCCCGTCGCTTAAGAGATAAAAGTTGTCTGACACTTGCAGCCTATTTTCCCCATTTGGAGACCCCTAGCCTTCCTACCCGGAGAAGGCGATGGCACCTCATTCCAGTGCTCTTGCCTGGAAACTCCCATGGACCGAGGACCCTGGTGGGCTGCAGTCCATGAGGTCGCAGAGTCGGACACGACTGAGCGACTTCACTTTCACTTTTCACTTTCATGCGTTGGAGAAGGAAATGGCAACCCACTCCAGCGTTCTTGCCTGGAGAATCCCAGGGACAGGGATGGTGCTGTCTATGGGGTCAGAGTTGGACATGACTGAAGTGACTTAGCAGCAGTAGCCTTCCTACCTGTTACCCTCTCGTTCCCTCCTTTTCTTTTAGGAGGATTGTGTTGCCTAGGGAAAGGGCCATCGTCCCTAAATCGGCAACATATTCTCCTAACCCTCATATTGATTTATTTATTGTTAAAAATTTCTTTTTTGCTGAAGTACAGCTTTTCTTGGAAAGAAGGTTATGACCAACCTAGACAGCATATTAAAAAGCAGAGACATTATTATGTCGCCAAAGGTCCGTCTAGTCAAAGCTATGGTTTTTCCAGTGGTCATGTATGGATGTGAGAGTTGGACTGTGAAGAAGGCTGAGTGCTGAGGAATTGATGCTTTTGAGCTGTGGTGTTGGAGAAGACTCTTGAGAGTCCCTTGGACTGCAAGGAGATCCAACCTGCCCATCCTAAAGGAGATCAGTCCTTGGTGTTCACTGGAAGGACTGATGCTGAAGCTGAAACTCCAATACTTTGGCCACCTGATGCGAAGGGCTGACTCGTTGGAAAAGACCCTGATGCTGGGAAAGATTGGGGGCAGGAGGAGAAGGGGATGACAGAGGATGAGATGGCTGGATGGCATCACCGACTTGATGTACATGGGTTTGGGTGGTCTCCGGGAGTTGGTGATGGACAGGGAGGCCTGGCGTGCTGTGGTTCATGGGGTCGCAAAGAGTCGGACACGACTGAGCGACTGAACTGAACTGAACAGCTTTTCTTAGGCTTCAAAGGACTTTAATTTTCTTTACACTGAAGTATAGTGGGTTTACAATGTTGTGTTAATTTCTGCTGTACAGGAAAGCAACTCAGTTATGCACGCATCTACACACACGTATTTGCACACACTCTTTTTCACGTTCTTTCCCACTGTCGTTCACCATGGGATGTTGATCACCGTTTCCTGAGCTGTACCGCAGGGCCTTGCCATTTATCCACGTTATATGTCACGGTTTGCATCTGCTGACCCCTGCCTCCCACTGCGTCTGTCTCCCAAGGCCTACGCTTGGCAACCACAAGCCTGTCTGCAAGCCTGCCTCGTAGATAGGTTCACTTCAGGGTCGCATTTCAGGTTCCACCTCGAGCGATATCGTGCGGCGTCTGTCTTGCTCTTGCTTCACTTGGCCCGATAATCTCCAGTTGCACCCGCGCAGCTGCAGCAGCAGCATCCCGTTCATCCCCACGGCTGAGCAGGACTCCGTTGCTGTGTCCCACATCTTCACCCGTCCCTCTGTCAGTGGACATTTGGGCTGTCCTCGTGTCTCAGCCACTGTGAACAGTGCTGCTATGAACACAGGGGTGCCTGTAGCTTTCTGATTCACAGTTTTGTCTGGATATGTGTCTGGCTGCATTTTGGAATCAATCACTGGTGGAGATTTTAAACTGTCGTCCTACTCTGAGAAGTTGATTTAATTTATCTTGGATGGAGCTAATAATTCAAAAAGTTCTCTAGGTGATTCCAGGGTGTGGTCAGGAGCGGAGGCCCACTGGGCTCAGCAGGCTCGGGGGTGGGGATGAGAAACTAGCAGCTGCGTCCGTTAGAGCTTCTGAGACGGGAGAGGCGGAGACAGGCACTGGGGCTTTGGGGGAGAACCTTGGGCTGAGCTTCCAGAAGGAGTACCCCAGACTCAAGGCCCAGGCAGCCCGGGACCCTCTTCTTAGGGCTACTGAGATGGCTTCTCCTGGCTCTGGTGCGTGAGGGGGGTCTGTTCGTTCACTCACCCATACTCAGTAGACGCGTATTTGGCACCTACCGTGAGCACTGTTATAGACCCTGGGGTGTACAGCTGTGAGCGAAATAGACGAACATCCCTGCCCTCATGAAGCGCAAGTCTGAGTTCATAGCACTGATGCCACCAGAAGTGGTCCAGAGGCTCCCTGGCATCCGAGCATCCCTTTGCTCATACTCATGGCTGGCCAAATGACGGCGCCCGGAGCCTGGGGCAGGCAGTGAGGTCAGGGCTGGTTACCGGGCTGGAGGAAGCGCTCAGTGCACCCTCGGGATAGATTCTTCCAAACCTGGCCGAGAAGGGAGCCGAACAACCTTCTGGGCTCTGTTTGCTGTCGGCAGACCTCGGTTCACCTGTCAGGTGACGAACATCTTGACACCGTCCAGCCCACGCCCCTGCCCCCAGGGAAGGCGACGGCAGGTCTTCCCCGGGGGCGTGTCCCGCGCGGGTGGGTCTGAAGCCCTCTCTCTCACGTCTTTGGCCTCTTCCCTTCCTTCTTCGGTTCTGTCCCCCTCTCTTCTCTCCCTGTCTCAATCTTCTGTTTTCGTCCGCTTCTCTCTGCTTCTCTCTCTCCATTTCCCCTTTGTTGGCCCATTTCCATCCTTCCAGGCACACTCAGACCCCTGACCACCCTGCAGCTTCTGGAAGCATCTCTCGTGATTGGATCCCTCTTCTCTGGCCACATCCGTTTCCTCTTGTTCTAAGCCCGAAGCTCCATGAGTCCCCTGGGGAAGCCTGACTGGTTTCCCTTTCTCTGCCGACGGATGCAAATTCCTTCCCTGGCCGGGCCCACAGTGCAGACTCCAGCATCCTGCCTCTCTCCCTCCTCACGGACCTGGAGCAGCTGGGGGTTACTCAACGGTCAGAGTCCCCATCGAGGGGCTTCCGATCTTGGCTGGGTCAGGAAGCCCAGCCCTCAAGATTAGTTAGGGAAGCGACCCTGATTCATTCTCTGAGACGTGAATTCAATGAACATTTATGGGCCGCCTGTGATGTTTCAGGCGCTGAGACAGAGTGAGAAATAAATCGCAGTCTTTACCCTAAGGAGTCAAGTGAGTGATGTTGAAAGTGCCATTCGTCGACCTTCCACTCTTTCCTTCTTCACTTGTTCATTCATCCATCCGCTCTCCCATTCAACAAATAGTGACCACCTTCTACGTCACAGACACACGGGGATACAGAGGGGACAGATAAATTAATGTGAGACATCTCTGCTGTCAAAATCACCCCCTAGTGGGGAAGACAGACAGTTCAGGGGCTCTGAGCTCTGAGCTCTGATCAGATCCCCAGTCTGGACGGCGGATCTCCTCTTCAGCACGTCTGCTGGGTGCTGGGCGGCCTGGGCTGGGACTGTCACCGCAGGCCTGGCTCAGGAACGGGGCAGGGTTGCCCTGAGGCTGCTCCAAAGGCCTCTGTGGTCCTGATGTGCGGCTAGGCCTGCCTGAGCTGGGTTAGGGGTTGCAGCCCAGAGCCTGCTGTCAAGTGTGCCCCTTAATACCTTGATGGCGCCAGGCATAACAATGAAAACCGTCTGCCACGGGGAAGTGGAGGAAATAATTTCCCAGCGAGGAAATTACTGAATATTTAGGACCAGGAGCAGATCGTTTAGAGGGGGAAATGAATTTCTCCGGCTCCCTCTGGCCGAGATAAATCAGCCCAGATGCTCCCGTACTTCCATTTACCCCTGCGGCACGAGTCTGGATGGGTGTTTATGCGATGCGAAGGTAATCGTAACAACTGCTTTCAAAGCCATCAGTTCCCTCCTGATGCTGGTGTGGCTGGCCCTATCGGTCAGCCTCTGCCTGTGTACGCTGCCAGGTCCTGGAGGCCAGGAAGTGCAAGTGGGGTGATGCCATCTTCCCTTCTCGTGGTTGAGATCTTGTTTTTTGGTGGGGCACTGAGGAGGATCCAAGCCTTGGTCAGGAACAATGGGAGACCCAACAAAGTGATGGGGTGGGGCCAAGGGTCTGAGCCCCAAGACAGGACTGGGGAGCTGGACTTTAGTTAGACTTAAGGAAGGACTTCCCCTGTCAGAGGGCAGCTGCGGCATTGCTCTCCTTGGGTGATGGGTCAGAGCAGAGGAGACCCTCATCTACGGGGGACGGACACGGGGGATGGGCTGGGTGGCTTCTGAATCCCAAATGACACAGGATTCTGTAACACCCAGGTTACCCAGCCCATGAGTGTTGGTAATCTTGCCTTGACGCTGGGCACAGACTGATCTTTTCTTCACAAAGTTCTGTTCTTCTAGACCAGAGTTTGGTCAACTTTTTCTCTAAGGGCCAAATAGTAAATGTTTTCCTTTTGGCGGGCCACACAATTTCTGTGAGGATTACTCAACTCCATGGCTGTAGGGCTAAAGGGGCCGTGTTGTTGTTCAGGCGCTCAGTCGTGCCCGACTCTTTGCGACCTCATGAATTGCAGCACGCCAGGCCTGCCTATCCATCACCAACTCCCGGAGTTCACTCAGACTCACGTCCATCTCATCCTCTGTCATCCCCTTCTCCTCCCGCCCCCAACCCCTCCAAGCATCAGGGTCTTTTCCAATGAGTCAACTCTTCACATCATGAGGTGGCCAAAGGGCCTGTAGACAATATGTAAATTAATAGGTGTGGCTGTGTTCCAATAAAACTTTGTTTATAAAAACATGTGGCAGCGTGCATTGGCCCCCTGCCTTAGTTTACTGACCCCTGTTCTAGATTTGATTGTCAAACTAAGACTGAACCAGGAGTTTCTGGCTTGTGTTTTTGAGACTGCTTTATTTCATTTTCCTGATTAGAAAAGTAATGTTTGCTTATAGTAAAAAATTAATATAGAAGGTGAAAGTCAATGATAACTCTCCCCCTTCTCAAAGACACCGGCTGTTCACAGTTTAATGTCTGTATATATTTTTGTCCTAACACCATATTCCTTTTAAAGGTCATCTTGTACAGACCATATTTACAGAGGCTGTTATATTTCGAATCCCAAGTTGACTCTAGCTGAAAAGAAAATGGGAAATGGCGGCTGGGAACTGAAGCTCAGGGTGATAGGAAATGAACCAGGTGGCCTTTTCTTCCTGGGAACCTCCCTCCCAGGGAGCGGCCTGGTGCCCCTGGGATGCCCCTGCGTGCCAGCTGAGGGGGAAAGGGGAGGGAGCTGGGCCCCCGGGAGCCTGGTGTCCTTGGGAAGAACATGTTGAACCCAGCAGTGGGGTGGGCACCCTGGCACACTGCTGATGGCTGATGGGGGAGTTCTTGGCAGCAGGAAGGGGAGCCCTGAGTCACACGGGGCTTGGCTGCCCTGAGGGGCTCCCCCAGCTTGGGGCACTGGGAAGGGCTGGCCTGCTCACTGCCAGACGAGCGGGAATGCCCTTTTCAGCAAGCCGCAGGAACACAGGGGGCTCGGCGCATCTTACCCCCACCTACTCTTTGCCTTGAGCAAAAATGCACTGAATCAATGGGAAGGGGGACAAAGCGGCAGAGAGAAATCCAGTCTCGGAAGAAATCTCCCACTGCCCCTGGGCTCCCAGGCTCCCTGGGGATGGGGGGTGGGGAGCTTGACGCCCCTCGTGGGTTCTTAATGCCGTTTGTGCCTGAAACGGGAGCCGAAGGTCCCAGACATCGGCTTTCCTGCAGTCTCGGGTTCCGTGGAGGAGAAAGTGTCTTTCCCCATCAGTGACAGGACAGAGGAAAAGGGAGGAGGAGAGGCTGCCCCCGGGCCAGGTCGGGGCCGGGCAAGGTGGGGCACCGCTCCGTCGTGGGCTCATGCCCACCGCCCCCCTTGGTGTCCCCGCATCTCGGCCCTCGACCACTCATTTCCAGCCACGGGCGTTCTGGGGTCACGCGGGTCTGATCTGGGAGCATGGGGGTGTGCCGTGGTTTTCTGGGAGAGGCAGAGCACCCTGGTAGTTATAAGAACAGGGTCACTGAGACCTGGATTGAGGGCCCGCCTTTGTCACCTCCTCACTGGGAGCAAGCCTCCCGTGCTTCCTGCCTCTCTGCACCTCAGTTTTCCATCTGTGAAATGGGTGTGCTGGTAACACCCTAACGATCACATGAGGTGATCTGTGTCAAGTGCCTGCCCTGGTGAAGGCTACGGGAGCCATCTTTCATTCTTTTGATCAAATGTAATCAAGGACGTCAGTATAATCTTGTACTGAATCTCAAGCTGATAGAAGGTCTGGAGAAAGCAACTAGAAGCGCCCAGTTGCTTATCTTTTTTTCCCTCTAGAGTCTAAGAGTCTTGATGACTACGTTGGACTGCAGACTCCCAAGCCAAGAACCCCTAGTTCACAGCAGTGTCTCTGATGCCCAGCCGGGGCCTGGGGCCTAGTGGGTGCTGATGAGCAGCTGTGGGAAGATGCCTATGTGCCCAGGGAAGGGGAGTGGCAGAGGCAGAGGAGCTGAGAGGTGAGCCCCTAGGACCCTGCGTCCCCTCTGGCCTCTGGCCCGAGACCTGGCTTCTTGCCTCCTTTCCCCAGCAGCCCGAGGGCGGATGGCCCAGTTTTCCCCATCACCGTGTTATGCCACAAATGAATTTCAGGTTGGTTGGATCCAATGTGGCTCCTGAGCTACAAAAAATAAAAGAAGTATAATTAAAAACAATAACAACAATGGAACAGAAGCTCAGCTCTCAGAGTCGATTTTTCTCGGAGGCTGATGATGGGGAAGCTGGTGGTCCTGGAGGCTGCAGCAGGCGGGGAGCAGGCGGGGTGGGTCCCGCTCCAGAGCACGGGCGGTTCCGGGGGGCGGTCTGAGGCTGGGTCCTCTGCTTCCTTCCAGGCATCCGCACCTCTGACCGGCCGTGCCTCCCTTGCGACCGGGCTGCCCTCCGTCCCTCTTTGTCCTCTGCAACGTCACCTCCCCAGTCAGCCTTCTGCGGCCCTGGCCTGTGCCCCTCCTGCACTCACTGCAGGCCGCTGCCCCCGACTCCTGCTCCTGCAGCAGGCTCCCCACCTGCTCTGTGGCATCCTCGGGGAGCGCAGATCAGCAGCGCAGAGCTGGAAGGGCCCCGAGGAACACGGGCTCCCACCCCGCGGGGCGGCCGATGATCACAGTCAGGTTACTGCACGCTTACCACGCGCCCCCGTTGCCTTCTTCTCTGCATGGCTCTGCAGAGCAGGTCCTGTCATGGCCCATTTTTACAGATGGAGAAACTGAGGCTTGGAGAGGTGAAGCACCTTCCTAAGGCTTGCAGCCAGGAGAAGCGTGTGCTAGACGCTGCGCTGCATAACAGCTGGAAACACGCAAGGAGGGCAAAGCCTGCGGCTCCGAGATGCTCACAACTGGGGCAAGCCTCGAACAGGGCTGACCGGCTGGCAGAGTGGACGGATGGGCAGCTGGACGGATGGAGGGAGAGATGGACGGATGGAGGGAGAGACAGGCGGATGGAGGGAGAGATGGACGGATGGACAGAGAGATGGGTGAATGGACAGAGAGATGCAAGGATGGACGGAGAGATGGACGGATGGACGGAGAGATGGACGGATGGACGGAGAGATGGGTGGATGGACGGAGAGATGCAAGGATGGACGGAGAGATGCATGGATGGAGGGAGAGATGGGCGGATGGGGGGAGAGATGGGCAGATGGAGGGAGAGATGGACAGATGGACAGAGAGATGGACGGATGGTCGGAGAGATGGACGGATGGAGGGAGAGATGGACGGATGGAGGGAGAGACAGGCGGATGGAGGGAGAGATGGACGGATGGACAGAGAGATGGGTGAATGGATGGAGAGATGCACGGATGGACGGAGAGATGGGTGAATGGACGGGCGGACAGACAGATGAATGGGCAGAAAGGCAGATGTGGGACACAGGGAACAGGCAATGGAGAGAGCTGCACAGGGCTCTCTGGGCTGGATGTGACGGGCACCCAGTGGGCAGCCCTCGCTGACCCCGACGTTACCCCGCTGTGCGCCCTCAGTGATGCGCAGCCTCATTTGTGAAACGAGGGCTTCGTCGCCATAGTCTCTAAGTTCCCACTGGACTCCAGCGTTCTCTGTTTGTTAAGTCTGTCATCTCGAGTTGTGAGATTCACGCTCGTGCTGGGAAGCAGAGGTAATTGTGTGGGCGGGGGCAGTGGATGAAATGTGAATTCTGCCTTGTTGAGAGTCCCAAGGAACAGCGAGTAGGAGCGGGCAGCTGAGAGTCAGACACAGGCTTCTTTTGTTCTGTCCATAGAAACTGTTTTTCTTAATTAACAACCAGCATTTACAAATCAGGCAATTTTTCAATTTCCCTTGGAAAAATGAATGGTAGGGCAACACAGGCTCCTACTCCTAGAGTAAGGAGTTCAAGTCCCAGTGCTGACCTTTTCTAGCTGTGAGTCTTTGGGCGAAGTTACTTACACTCTGTGCCTCAGTTTCCTTATCTGTAAAATGGGAATGATGATAGCACTTACCCCAAGCTTTGCCCTGAGTCAAAAGGAGTTCAAATCCCACTGCCAACCTTTTCTAGCTGTGAATCTTTGGGGGAAGTTACTCAAACTCAGGGCCTCAGTTTTCTAATCTGTAAAATGGGGATGATGATAGCACTTACTTTATAGGGTCATTGTGAGGACTAGGTAAGTTAGTGTATGTCGAGATTTAGAATAGTGCCTGGAACTCAGTGAGGGCTGTGTCAATATTGCCTTTTCTTATTGTGATTTTTTTTTTCCCCAGGGGTATTAGCCTGGTTAGGGCTGCCAAAACCAAATTCCATGGACTGGGTGGCTTACACAACCCGTTTTCTCACAGTTCTGGAGGCTGGAAGTCCCAGGTCAGGGCGCTGGCAGCGCTGGTTTCTCTTGCAGACAGCTGGCTCCCTGCTATTTCCTCACGTGGCCTTTCCTCTGTACACGGGCATCTCTGGTGCCTCCTTCTTGCAATCACACCAGTGCAGTAGGGTTAGGACCCACACTGAAGACTTTGTTCAGTCTAAGTTACCTCCTTAAAGGCCCTGTTTCCAAACATAGTCACACTAGGGGTCAGTGCTTCAACGCAGGGGACACAGTTCAGTCCAAACGACTGTGGTGGAGCATCAGCCCAGGGTGGACAGCAGTTGCCTCCTCAGACAGGATTGTCTTTTCCTACTTACAACAGCCCCAACTGAGTGACTGCGCTTTGTGGCCGGGGTTCCTAGCTGGAGTGGTAAGGGTTAGGAGATGTGGGTTTGATCCCTGGGTTGGGAAGATCCCCTGGAGGAGGAAATGGCAGCCCACTCCAGTATTCTTGCCTGGAGAATCCCATGGACAGAGGAGCCTGGTGGGCTACAGTCCATGGGGTCACAAACATTCAGACACAACTTGTGACTAAACAGCGACAGCAGTCCTTTGTGATTTGCTTAGGACTGAGGGGGTTCCTGGGACACTAGCCTTTCAGTTTTAAAACGAGGCAAAACCCAGGATGAGCTGGACACTCAAGTCCTAATCACAGCCCACTTCCTTCATTTATTCACCTGCCTGGGCTTTGAATGTTGACCTTGCCTTGGAGGGACACCTGGTCCTAGGAAGGCTGGTGAGAGGCGAGAAAAGAAGAGCACGCTGGGCTTCAAGGCGCAGGTGAGTTTCTTGGCCAAGGTGGGGAGAGGATGGAGCGCCAGGCTTTCCGGGAGTCCGGGCTGGCAAGGGTTAAACCTGCCCTGGGAAAGAACACCCCGCGAACACCAAGGGAAGGAACCAGCAAAAGCATTATCATGATTAATGTTATTTCAAAGACTTAATTCCCCCTCCTCTTTCAGAAATGTTGGTGTGCTGTTGTGCTGAGTGCTCTTTCTTGATTCTGAACGTCCTTCCCCCGGAGTAATTTGGAACAAGGTCACTGTTTAGCAGGCGGGCCTCCTCGCCTCTCGTCTACCTGCTGGCGGCTCTGCCAGGTGGAGGGGCTCGGAGCCGGCAAGAGGCAGAGTGATGGAGGAGGTGCCGGGGCCGGTCCTGAGGCTTTCGGGGCTGGGCCTCCTCTGGCTGGAACCTAACCTCAGCTCGCCCGGGGCAGACACAGTTTTGGTCCCGGGGTCGAAGTGGGAGAGGTCTGGGGTGAGGACCAAGACCGGTACTCTGGCTCTACCCTTTGTTGGGCTTCCCTGGTGGCTCAGATGGTAAAGAATCCACCCACAATGTGGGAGACCCGGATTCTATCCCTCGGTCGGGAAGATCCCCTGGAGGAGGGCATGGCAACCCACTCCAGTACTCTTGCCTGGAGAATCTCCACGGACAGAGGAGCCTGGCGGGCTGCAGTCCATGGGCTGCAAAGAATTGGATACGACTGAGTGACTAACCACCCCTTGCTGGCTGGGAGATTTTCCATGTCTCAGCTTTCTTCCTGCAAAGCAGGGACGAGCGTGGTATGTCCCCTTCTGGATGGTTGTGTCAGCTCTTAATTCTGAGAAGTTCAAGCACTCCTCAACTTCGGCCGTGCACACTGACCCCCTGGAGCGGGCGAGCGAGGCAACCTCTGAATTTCTAGTAAGCGTTCAAGTGGTGCTCATGCTGCTGGCCCATGGGCAGTGTTTGAACGACAAAGGTTGTCAAGATGAAATGAAGTGTAAGTTCCTAGCATCTAGGGAGTGCTCGAGGTGTGTACTGCTTATCACCCTCATATCATCACGACCGTCACCATCACTGCTGCCTCCCCATCACCTTCGTGGCCAGCGTCAGCGTCGTCCTTGTCGCCTCCGTCATCATCGTCTTCGTGGCCAGCGTCAGCGTCGTCCTTGTCTCCACCGTCATCATCGACTTTGTGGGTTGGCGCCGTTACTGGAGCTTGTTGTCTGTGCCTTCTCTTGCTCCCATTCTCCAGAGAACGTAAGTGAGACCCGGAGCTGGTTTGAGACTGCTACCAGCCAATTTTACACAGAAGGGAAGCTCCCTGGGGTTGAGCGCTGTTATACTGAAGTAGTCAAGAGCCTGATGGTTAGAAATCAGGAGACTGAGGTTCAGGCCTCACTCTGTTCCTTTGAACTTTCACAGCGGGCGGGTCATGACCTTAGAGACTGTCCAGTTTAACGTCTTCCGCTAATGTCTCTGATGTGTGGGGACACTGAGGTCGGATAGAGGAGAAGATACACGGTTAAGGGTATAGACATTAGAGGCGGGCAGTCTTGCATTCAAATCTCTACTTCGTCACATGCTGGTTGTATTACCTTGGGCAAGTCACTTAATCTCTCCAAGTCTCAGTTTTTCCATCTGCAAAATGGGGTGTGATAGCCAGGTTCCAAGATGGCCTCCAATGAACCCCACCTTCTGCTATTTATACCCTTTAGCAGTATCCTTCCACATAGTACCAGGTTTGGTCTGTGTGACCAACAGAACATGCCAAAAGGGATGGTATCCACTTCCAAGGTTAGGAGACTAGGTTATTAAAGATGCTGAGACTCTGTCTTGAGTTTCTGTCTCTCCCTCCCACTCGCTCTAGGCGAAGCCAACTGCCTTGTCCTGAGACCACTCAGGCAGCATATGAAGTGGCCCATGTGGTGAGGAGCTGAGACCTCCCAATGGCCGTGTGGATGAGCCTGGAAGTGGGTCCCCTGACCCCCGCTGGACTTTGCGATGGGACAGCAGCCCTGGCTGGCAGCCTGCCTGCAGCCTCATGGGAGACCCAGGGCCGCCCAGCTCAGCCACTCAGATTCCTGACCCTCTGGAGATGCAGGAGATCGTCAGTGTTTGTCATTTTAAACTGCAAAGTTGTGGAGGAACTTGGTACACAGCAGTGGGTGAATAACACGTGGGGACAATGCTATGTGCCTTGCAGGTTGGTTGTGAGGATGGAATGCAGGCACGCACTCTGCATGGTGCCTGACGCGTGCTGGAGGCTGCGTGAAACGAAGATCAGCGAGAGCGTAAAGCACACAGATTGACAACTCCGAGGTCACACAGCAAGGGGGTGACAGGGTTGGCGATCCTGCGGCTCCCAGGTGCCCAGTGTCCACCATTGGTGTCCCCTGAGGCTTCATGACCTTGGTGAGCACGGAAGGCTTTGGCAGAAAGGAAATGGAGGGACTAGGGGGTGTGGGGGGCGAGTGGAAGATGCGATGGTGGTGGCGGCGGTCCCTGGGCCTCTGGGAGGGAGAGCAGCCGGGGTATGTGCAGGGGTGTGTAGGGCTGAGCACAGGAATAGGGCCTGGGTGCATGTGTGTGCGCATATGTATACATGCGTGTGCATATGTGTAATGGCATATGTGGATGTGCACAGGTGCAAACACATGCAAGCACGTGTGTGTATGTACACACATGCACACATGTATGCACACATGTGCATGCACGTGTGCGCATGTGCGCGCGCGTGCGTCTGTGTATGTGCATGTGTGTGCATGTGTGTGCATGTGTGCGTGCATGTCTGTGTGTGTATGTGCATCTGTGTGCATGTCTGTGTGCATCTGTGTGCGTGTGTGTGTGTGCACGCATCTGTGTGTCTATGTGTGTGTGTGTGCCTGTGCGTGTGTGCGTGCGTGCATGTGTGTGCGCCTGTGCGTGTGTGTGCGTGCATGTGTGTGCGTGCGTCTGTGTGTGTATGTGTGTGCCTGTGCGTGTGTGCGTGTGTGTGAACGCATATCTGTATGTGCATCTGTGTGTGTGTCTGTGTGCATCTGTGTGTGCGTGTGTGTGCACACGTCTGTGTGTGTGTATGTGTGCCTGTGCGTGTGTGTGTGTGTGTGCACGCGCACGTCTGTGTGTGTATGTGCATCTGTGTGCGTGTCTGTGTGCATCTGTGTGCGTGTGTGTGTGCGCGCGTCTGTGTGTGTGTGTATGTGCGTCTGTGTGCGTATGCATGTGCATCTGTGTGCGTGTGCATGTGTGTCTGTGTGTGTGTGTGTGTGTGTGTGTGTGTGTGTGTGTGTGTGTAGGTCACCTCTGAAGACCCTTCAGCCCACGAGCGGCTGATGACCCGGCTCACTGCTTGTTTCTGGGCCTGCTGTCTGTGGAAGGCTCAGGAAAACCATGGCAACAGAGACGGTTAAGGAGCAGGAATGGAGGAGGCCGGGAACTAGGGCACCTCTGAGGCGACAGAGAAAGAGGCCCAGGAGGAAGGCCCACTGGGGTTTGTTTCCCTGGCCCTCGAGAGGCTTCCTGGTAGAGAGATATCAAAGAGGGTCTGAGTAGGAGGTAAGCCCCTGGGCCTCCAGTTCCAGCATTCCAGGGAGCCCAGGGTTCTCAGTACCTACCAGATGGCTCCCATGGGCCGTCTGCTCCCAGGTCCTGGACCACTGCAGTTAGATGCATCGTTCTTGGGAGGCTGTCCATGGTTTCCCTCAGCTTCTGAGATGGGGCTGTAGCCTGAACCATGGAAAATTCCTAGATATTACTCATTGTAGAGAAAAGCGTGATGGAGGCACAGAGAGGTTAAGGAGCCTGCCTCAGGTCACACAGCAGGCTGTGCCAGACTCAGGCCTGGAGTCCAGGCCTCCTTGCTGAGCACTCTCACAGGGTGGAGCCTCTGGTGGGTGCCCTGGGACGCCCTGGTCCAGAGGCCTCCTGTGTGCATAGCCCCATGGGCTGGTCGACCTACTTCCAGGAGAGCTGACCCACCTTTGCCCCCTGCCTGGGCTGGATGGGCCACCTTCTCACCCCCGGCTTATCTGCCTTTGCATTTCCACAGGGAATAACTGGAGAAGACGGTTCTGGGGGAACACACAGTCTTCCAGGTTTGAGTCTGGCATTAACATGGGCAGCTGGGTATCAGGTAGGCTGGAAATAGAATTAGTAGAAAGGGTCCCTGGGGGACTGCTGGGATCAGCTTGGCAACTGTCTCTCTTGGCTTCTGCTAGAACGTCCAATTCAGGGATGTCTCCTCCTAGCCAGATCCTGCCTGTCATGTACCAGGAACATCTGAGAGAGAGTGTTCTGGAAGGTTCTAGAATGTAGAAACGGGTCACAAGGGTCTCAGTTATGTACTCGATTACAAAGAAATGGAACTGGTGCACATCAGGAGAGCCCGCTGGCACAAGGCACTGAGTGAGACCCTTGCACACCCTCAGCTTCCCTTCTCGCTGCACCTGGGGTATGAGGCCCCATGTTACAGATGAGGAAGCTGAGACTTGGAAACTCTGGATCACTCTGCCAAGGTCACCCATCTTCTCAGTCGCAGAGCTGAGATTTGAATCTAGATCTGTTTAACTCCAAACCTGGCCTTTTCCCACCTCTGATATCTCTCTGAATACCCTCTATACCCACTATGTCCAAGTACTAGTTTGGATGCTGGAGATACAGAGGTAATTGGACTATAGGCCTTGCCCTCAAAGCACTCACAGTTTAGAGGGTATCTCAGCTATTGTGGCTATGTTGATGCTGTGTAACAGATAGTGCCCCAAATCTCAGTGGCTTATAACTCTAAGCAGTCATTCCTCCTGCTCACAGTGGTTGGGGCGGCTGGAATGGCTCTGCTTCAGGCTGCAGGTTGGGTCCAGTACGGGCTCCCTCGTCTCCATCTCCTTCTAACAGTGGCTACTTAGTTCTGCTTCCATGACTGGGCAGAAACATACAATATCCTCTAAGGCTTCATGCTGAAACTGGCGCACTGACCTGCTGCTCAAATTCTAGGGCAAGTTCCTTGGCCAAACACTGCATTGATGGGGCGGGGAAATTTTCCTTTTCTACTTAGTGGGAGGCACTGCAAAGTCACAGGACAAAGGCATAGATGTCTAACTTTCTAATAGGGAAGCAAGAAGAATAGGGAGCAATAATCTAATCATCTTCTGGGGGAAGACAGACAGGCCTGTGACGATAACACTGTACTGCCTTTCATCAAATCTAAGAAACCGTCAACTGTAAGATACACCATTAATTTATGTACGACCAAGGAAGAAAAGTGACTGCCAACTGAAGGATGACATGACGCTTTCTCGGCTCACTGTATTTTTTTATCCCTATGGAAAGAGCTGTTTGGTCCCTATGTAGACATGGAAGTGACTGCGGTATGAACGGCTCTGATCGGGTTTCCTCCTGCACAGGCTGTGACGACCGTGTCACCACAGCATTGTTCGAGGAGACTGTGAGAGGCCATGGACTGCAAGACAGTCTGCTTTTAGATGTGTGAAAGCATGTGGGTCTTAGAATCGATGAAATGAACGGTTTCTTCCTGGTGAACATGTGTCCACAAATGGACACTGCGCTAGGTGGTCTATGTGGATAAACCACTTGCACCTATGACAACCCAAGGGGCAAAGATCATCCCTGCTTCAGAGAAGAGAAGGATAGGCTCAGAGTAATCAGCTGTCTTGCCCACGACTCACAGGTGGCAAGTGGGGGGAGCTGGGATATGAACTTCTGACAGTCTGGCTCAAGACAAAGTGGTTAAGAGTGAGGACAAACTGTACCTCAGTTTTCTCATCTGTAAGATGGGGTTGCTGGGAGGAGCGACTGCACAGGCCGTGAGGCCTCTGTTGGAAACAGAGAAGCGCAGAGCGCTCGCAGCATGTTCGTCCCTCTGAGAGTCCATCTTGCCTTTCTGCAGTGAAGATCAGTACAATACAAGCTGGGCCTGAGCTAAGAGCTAGGGATATGGGAGCCCAGAAAGGCAGACCAGTAGCTTAATCATTTGGGGGGATTGTCAGATTAGATATGAGAACAGAAAAAAAGATCCGTGCTGCTGCTAAGTCGCTTCAGTCGTGCCCAACTCTGTGTGACCCCATAGACGGCAGCCCACCAGGCTCCTCTGTCCCTGGGATTCTCCAGGCAAGAGCACTGGAGTGCACATTTATTTACGCAAACACATTTGTTTACCTACCGAGTGCAGGCAGTACACAGTGGCTGAATTTGAAGCCAAAGACTTGGGGGGGGAGCACTCGCAAAGAGTTGGACACGACTGAGCGACTGAACTGAACCGAATTTTTAAAATTTGAGTTGTATTTACCTTCAGTTGTATCACAGATATTGACTGTTCCATTTGAAGTTTCTTCACAAATGTCGAAGACTCTGTTACCACTGCCCAGTCACAACAGAGAATATTTTCATTACCCTAGAAAGTTCCACTGTATCCCTTTTCAGTAAGATGTCTCTCTCTATCCTGTTTTTCAGATTTCTGTCATTGTAGATTAGCTTGCCTGTATTTGAACTTGATATAAACAGGAGCTTACATAATCTTCCGTTTTCTATCTGGCTTCCTTCACCCCACATGATACCCAGAAGATTAAACCCTGTGTTAGTAGTTCCGTCTTTTTCATTGCTGGGTGGTATTTCACTGCTTGCTGGCTATTCACCATTGCCCTGTAGTTCTAAACTCACCCTTCTTGCCTGCGGACTGAAAGGGAAGCTGGGCCCTTTAAATCTCCCACAACCCCGGCCACACAGCAAGCTCAGCCTCAGCTGGTAGGGGGCGCCAGAGAGGCACAGGCCGCTTGCCCCGCCCCCTGGCTCGCCCCGCCCCGCCCCGCCCTGGCTGGCCCCGCCCTGGCCTCACCCTGCCCTTTGGCTTCACGCACGCGCGGGCCCCTGAGCACGTGCGGTGTCTCCCGTGCGCGTGCGTGGTGTCTCCCGCCGGGTCTTCGCGGCCGTGGTGTAGCAGCTGGCACCCCGCACCCTTTTAAGGGCGGTTTTGTAGTGGGGTGACTCTGGTGAGACGCCTCATGTGACCATCCCGTGTGCCATTCCTCAGGGTGGGCTTCTGGTGAGTCCCCCAGGCTGGATTTCTAGCAAGTTCCGTGGGTGTGTGGCACGGACCAGCTTTCTGCCCGAGCCACAGGCGTGCCCCTTGGTGAGGTCTGGGTGCCTGTGCTGGGCGTGTGTGTGGGCACTGGTTTGGGGGGCTCTGCCCAGGGACTTTTTCCGGGGGTTTTACTTCATGTTTAGGAGGGGGCTGTTACTTGGGGGCCTTAGGAGGGGGCTGTTACTTGGGGGCCTTAGGAGGGGGCTGTTACTTGGGGGCCTTAGGAGGGGCCTCTTACTTGGGGGCCTTAGGAGGGGCTGTTACTCGGGGCCTTAGGGGGGGGCTTCTACTTGGGGGCTCTTTCTCAGCTCTGGGTGGGAGGTCTTCTTTGGGCTGGGGCTCTCTCACCGTTAGGGTTCTGTCTCAGCCTGGTGGGAGTTGGTTTTTTGGGGGACTCTCTGCTCCATGTTAGCCCCGAGATCAGGGTGCTCCCCGGGGCTCTGTATCGGCCCTGGTTTTGGGGGGCTCTTTCTCTAGGTCTCTACCTCAGTCCTGGGGGCTCTCTCTGGACTTTTGCCAAGGCCCTGAGAGGCTCTTCCTTGGGGACTGTATCTTAGTGGTGGGTGGTGGACGCTCTGAGGCTCAATCTCAGCTCTGTGGGTTGTGCCACTTCTTAAAGCTGCTGTTCTTACATTAACTACAGTTCTTTCTATTAGCCATTGTTTGTTGGGTCAGTCCCCTGTTACAGTTGAATAATTCTTCATTTGAAATGTCCCCTGTTAAAATTACTGTGTGATTTCTTTTTCTCAGTTGGACCCAAACCAATATAGAATTGGTTTCAGGAGAGATAACAGGAGATTGACCTGTAAATATGAGATTTATGGATTAGTTTCCTCGTGTCTTTGGGCTTGAGCATGAGCCCTTGCTAATAGGAAGTGGAATGCTGGTAACCCAAGGCGTGTAGTGGCCATACAATTAATGGAGATACTACGCATAGTGGATTGAGATAAAGCGCCACTCAGGCACATCCCTTGGGAGCCTGAGTGATACTGCCCTTGACTGTTAGGGCGGTAATGATGGCTATAAGGACTGTGGGGTGGGGTGGATTCTTTGGAGGGCTCTTGAGTACTTACACAGAGAAAACAACAAGCTCAGGTCCATTAACTCCCTCTTCTCATGTGGTGTGAGAACCAGAGAGCTTCCATGATAGCCCCTTACAGAAGCTCTTATTTCTTGCAGCCCCAGGGCTGATATTACTGAAAATCAAATACAAAATTTAATTGTGCTGGTTGCTGAATTATAACCACAGTTGAATTCACATCTTGACAGATTGCTCACGTGGAAATTAGGGCATTAATTGGGAAAGAAGGGGGTCCTGAAACGTGGGATGGGGACATCTGTGGGACCCAGATGAAACTGATGGTCTCAAACTCCCAAGTGGCTGTGATCATCCCGTATGGGTGGTGGGAGTTTTCCTTCCAGTGTCTGAGGAGGCTGTTCTTCCCCTGCTTAAACACTAGGTAATAATCTCAGTGGAGGCAGATACCCTGAAAGGGGATGCCTGTTTTCCTTAAGATTCACCATAAGCACCCTTTCTTGTCACTAGACTTTAAGGGTCAAATCTCAGCCCATTCCTTGATGACTGGGACTCAATAGGACCTATGAGGGAAAATGCAAAAGAATTGCCATGCTTTGCTAATATATATCAGCAGAGACGTGGGAAACGTGTGTGGGGGTTTATTATGAGAGTTTTTGACCCAAGAGGGCAGAGTATCACACTGGGTTGGGCTGAATTCATTGCTGTGGATGCCCTGACTAGAGATTCTGGGTTTGAGTTTTAGCGTGTGCAGTGGAGGGTGGCTCTGACAGCTTACCTGGTTGATTCACTGGAATCTGGACTCGGTAGTACAGTTAGTGGGGTTGTGATGTGGAAGAGGGAATTGAAGGGCTTGGGGAGACAGGCACGTTGGGCTGGATGTGTTACATGAAACCTGCAGATTCCAGATCCACGCTGGTGCGCAGGCCCAGAAGCCCTCTGGAAGCCAGGTCCTGTGGAAGGAGGAGCCTGCATCATTGTTGCAAGTACTTGCTGTAACTGTTCCTCCAAATCTTCCCCACAGGGACTGGCAGCCATTTGCCAGGGTGGCTGTGCACTGGGGCACAGGAAATGCCCACACGGTTCTCAAATTACTAGGCACAGGCTCTGAATTCACACTGACTCTCAGGGACCTGCAGTGCCACTGTGGCCCGTACGTCAAAGTGGGGGCTTATGATGGGTAATAGAGTCTTGGCTCCTGTCTGACTCACAGTGAACCTGTTTGGTCCGTGGACCTCACCCCGAGGTTATTTATAGTTTCTGAATGAATACATGAAATAAGTGCACTTTGCAACTGTTTTGTTTCCTCCCCTTTCCTGTTTTATTTCACATGCAAGTTTTTGGAAGCTAGCTTTAAAGTATAGTCTTTAGGCAACAATATTCTGTGGAACTGTGACTGAATTTGAGGGGTGATAAATACAGTCTTATGACTGTGGGGCTGTTGGTGTCATTTTATGGAGAGGGTGAGAACTTTGCTTGCAAGAAGGACAGCTGTGTCTTCTTAGGTAGAAATAAAGAGTTGTGTTATCGTACAGGGGTTCGGAAGCTGAGTCATCAAAGAAATGGGTATGCTGGATAAACTCACCCTTCTTGCCTGCAGACTGAAAGTGAAGCTGGGCCCTTTAAATTCCTCCCCCGCCACCCCCGGCCGCAAGGCAAGCTCAGCCTTAGCCTGTAGAGGGCGCCGGAGAGCCGCTCGCCCCGCCCCCGGCTCTTCCCGCCCCCGGCTCTTCCCGCCCCGGCTCGCTCCGCCCCTGGCTCTGCGCGTGCGTGGCTTCCTGCGCGCGCGTGCGTGGCTTCCTGAGCACGTGCGGCGTCTCCAGTGCGCATGCGCAGCGTCTCCCGCCGGGTCGCCGCAGCCGTGGTGTAGCAGCCGGCACACCCCGCATCCCTTTGAGGGCACGTTTGTCGCGGGGTGATTCTGGTGAGACGCTTCGTGTGAGCAGCCCGTGTGTCCTTCCTCAGGGCAGACTTCCGGTTAGTCCCCCAGGCTGGATTTCTAGCAAGCTCCGCGAGTGTGCGGTGCTTTCCGCCCGAGCCGCAGGCGTGCCCCTCAGTGAGGTCCGGGTGCCCGTGCTGGGGGGGAGTGTGTGGGCATTCTTCCCTAGGGGTTCTCCTGCAGTCTTGGGGAGCTCCTCTTTGGGCGCGCTCTCATCCTGGGGGAGGGGGTGCTCTCGGGGGCCTTGTTTGATCCACGTCGTGGTGGTGGAGGCTGTTATCAGGGTCTCTATGTTAGCCCTTGGGGGCTTTTCCTTCGTACCATTCTCTAAAGTTCTCTTTACTTCTCTTTAGCTGCTGCTGCTAAGTCGCTTCGGTCGTGTCCGACTCTGTGCGACCCCATAGACAGCAGCTCACCAGGCTCCCGTCCCTGGGATTCTCCAGGGAAGAACACTGGAGTGGGTTGCCATTTCCTTCTCCAATGCATGAAAGTGAAGTCGCTCGGTCGTGTCCGACTCTTCGCGACCTCATGGACTGCAGCCTACCTGGCTCCTTCGTCCATGGGATTTTCCAGGCAATAGTACAGCTAGGCCTTGTTAATGCAGTCTCCTGTTATAGTTGACAATTGCTTATATGGAACTGGCTTTGTTCAAATTGCGGTGTGCTTTCTCCCTCCTGTCGGTTGGAAAGCCATATACATTGTTCATATAGATCATAAGTTTGTTTATCCATTTCATGTTGATATTTCCAATTTAGGGCTGTTATGAGTAATTTGCCATACATATTGTCAAATGGACGAGATTTGCCGTGTGATATGTTTTACATATTTCTTGGATAGATACCTCTAATCAGTTCCATTGTGAAGGCCAGGCTAATGACTTTAACTTTGTCTGGAGGGTGCTGAGGAATTACTGGGAGTTTTATGGGGTGTTTTTTTTTTTTTTTTTGTAGCAGCGATGGGATTCAGTGTGGGTCTTAGAAGGATTTCTTGGCCCTGTGTGAGTTGGGGGGGGCACCAACCTTCAATTCCCTGAGATGAAGGTGGTAGCTCAGCTTAGTGACTCTGGCACGTGCTCTACCATCTATTTGTACATCTGTGAAGTGGGAATGTTCACATGCATCTATAGAATTGTTGGCTGGGCTGAATGGGATGATGCCCATGCGGCCTTTGGCATAGGGTAGGTGTGCATGGGGCAGTGGAGCCAAAATGCTGGTTTTGTTGGGTGTTTGAGCCTGGGTGTTCCAGTTTCTCCCTGGCACCATGTGTCCAGAGATAGAGCCTAGAGGGGTGGACAAGGGTCTCAGCACCCTGCCCAGAGGCACCTCTGGACCCAGAAAAGGGAGAGCCCAGCTGCCCACTGCTGCTCAGTGCCTGGCACTTCCTGACACCTTCTTGTGGCTTTCCTCTGGGGAGTGGACCCACAAGGTGGCCTTGGGTTCTGGGCTTTTTGCCCAGCCCCTTGACAGTCACCTCAGCTGGCACCCTGCCAGCCTGAGCCCCGAGCCACCGCACCCCAGCAAGTCAAACGGCCATGATTAGTCAAATAAAATTCCCATCTGTTGAGAAATTTACAAGAGTTATTACTGGCCATAAAACCAACCGGAGGAGAAGGATGGCTCTGAGGGGGTAAGTGCCTCTAATTGTGCGGTAGTGACTTTTAAATCAGGTTGCAGATGTCCTTATCACAGTGATCCAGATCCCCGTGGTGGGCCGGGCTGGGGGGCTGGGCTACGCCAGCCTCCTTCACTGCTGAGGGAAGAAGAAGAGGGCCCTCTGCATTGGAACCTTGGGGGTCGTGGCATTTCAGCATGATCCTGGATGCACACTGCAGGCGCTTAATACAGGCGCTTAATGCACGCCTCTGCTTTCTCTGCTTCCCTCCGTCCTCCTCTGGGGCCTGAGGCAGGCTCCTGGTCAGAGGCAGCAGTCATTCTGGGCCAGGGTCCTGCTGTAATAGACTCTGTGTGACCAGCAGTATATAACATCCCTGGGCTTCCAAAGCTTCGTCTCTGAAATGGGACAATTAATTACCAAGCATCCGTCCCAGAGGAACACCGAGAAGAAAGGTGTTTGAGAATGTGGCCCAGCCTTGTTCTCTTATAATATACGGCTTTGTTCTGGTGCCTGGCTCATTTTATCCCCTCCTCATCTGGGGTTGGAGGTGACATCTTTCGTCTTGGATGGGAAGGTTTGAGGTGGCCAAGGGACTCCTCTGAGGTCACTGGGGTGCCAGGGGCTCCTGAAGTCCAGCCCCCTTCCTTCATCCTACCTGAGAGACTCAGAGCAAGACTGTACTTTGGGGGCAACCTTGAGTTCCTGGTGGCTGGGGTGAGCCGGAGAGATTGGGGGTTTTTGCTAAAAAGGATTCAAACAGCACTGAGGGTGGAGATAACTTACCCGACCCAAGAGAGGGTGGTTCCCAGGGCCCCGACCCCCAGAGGCAGGGCTTGGGCCTGAGACCCTGAAGACACGCAGCCCCCGGCCTGCTAGGCCGGAGGCCTCTCCGTGGTTGCTGTCTGTCCCTCCCTGGCCTTCCCTGCCCACCTCGTGGTCAAGCACAGACTCACCTGCCCCTCCGTCTTGGGCCCTTTAAAATCGGGGCACACACCTGGGCCCACAGCCCGCCACGCTCTCTCTCACTGGCTGACACCCGGGGCCAGGAGCCGTCGGGATTCTGCCCTCCCTGGGCCCCGGCTCCCCTCCAGACAGCTAACTCTGGCGCTGGGCCCCTTTCCCTGCCAGGCACTTTGAGGGGGACCTTTTAGTTGGAGTGTCTGGAGTCCCTGGGGATGGAGGGGCCGATGCTGACGTGAGGAGCCGAGCCCTGAGGTAGGGCCTGTCCTCAGGGATGCCTTCTCCCTGGGTACCCCCCCTGCCCCCGCCCTGCCAGGCCTTGGCCTGGGTGTTCCTGTAGCGTGTTCCTTTGGGCTGCTGGCGGTTGTGGAGGGGAGAATCGGCCACGCAGGGGCTTCCGGCTCAGCGGCAGCTCCACGATCTGCTCCACGGACTCCATCTCCGTGACGGGGAAGGTCAGCGTGAGCGTGCGGGAGAGAGACTCCTGGCAGGAGCAAGTCTCTGATCCCTTCCGAGCCACGCTGGGGCGCCTCTGGGGAGGGGAGGCTTTGGGGGCTGGAGTGAGGGTCTAGGACTTTCCCTGGTGCCCCACTGGGGGATGAAAGACCCTGTGATGGGCTGGGCGCCAGCGAAAGGCACTGGTGCCTGTGAGCTTTGAGTAACGGCGGGGTTTGGGTCTTTGAATGAACTTCCATTGTGCTGACCCCGTCCACAGGGGTCATCTGAAATGGTGGGCGGTGGAGATGGGCGGTGAACAAGCCAGCCCAGGCATGGAAGGTCACAGCGCTGAGACCCCAGAAGAGGGCGGCATGGATGAGGGGTGGGCGGGGCAGGGGAGCCTCCGGGTTCCCTCAGTCACGCTGCATGCTCCTGCCCGCGTGGTTCTCCCATCCCAACCTGCGGGAAGGTTGGGCTTGGCGGTGGGAGACCCCGGCCTGGAGTCTGGCTGCTCCGAGCCCCTCCCGGTGCCCCCCCCCCCCCCCGACATTGCCCTTCCCTGGGGCCTCTCGCCTGGAAGGAGAGTCTGGTGAGTCCCCTCTGAAAAGGATGGTTCAGAGGGCACAGTGAATCCCCCGCAGGCTTGGAGAGGCTTTTCCAAGGGGCTGGTTCCATCTTGTCCTCCCAGTTTCTCGTTGGCTGGAGGCCTTCTCCGGGCTTCTGGCTCATGCGCAGGCCTTGGGCACTGGAAGGCTTAGAGCAGAGCGTGCCTTCGTCTTAGTCCTGCTTTCCCTTCTGCCCGCCACCTCTGCCCAGAGGAACAGGGGGCTGGGGGCTTCCATCTGAGAGGTGTAGGGGGTGGTGGGAGTCCGGCGGCAGGAAACCCGGGTTGAGGCAGAGCTCTGTGGCTTACCAGCGGATGGCCCAGTGGGTCTGAGCCGCGGCTTCCTGTTCGCCGAGTGGGAGCGTAAGCTCCCAGGGCCGTCGGCAGGGTTAACGAGATGGTGACTTCTCTCTAACTTTCTATCACGATGACAGTGATTTTCGGCGATGTGCCCCAGATTGAGTAGCAAAAGACGGAAACAGAGCCAGGAGGCGTGGAGCTGGCCAAGGCTCCGGAAGCCGGCGGCAGAGCTCGCCGGGGTACCAGGGCCCTCGATGTGCTCACAGCGTCTGGCTGGCCCCTCGCTCGGGTGGCCGGCCTTGGTGTGGGGCCCTTCTGTCCGTCCCCAGGCCCCTCCGTCTTTCCCCGGGGGTCTGGTCCTGACCGGGTTTGTCGGCGGCGTCTTCAGCTCTGGATTTCTCCTCTTGTGTTTTTAACTTGTTGGTTCATTTTTGGCTGTGCTAGGCGTTTGTTGCTGTGCAGGCGTTTTTCTGTGGCGAGCAGGGGCCGCCCTGCAGCTGCGGTGCCCGGCCTGCGCTCTGCAGACGCTTCTCTTGCTGTGGCGCACAGGCTCTAGGGCACAGGATCAGTGGTTGGGGGTCACGGGCTTAGCTGCTCTGCGGCACATGGCGTCTTTCTGGATCAGGGATCGAACCTACGTCTCCTGCAGGTAGGTGGGTTCTTTACCTCCGAGCCGCCGTGGAAGCCGCCCTGGGTTTCCCTTCTTGACCAAAGGAAAGAGTGAGTCCCTTTTCAGTAGGAGGCAGAGAAAGTATTAGTTGCTCAGTCGTGTCTGACTCTTTGTGACCCCATGGACTGTAGCCCGCCAGGCTCCTCGGTCCATGGCATTCTCCAGTCAGGAACACTGGAGTGGGCTGCCGTGCCCGCCTCCAGGGGGTCTTCCCGACCCAGGGATCAAACCCGGGTCTCCTGCACTGCAGGCAGGTTCCTTGCTGTCTGAGCCACTCATCCTGTCGAAAGTTCCCTGAGGGTAAAGGCTGGCTTGGGCAAGCAGGTGACAACAACATGGTCCTGCCTACAGGATGCTTAGCTGGAGTTAGATACGATGGTGCGCGATACGGGGCGTGAGAACACAGAGAGTGTGCAGCTTCCCCGGGGTCGGGAGCAGCAGGCAAGGGTTCCTGGAGGAGGTTACATCTGTGTGGACTCTAAACATGAACTGGCAGAAGGCAGGCAGATGAGAGGACCAGGAGGACGACAGGCCAGGAGCTGACAGGAGGGCCAAGGGGACGATGGGCCGGGAGCCGACGGGAGGGCAGGGGGGACGACGGGCCAGGAGCGGACGGGAGGGCCAGGGGGACGACGGGCCAGGAGCGGATGGGAGGGCCAGGGGGACGACGGGCCAGGAGCGGACGGGAGGGCCAGGGGGACGACGGGCTGGGAGCCGATGGGAGGGCAGGGGGGAGGACGGGCCAGGAGTGGACAGGAGGGCCGGGGGGACGACGGGCCAGGAGCGGATGGGAGGGCCAGGGGGACGACGGGCTGGGAGCCGATGGGAGGGCAGGGGGGAGGACGGGCCAGGAGTAGACAGGAGGGCCGGGGGGACGACAGGCCAGGAGCGGACGGGAGGGCTGGGGGGACGATGGGCTGGGAGCTGACAGGAGGGCCGGGGGGACGATGGGCCGGAAGCGGACAGGAGGGCCAGGGGAACGACGGGCCAGGAACAAGGAAGGCTTCTGGGCAGGGATGACCCATGCTGTGTTGCTGCTGAAGGGTCAGATGTCGGGCAGGGGATGGTGAGCATTGGTGCGGCAGAGCCTTGAATGTCAAGCAGCGGAGCTTGGTGTCCGTGCCGGGGGTGACGGTGCCAGGGCTGGTCTGAAACGGGGACAGTGAGATCAGGCTTGTTCTTTAGTGGCTTGTGTCTCCCTGGCCCAGTGGTCTTTACCGTGTTTGTTTTTTTTGCCCTTCAGGGGAGTTTGGCTGTCAGAGCTTGGGGGCAGGGGTGCTGACATCTGCTGGGTAGAGGCCAGGGATGCTGATAAACCCGTCACGCCGCGCAGGGCGCCCTTCCCCGCCGCAGAGCCTCACCTGGCCCCAGGTGTCAGCGTTGCCTGGCCCGTGTGTGGCCTTCAGTAATGAGGATCTGGGGCAAGGCTGGCGACTCACATGAAGTCAGCCTGAAGTTTGGGCGTTTTCTTCCCCTTCGCGTGTTGTTTCTTCCTGCCGCTCAGATCGGTGTGGCCAGGGACATCACAGGATTTCCACAGGCAGGCCTGTTTGAGTCTGGGTGCCCCGGCCAGGGGCAGCTCGTGACCACAGTGGCCCAGCCTCCTGGGGCACCCCTCCATGGACCCTCCTCCTGACGCCTAGGCTCCTTCCAGCCGCCGCCGCCTCGCCCCACCCAGGCGCCGCTGACACTCCGCCAGCCCCACTTAGTGTGCAGCCCGAGCCTGGCCCGAGAGCTGGGCTTTTAACAGCTGAATATTTCTTTAAAAAAACCCTGCTTGTCTCCAGGCCCTCATCCCTCTGACTCTGCCCCCCTGGCTCCCTGTGGGAGTTCATGCAGAAACCCGTGTGTTAATAGGCCCACAGCATCTCCGGGCTGGCTCCCACTTAGCCTCCTGCGGAGAGGGCCTTGCTTCTGTGCCGCTCTGAGCCTGAGCTGTGCTTGATTCCCGGCCCCTGTCCAGGTGCTGGGGGCTGGGTGGGCACACAGTGCTAGAGGCTGCTGGGTGCCGTGAGCTGCAGGCACCAGGACTGCCAGACCTGGTCCCACGTAGGGTGTGCTCTTTTATCTGTGACTTGTCGGGCCAGTCCCCTCTCCATGAGTGAGACAGACGGAGGCCTTCGAGGCTGTGCTGGGGCAGATCCACCCTTGTGCCCGGCTTTCCAGGCCCTGTGATCTATCTGCCTGCTTCAGTGCCTCCCTTGTCATTGCGGAATTCCTGCAATACTGATCTAGGCTCCTGGCAACCTCGTGTGGCTCAGTGGTAAAGAATCCGATTGAAAAGCAGGAGATGTAGGGGACAGCAGTTCGATCCCTGGGTCAGGAAGACATCCTGGAGGAGGAAACGGCAACTCCAGTGTTCTTCCTGAAAAATCTCATGGACAGAGGAGCTTGGCGGCTGCAGTCCAGGGGGTCACAGAGTGGGACACACACTCTCTTACACACACGCACACCAGCCTGGTGTGATAATGGGCACACTGTTATTTCCCCCATTTTACCGGGAAGTGCCAGGGTCTAGCCTTGGTGGATCCAGGGAATTCGAAGGGTGGACGGAGTCGGCAAGGAAAAACTTATTTAGATAAAGAGAGATTAGGAAAGAATAGTGTCGTAGGAAAATTAGCGGAGAAAAGAGGCTGAATAACTTGGTCTATGCAGAAAGCTAATAAAACCTCGAGACGAGGTTTGCACCGTCTACGTTAGGCCACAGGCACCCGCTTGAATAGTGGAGGGTGCCCTGCCTTGGGCTCCCTCTCGTGTGGGTCTTAGAAGCCCGAGTAAGTAAGTAGAGTCGGAGAGCCTCCGTGCTCCAAGGGATCAGCCTGAAGAGAGGGAGGGAGAGGGAGAAAGAGAGAGTCGACACGGGGGGAGCCAGACTTCCAAGAAGCCAGTTGGAGAAGCTGGTCTGAGAAACTGGTCCATCCTTATTGTTCAGGAAAGCTTTTTATACTTTCGGTTGTACATGGAGATCAATGGATAATACAAAGTTATGCAGCGTCAGCAGCCCTGACTCTTATCGAGACCAGGCTTTCTCTCTGCATACCTAGCTGTATACACAAGTCTTAGGTGATTTACATCATCTTCTGGCCAAAAGGCCAATTAACATTTTACGGCCCTTTTCTGATAAGGGTCTGTCACCCAGAAAACTTAATTGCCTTAAAAGTGTTGTTCTTTCCAAAGTCTGGTGCCACTCTCAGAAAGCACTAATTAAGGTTACATTCTTACATAGCAAGGACACAACAATTTATAACAAGGAGAGAGGAGTACAGTGATTTATAACAAAGAGAAAGTTCACTAACTCAAAAGTCTAGTGTTGCTAACATCAAAACTACTATATTCCTTTTTCTATATCCCAGTTACATTGATTAACATCCTCCAGGTGCCAAAAAGATGAAGACTATGGAGGCCTGGCAGCAGTCATTGACCCAACAGTGAAACCCTTCACCAAGCTAATTCTTAGCTCTAAAAGGCTCTATCTCTTAAATTCTTAGCTCTGAAAGGCTCTATATCTTTAAGATGTTTTAAGCTGCCTGCCTCTCGCGGTTGGGGGGCTGTAAACAATCACAAGTTGTGAAAGTCTCTACCTGTCCCGTCAGAGGGGTCTGAGCTGAAACATTCCTTTCATATGCAGGAGACCAGCTGGAGCTCTAAGTTAACTCTTTCCAGAGAAAGGTGGTCGGGGATAGCCCCCTGTACTGTCAGAAGAGTACAGATAGCAGGCAGTAAACAGACAGGTTTTGGTTTCGGGGCAGATGCTCAGGCAGAGGACCCCTGGAGACCTGACTCGCCTTGCCTGCCAGGTCTCTCCACATGACCTTGTCGTGGGCGGGATCTCCCGTGCTGGCTCCCGGCAGGGAAGCTCTCGCTTGGAGGGGTCATGTGCCCAGGGTCACACCTCCGCTGAGTGGTGGTCTGGGGCTTGGACCCCGGTTGCTCCTGCTGAGCCTGCCGCCCTCAGCCAGCCTTCCAACCCTAGCAGGTCTCCCGTGACCTCCCTGCAGTTGGATGAAATGAGGAGCAGCTTCAGTCTATGGAGTCAAAGGGCAGGACTGGCTTGTGACGCGAGAATGATGCTAATGAAGTCGCTCGGTCGTGTCCGACTCTTGGCGACCCTGTGGACTGTAGTCTAGCAGGCTCCTCCGTCCGTGGGATTTTCCAGGCAAGCGTACTGGAGTGGTTTGCCCCCTAGAACTTTCTAGCGACAGACCAGTCTGCCTGTGTGGTGGGCTTTCTCACGAGGTGGTGTGTGCCCCGTTGCTGGGGGTAGCAAGCAGGGGCCGATGGCCGTTGTCCAGGTGGGTCAGAGCGGACTCCTCTCAGGCGTGTGAGGGACTGGACCAGAAGCTGTCTGAGATCAGAACCCTCTGAGCCTGCAGTTCTCTGAACCTTGGAGCCACGGCTCCCATCCTCAGAATGAGGAATTGCGGCTCGGAAGCAGGCGTTTCTGTGCCCAGGTCGTCTGTCCTGCCCTTCCCTTCCCTTCCACTAACCCCGGGGGCCAGGCGCATGTGGTGACTGCCCTCTGGGCCTTTGGAGGGGAGGAAGGAGGCTCTGATCTGGTCAGTGGCCTCCATCCTCTGTGCTGAGCACCACTGTGTGCCAGGCCCTGGGGACTCCCCTGTGTGCTGAGGGGGAGGTGATGGGCAGACAGGTTTCCGTGTGGTCCTCTGGCATCCGGGTCTTGCTCAGACCTGCAGAAGCTCTCCCGTGGGGCAGGGCCCCGGGCTCTGTGTTTGTCACAGCTGCTCAGGACCTTGATTCAGGGATCGGGACACAGGTCTCAGTGGGCAGCCGGGTGGTGGTTGGAGGGGGAGGGGTGCCATTGGGACCCAGTGTCAGAGGCGAGGTGGGGTGAGCCAGAGGCTTGCGGGAAGGGACCGTGGCCCAGGGCACTGCTGGAGCCGTGCTGGGTGGCCTTCTGCCCGCGCTGGTCCCTGGGGCTGGGACTTGTATCTCCTCCAGTTCACTGCCATGTCTTGCTGGCTGGCCTGGGTCTGGCACAGGGGAGGGGCTCACGCTTCATCAAGGGACAGCCCCCTCCTGGCCTCCAGACCACAGCCTCTCCTTGAACCCTGTGGACCAGACCCCGAGCTCAGTGCTTCGTGTCTGTACACTGAGCACACCCTCAGTATGAAGGAGGTATGCTAATTACACCCATTTGACAGGCTGAGAAACTGAGGCTGGGGAGGGAGGGGGAATGCCCAGACCCCCTCCACGGCTGGCTCCTCGTGATCGTTTAGGCTCAGCTTTGGTGTTGGCGCCAGGGTCTGTCCTGAGCCCTGGGCCAGTGACACAGACTTCAGCCTCCTCGCTTTGCAGCGTGTGGAAATGTCCTGTCCCCACTGCCCTGGAAGGTGAGGTCTCTGAGCACAGCATCTGCCTCGTGGCGATTGCAGGTGGGCAGGGCCCGCTGATGGGATGTGACATCTGGGTTCGTTTCTTCCCTGTCGCTTGGCCTGACAGGAGCTGTGAGTTCGTTATGACAGCGGCGCCATTTGCCCGGGACCCTGATGCGAGGCAGAGGTTCCCCCTGTGTGTTTCTACCCCAACTCCCAGGTGGTTAGATCTCACCCCAGGTTTTAGATCAGCTTTCATGCAGCCAGCCCTCCCGAGGAGTAATTACTATAATTCCCCTGCATAGCCCTCAGCTCTTGCCTGATATTGTGACCGAAATGTAAGGAGCCGTGACACTCCCTGCCCTTGTAATTGAGGCTTTGGAAGCGCAGCCGACATCTCCGCAGGGAGACGGGGGTTGCGGCGTGCGTCGGCAGTGTCGTCGCCCTTGCTCTGGCTTCTTGGCCACGTGGCTGCCGTGTGCGCAGTCGTGACTGAGGGGCTGGTGCGTGCTCCACTGCCCCGCCCTGCTGTGCTCACAGGACTGGTCCTCGTGGGCCCCGCTCGGCCCTGACGCGTTGGGTGGAGAAGCTGTGTGTCTCCCTGGACTCCCCAGTGCGTCAGTGGCGGTGCCTGGCTCGCGCTGGGGCCTCCTGTCCCCACATCTGGAGCTCCCCTGATGACTCCCCTTCTTCCTGGAGGCCCCCTTAGCGAGGACCTCCTGAGGATTCTGCCACCCGGCCGACATTTGAGGAGCAGTCACATAAAAGCAAAAATCATAACCTTGGGCATTCACGGCTCATCAGGCACCATCCGCTTCGCCTTGTGACACATTTCATCTTCCCGGCCTGCCGTGGCGGAGGCTGTTATCATCCCAAGTTTACGGATGAGGAGCTGAAGCAGGAGATGGTGTGGTGACCTGGGGGCGGGCAGACAGGAGGTGATGGGTCTGGAACCCAGGCAGTTCCAGGGGCAGGCCTCCGATCATCCTGCCGTGTGGACTGTTCAGAAAGTCAGCCTTCCTGGATGTACTCTGCTTTTTCAGGGACTCCATTCGTTCCCTCAGCCCTTGTTTATGGGTACCAGCTGTGGCCCAAGCATTGTCCTCGGTGTCAGGGATTCAGTCCTGAACAGAACAAGGTTGCTGTCCCATGGAGCCTCTGTTCCAGCTGGGGGAGACAAACCATATGCAGACGGAGAATTCCATTTCAGAGTGGGAGAGCCGTGGAGAAAGATGAGTTAGGAAGGAGGCCCCCGTGGTGGGAGAGGGGAGACCTTACCTAGAGAGGCAGGGGTGGCTTAGAGACCTGAGGGAAGCCGGCAGCACGCCAAGAGGAGGTGATGGGGAGGAGGCTCCGTGCAGAGGGAATAATGTGTGCAAAGGCCCTGTGGTCGGGCTGGGCGGCGCCAGCTCGAGGACCCATGGTGGGGGGCGGGAGGAGGTGGGGCCGGAGAGATGAGCGTGGGGGGTGCTGGGGGGGGGCGTTCGGGCAGAGACGACCTGACGTGCGCTGCTGGGGAAGGCTGTGGGGCGATGCGCGGCAGAGGAGACGGGCAGAGGTGGTTGCCGTGGTGCGGAGGAGACGGGCAGAGGTGGTTGCCGTGGTGCGGAGGAGACGGGGAGGGTCCCGGCTGCCTGGGCCACGGTGGCTCTGAGCACACTCTCCTTAGACATCTCTCCCCTCCCCTCTCCGCCGCTGCTGGCTCCGAGCAGCCCTCCCTCGTGTCAGGCCCCTCTCTGCTCGGGGGCAGGTTGGCTGCCTGTCTGCCCAGGCCCCGGCGCTGCTCTCAGGCTGGACGACCTCGTCCTCTGGCCTGTCTGCATTATAAACCCTGTGCTCCTTGGACACTGAAGATCCAGGCATGCTGTGTTTGTCCTACTGAGGTCCTCAAGTTTTATTTTTGACACCTGCAGAAATACCTGCTTTACGTGTAATCTGCTCAGTTACGTCTCATCGTTACCTTTTATTTGTTTCAAGCAAGAGGTGCCGCCCCACTTGATTTCTCGGTGCACTTGGATTCTGTTTTGCTGACACGGGAAATTAAGTTGTTACTTAAGCCATTGAAATCCTGGCTTTTTCTCGAAAGCATGAGGGTTTTGGCCTCTCTGGCTACGTGGAAGTGGTGCCCATGAGCCTCTCTGATGGGTGTCTGTGGGCTGGGCTCTGGGGAGCGTGCGGGGGCATCTGTGGGCCGGGCTCTGGGGAGCGTGCGGGGTCACGTATGTGATGAGGGTTCTAGCGAATCAGGGAGGGCTCTTTTCTGCAAACTTGAGCAGAAAAGGAATTGACCAGAAGCAAGTTTATGGGATCAGGTTGAATTGAAGGACTGGCTTTAAAAGGCCAGGAGCTCAGGTAACTCTAGGGAGGCGGTCTCTTGGCAAGACCTGTTCCGAGCCTCTGGGACCCACCAGGATGGGCACTGTGTGTGCGCGCAGTCGTGTTCGACACTTTCGACCCCGTGGACTGTAGCCCGCCAGGCTCCTCTGTCCCTGGGATTCTCCAGACACTGGAGTGGGCTGCCATTTCCTATGCCAGCGGGTCCTCCCAACCCAGGGGTTGAACCCACATCTCTTGAGTCTCCTTCATTGGCAGGCAGGTTCCTTACCACTTGCACCACCAGAGTGGGCAGCCCCAGCTTTTAAGGACCATGCAGGATGGAATTCCATGTCCTGGGAGAGACGGATCTAACTGAGGGGGCTTTGGCTGTGTGGCCAGTCTGGGGTTGGGGGCATTTGGAACTTTGTGATCAGTAGTCCCGCCAGGACTGGATTTTGGGATGGAGGATCAGTCCTGGACGGGAATGTGGGGTGCTGGTGTCAGAAGGAGAGGGGCTGGGCGTGTGGCCACTATAAACACCTAATGTCCCCTCAGAGGATCTCAAAGATGTGTGAAGCGCATCCTTCAAGATGCTAAAGGCAGAGGGTGGCGCCTCACGGGATATTAGAGAACAGGACCAGATTCCTCCGGGCGAGGGCAGGAGCAGAGGTCAGGGTGGACAGAGGTTTGCGGGTCTTGGGGAGGTCGTGGAGCCCTGGATCTGGGGGTCCTGAGTTGGAGGGGTGGATGTGGGGAACCGTGCTCTGAGCGAGGCTCAGCGCTTGGGTTGAGTCACAGAGGCGAGGGCGCGCCTGCTGGGTGTGGTGCAGGAGAGACCAGCTGGTGAGTCGCCGCTGGTGGGGGGCAGGGGGCGTGGCTGGGCGCAGGTGGAGGGTGGAACTGACCCGCAGGTGCGGGGGTGGGGGTGACTGGCTGGCCAGGGTGGGAGCGGATTTTGAGAGGCTGTGGGGTACGCTGGTTTATGGGGGCCCTGGGGGCTCAGACAGTGAAGAGCCCGCCTGTGATGCAGGAGCCCCAGGTTTGACCCCTGGATCGGGAGGATCCCCTGGAGAAGGGGAAGGCTACCCACTCCAGCGTTCCTGACTGGAGAATCCCATGGACAGAAGAGCCTGGCGGGCTGTTAGGCTATGGGGTTGTAAAGAGTCAGACATGACCCTTGACTGTGTGCCTGACACTCTGCCAAGTGCTTTGGTGTGGCTTTGAGTAGCCTGCACAGCAAGACTGCCCGATAGTGTAGGCGAAGAGACGGGCTCAGAGAGGTCAAGTGACCTCGCCAAGGCCACACAGCGAGCAAGTACCAGAGAGGGGATTCGAGCCTGGCCCAGCCGATGTTCTCTGCTCATCTGAGCTACAGCCATCAGCTGTGAAGTTGGGGGCTGCCTGCCCGCCTGTCCTGGGCTGCGGCCCCCTCCTTTTCTTCCTCAGTGTCCTAGGCAGCTTTGGGCACGGCCCTGGGCCGGCAGGGGTGGTGGGAGACAGGGGCTGGGGAGGGTCTGAGGAGACAGTCTCCCTGTCTCTGCAGCGCTTTCCATCCTTCTTTCCTGCTCCGTGCAGAAAGACGGAGTGAAGCTGGCAAAATTGGAGTCAGCAGAAAAGTCTGATTTTTACCTTAGACACGTTTGCAGCCGACAGATATTAAGCCAGCGTCTTGGCTCTCCTTGCAGACAGGGCTGAGCTGAGTCCTGCCCTGCATGCTGGGAGACCAGCTTTGTCATGAATCTGCTGTTGCTTGTTAGGCACGATGTTCTTCCTCTGTAGGTCTCGGTGTTTCTACCAGTAAAATGGGGGTGTGGGTCCTCTGGTTGGATATCACAAATTCAGGAGCCTGCAGGGACCCTCCAGAAGAGACGAGGTGTGAAGAGGGTACTGGGGCCAGTGGGGCCTGACACGCAGGTGCCTGCCTGCAGGGACGGTTCCTCTTCAGCTCCGGCCGGTTGCTGCTACCTGGGGTGGCTACCGCCCAATCTCTAGGTTCTTTTCCAAAACAGGCAGAACTCTGAATTGTGCTGGAAAAATATTTCAACTTGTAAATGTTAGCAACTTAATTAGAAATTTGGGGAAGCCAGTAATAGCGGCTCCGTGGTCTGATGCTGGCCTGTGGGTTGCTAGCTTGCAGTGCCTGGGCTGTTTGTTTGGGTTTCTTCTAGACAGCTGAGATACGGCTCTATTTAATATGCATATAAATAAAAATCAAATATTTGCCTTCCAGATATATTGATTTGTATTTATGGATGAGCTCTGTGGTTTATAATGTGCATCTAAGCTCAGAGTTAATAATGGGGCAGAAACCTCATTGAGAAACTTTAATCTCAGATTAGGGACCCGTGTGTCTGGACCTCCCTCTGGAGTACTTCCGCCTCTAACGTCTGTCTTTAACCCTTCCTGATGCAGATGTAACCCAGCCTAGTTTCCATGGCAACAGAGCATGCTAGCGTCTCCCCTCATCATCTATTCATGGAGAGCGAAGAGTGGGGAGGGAGGCCTTGAGATTTCCGCAGCCTGGACAGCAGTCCCAGGGACTTCTGCTGTCTGCTTCTGGGAGCTTGTGGGCAGGACGGGTTTATTTGAAGCCAGTGGGCAGCCCGAGAGCAAGGTTTATTGGCTCTCATAAAGTTTTAGAGACCTCTGGCGAGGGCTACTGACTTTATCGTATTTGCTGCTGTCCCTAGACTGGAGGGTGCTTGTGGATTGATGTTTTTTTTTTTTTAGTATCCAGAGAGCAGTGGGTTTATAGTCCCATTTAAGGGTGGGCTTGGGAAAGACTGCAAAGAGCCACAAGGATTAGAAGAGGATTTGGGGGTCATAGTGGCCGATGAGCTGACCAGGCATTCTGGTCGTTCCCATGAGGCACAGCGAAAGCCAGGAGGGCCGACAGGCAGGGGAGTGAGAGCTCCAACAGGACGGGGCGAGTGGGTGAGACGCAGACGCGTGTCAGGCTGTCTGGCTCCCAGTCCGCGTTCCAGCGCCGGGAGGCGGTGGGATTGGGCAGCCAGGCAGCTGAGCTGCTGCTGCTTCGTCTGGGAAGGGAAGGTCGTCGTGGTCCGCTCCTCGTGGGCTATGCTGAGGATTGAGGTGGTACATGCAAGCATCTAGAATAAGAACCTGCAAACTGTTCCTGTAAAGGTTCCAGATAGTAAACAGTTGAGCCTTTTTAGGCCCTGGAGTCTGTGCCAGACTCCTCAACTCTGCCGTAGTAGCTTGAAAGCAGCTGTAGCCAATATGTAAATGATGGACAGGGCTGTGTTCCAATAAAACTTTATTTTTATAGGCCCTGGAATTTGAATTCCATATACTTGCCATGTGTCACTGGCGAGTCCTCTTTTTCTGATCCGCCCCCCCCCCCCCCCACACCAACCATTTAAACATGCAAAACCCATTCTTGGCTCACAAGCCCTACATATAAAAACAGGCAGGCGGGCGGATTTGGCCCACGGGCCAGAGTTTGCTGATTCTTGATGTAGAATAATGCCTATTAAATGTTCGTTGAATGTCAGTCCCTGAAATTAGCTTTATCTTCTTCATTATCCTTCTCATCCCTGTAGAGTGGGTTGAAGGCAGTAGCATATTTGGCCCATAAAGAGCTGTGGGGAAGCAAGGGCACGTGATGACTGTACTCAGGAAGGGATGGTGGAGTTTGTCCCCACAGCCCAATAGGGCTGTCCTCTGGGCCTGATGGATTTTTGGGTCTGAGGCTTCCAGCAGCTCGAGATACCTACAGTTGGAGCAGACTGCCTTGGGCACGGTGGGCTGGAAGTGCCCGAGCAGAGGCCAGATGCTGCTGCCACACTGCCTTGGGGTCTGGTCACCGGGGAACGGACGTGGAGGCTCTGGGGTCTGAGCTGGGCTCGTGCAGCTCTGGCCCGGGGCGGGGGAGGTCGGGCAGGTTCCCCCTCTCCCAGGCTCCCTTCCCTGGTCTCAGAGCACCTTGCCCTCTCGCTTCTTGAGTGATCTGGAGGCGCGAGGGGGTCCGGCATAGCTCCTCTTTAACAGGAGGGGGTGGGGGATGAGCTGGCCCCGTGGCCGGACCTGCCAGCCAGGCGGCGAGGTGGGGGGAGGGCGTGATGGGGACAAGGACTGTGGCCACGGGCCTGGCTCAGACCCCAGCGCTGCAGCTTCCGACCTTTGTGAGCCTCTCTGAGCCTCAGTTTCCCCGTCTGTGCGGTGGAAGTGTATTACCTCGTTCACAAGGCGGTCACGAGGCTGAAACGCATTGTTGTCCAGTCACCTAGTCGTGTCTGACTCTTTGCGACTCTGGACTGTGGCACGCCAGGCCTCCCTGTCGTCACCGTGAAGTCAGTGAGGGCACGTGAAGTGCGGCACCCCTGCTGACGGCGGCCGGGGTTCAAGCTCTGCTCCCCTGCCCACCCTGGGCCCAGGCTGCCGGCGCGTCCCGGGAGGGTCAGGGGGGTCAGGGAGGGGCTGCCCTTCGGGGCGTGGCTGGCCCCCCATTGGCGGCCGTGATGGTTCTCTCTCCCCCCAGTGGTGGCCGTGTTGGTCCTCTCTCGGCCCTGTGGTTGGCCATGTCGGTCCTCTCTCCGCCCTGTGTGCCGGCGTCCTCAGGGCTCGGGTGGGTGGGGGGTTAAGGAGCTCCGGCCCAGCACAACCCTGCCTGGGCCCTCAGGGCGGTGGGGCCGAGCCCGGGGCAGAGGAGCTCACCATGGGAGTCAAGGGTGGCGGCGGATGTGGGTGCTGGGTGGGGGTCGCGGGTTTCATGCGCTGGCCCCCTGCACGAGCGACTCACATGGGGGAGTCCATGAATCCTCAGCTGCTCAGTGAGGAGTGTTTGATTTTTACCCCATCATGTGGGTGAATGCATTGAGGCTGAGCCCAGATACCCATCTGGGGCCACAGGAGAGGAAGGGAGAGCTGAGACCTGAATCTGGGTCAGGCACCGAGAGCCTGCACCTGCCAACCCGGCATCCCCACGTGCTTCCATCTTTCAGCTGCTGCCGGAGGGCACGGGGGCCTGATGGTGAGCGTAGCCAGCGTTTTGGGGGTGGTGACAATGCCCCAGGCATTGAGCTAAGCAACAGTGTAAGAGAGTCAGTGGTCTGCGATGCTGATTACCTTTATAACTGTCACAGCCGCTCTGAGCTGTTCCCATCGTATAGCTGAGAAAACTGAGGCACGGAAAGCTTGTTAAACCTTGCTTGGGGTACAGAGCTGAGCGGCAGAGCTGGGACTTAACTGTGAAGCCTGCTCTCACTTGGCTCTCCTGCCGTCGCTGGACGCAGAACAGGTGAGCAGTCACTGTGAAAACCCAAGACTGTGGCCAGCATGATGCTGTTGGTGAGTCTCGGCCCACTCTGGGCGTCACGTTCCCGCCTGTGTGATGGGCACGTGGTCCCCATCGCTGCTCTTGCCTCACAGGATGGTTTGTGCATGAGAAGAACCACCCCTTTTCTGTAACAGACCCTTCTGAGCGCCTCAATGCCATCATGCTACGTGAAATCACACAATAAAAGCCACAGGGCTTATGGGGAAGTGGAGTCAAGAGCATGACACTCAAGCACATGAGCAATAGAAGTCGAATGCAGTGGCAGCTGTGTTCTGTCCCCGGTTCAGGTCAAGAAATGCATAGATGGTAAACTAGTAAGCGTGGCGCTCCGTGTTGAAGGAGACCTGCCGTTTGCTCATGGGCGTGTGTGCCATCCTGCCTGCTGGCCCCCCACGCAGTTCACATGCCTGCCACCCAGCGTGCAAGAGGAAGGAAGATGAAAGCAGATGCCGAAAGGGAAAGGCAAGAGGATGGAGAGAGAGAACGAAATGGGCCAGAGGGAGAGAGTGGGGAGGGCGAGAGGGGCCTGGGAAGCGATGGGAGGGAGGTCTGCAGCCCCAGGTGTGGGCGGCCCCGTGGCCCCGTGAGCTGCGCGCATCTGTCTCCCTACCTGCTGTTGCTTGTGGGTGAAGCCTCGTGGGAGCAAGTGTAAGATCTGCGCGATGCTCACACTGTCCCCCAACACAGGGATTGCCCTGGAGCAGATGGCGTTTTCCGAACAAGCGCTCTAGTTGAGTTGGCCGGACTTTGAAAAGTCGGGTATTAGGAGGCGTGGGGAGGTCTCCTAAATGGAGGCTTCCTTGTAAGTGTTGCCTCCCCCCAGGTGGGGGCTGGGGTGGCCCGGGGGCTTGAGCGCGGTTGAGCCTCCCCTCACACCTGTCTCCCCCGTGACTCCCGTCTCTCAGATCTCAAGGTGCCACACCGGGTCCTGTACTAAGTCCAGGCCCCCTCATGCATCCCCAGCTCCCTGGAGCCACTGCCGTTCGGCCGGCGTACCCCGGGGCCGAGGGGTTTTCTCCTCTCAGGCCTGGGCCGTCTGTGGTCTACTTTGCTCAGCAGCAGAGTCCACCACGGGGCCTCCACGTGGGTAATGAGGCCTAGTACGTGGCTCCTCCTTGGAGCAAAGAGGAAAAAGAAAACACAAGAGGATTGCCCAGAATTTATTAGTCTAATTACATTTTCCTAATGTGGTTGACCCCCACGCGCAGCAGTGCGCTTATCAAAGCCGCAATCACACCAGCATTATTGGAGTTTTAATAAGAGTCAACCGGTTATTGTCCTTGCTGCAGCCGACACTGTAGACGTAATCCCCTGAAGCCCCTTGGGGAGGCAGGGAGCTTGCTTTCTCTGCCAGAATGTTATTTACATTAATAACAGGGATTAGGGGCCTGCTTTATGTGTTTCAGAAGGGCAGACTTCTTAGTAAAGGCAGCTTCCTGGCACCAGCTGGGTGCCTGCTGCCACCCCCTGAGGTCAGGAGAGCACTGGACTGGGGCCTGGGGCTGGGGTTCACTGCCCACAGCAGCTGGCTGTGTGAGCTTAGGCAGTGGCCGCCCCTCTCTCAGCCCTCACTGAAATGAGAGAGCTGAGCGATGGCGGGAGAGCCTGTGGACAGCATTCTCTCAGCAGTGGCCGGGCAGAGGGCTCGCCCAGCCCCACTCAGCACGTGTGTGTGTTGGTGCCTAGGAGCCCCGCGGCGCTGTGTCTGGGATGAGCTTTTCTAGACTGCCGGCTTCCGCCCCAGTCTGCGTCATGTGGGGAGGGGTCTCGCTTGGGGGAGAAAGAGACGGTGCCGCGGGGGCCCAGTCTGCTCTCCCTGGGCCTGCGTGACTGTGGGTGCCGTTCTCGACCTCTCCGTGCCCCCTTTCCCTGTCTGTAAAGTGGAGATCGCGGCAGGCTCCCTCTCACAGGGGTGCTGAGAGATTAAGTGGAGCGACGCTGCACAGTGCTAGCACAGCGCTCGGCCCGTGCTGGCTACCGGGGGCTGGCCAGGTTTCTGCGCTTCCCTTCTCTGGGCAGTGACGCCACCTCTGTAGGCTGATGAAGAGGGTGTGCTGCAGTCCGTCTGGCACGTTGGGAATAGTCAGACGGGGGTCTTTCTCACAAGGACCCCAGAGGTGTCTCTTCCTTCCTTTTCACAGACAGCCACAATCTGAAGTGCGTACTGCAGACAGCAGGTCGGGAGTTAGAGTCTGGGACTCTCTGAGTCCCAAGTCTGGGCTCATTTGGCTCCGGTGCGGGGGCTGGGGCAGTAGGGTCTTTTATGGCCAAAGGCTCAGCAGCCTTACGAACAACGGCTTCCTGTATTGGCCCTGGTCATACATTTCCCCCTTTGGGAAGGGGGGCACTCTTCTGCCGGCTGAGCAGCTGTGGTGCCCTTGGTTTCAGCCACACCGGGCATCTTGGTTTGTTACTGGCTCAGAACTGTGCCGAGGCGGGGTGTGGACTGCCTGGCCCACTGTTGCGTCTTCAGGGCCAGATGCCGCTCCTGGTGCCTAGTAGGTGCTCAGTGAGCGTCAGGCAGACAAGCACCCCTGCCCGTTTGGAGCTTAGGGTTCGTTGGACGGTGGTCAGTGCAGAGGGAGAGGGAGCAGGGAGTGGGACTGGGGTTCTGGAGAGTGCTTCAGGAGCTTCCAGCCTGAACTCCCCAGGGGCCAGGAAAGACCCGCTGGAAGGGAGCCGTCTGAGTAGACACTCCAGGGTGGCAAGAGAGCAGGCCGCGCAGCTGTCTGGGGGAGGGGCAGTGGGGAGGGGGCTCCAGCAGAGGACAGCAAGTGCAGAGGCCCCGAGGCGGGCGCGTGCCTGAGCGAGTTCGAGGAGCACACAGGGCCAGGGGTCCTGGAGCGCCGTCAGCAAGGGAGACGTCAGCAAGGGGTGCCATCAGCAGGGGGCGCCATCAGCAAGGGGAGACGTCAACAAGGGGGGGTGCCGTCAGCAGGGGGCGCCATCAGCAAGGGGAGACATCAGCAAGGGGTGACGTCAGCAAGGGGTGCCATCAGCAAGGGGGGCGCTGTCAGCAAGGGGTGCCATCAGCAAGGGGAGACGTCAGCAAGGGGGGGTGCCGTCAGCAAGGGGTGCCATCAGCAAGGGGGGCACCGTCAGCAAGGGGGCGCCGTCAGAGCTCTGCCTGCTTTGACAGCAGCTGGGGGGTTGGCACTCGTATAAAGAACCTGCTTCCCAGTACAGGTAGATAGAACAGATGCGGGCTCGATCCCTGGGTCGGGACGATCCCCTGGGGAAGGGCATGGCTACCCACTCTAGTGTTCGTGCCTGGAGAATCCCATGGACAGAGGAGCCTGGCGGGCCACAGCCCAGAGGGCTGCAAAATGTCAGACACGATTGAAGCAGCTTAGCATGCCTGGGAGCGCCAGGCTGAGTGCTGATGGTGGCAGCTGATCCCCAGGGCAGCCGGAAGGAGGCTGAGGCGCACCTCCCGGAAGGCTCGTGCCAGGATCTCCATCCGGTCCCTGGTGACAGGCATCCCCTCTCACCTAGTGGGATGCACCTGCTTGTCAGGCTCTGCCTTCTCCTTTGACACAGCCTCTAGCCTTCATTAAAAAAACAATCTGACTCGTGTGGGAGCCTCGGCTCTGGAGCCTGGGAGTGAGGAGAGAGAAGTCTAGGGGTTCCTGGGAAGCACTTCCTCCCTGGGATTCAGGGAGGGTGGTCCTGATGGCTCTTTGGAAGGGACTTGTGAGATCAGAGCAGAATTAACTCTGACTCTCTCAACCTACCTGGAGAGAAGCTGAGGTCAGATGGGGCAGTGTTTGGCCCAAGTTCACCTAACAAGTAGAGACCCAGGGCTGATATGAGGCCGGAAGTCTGGGGCCCAAGGTGTCCAGCGGAGTAGGGGCACGAATGGGGGTCCTGGGAGGGGCCTGTAGAGGCTGCACCCTGCCCACCCCGCTGATGGGCTCCCGAACCCTCAGTTAACTCTATGGAAGTGAAGGAAAGAGAGGGGCCTCTTGGGGTGGGGGTAGCCACGAAGTTTATTAAATCAGGGCAGGCTGGGCAGGCAGGAGGTTAAGAAGCGGATGAGGCTGCCAGAGGCCAGGCAGCATAGCCGGCCAGGTCTGCGCCATCAGCAGAAAGCTCAGGTGTGCCCAGAAGTGATGCTCAAAGGCAACCGTTGTAGGCCTGGACCAGGGTGGACCTTCAGAAGGCTGTAGCCCCTCACAGGGTCACCTGTGACCGCAGACAGCGAACACTCACAGCCCCTTCAGTCCCCAAAGAGAATGCTTTCTGGGCCTTGGCCTGACTTAGCTGCACACCCTGTTTAGGTGTGAGCACTTCTCTCTCGGAGCTCCTTGGGTTTTCTCCTGACCTCCCTCCTTCCTAACCCTTACCTGCCCTAGATGTCTCTGTCTGGTGGGGTGGACAGACAAAGGCTAGTAAAGCCAGCATGGGGTGGAGAGGGGGTCTTAGAGCTAGAAGGGGTATCCTCGGACAGTGGGGAAGCAACTTGTCTACTTGGAAGAGTCAGAGGGGCTTCCTGGAGG
Source organism: Capricornis sumatraensis (assembly GCF_032405125.1). NCBI lineage: Eukaryota > Metazoa > Chordata > Mammalia > Artiodactyla > Bovidae > Capricornis > Capricornis sumatraensis. The sequence continues at coordinate 179,178,862 of NC_091071.1, read as the reverse complement.
AGGCATCCCTCAGTGAAAGGACCGGAAGCGGAGAAGTTACCTGGGAGTGTAAGGTGGGGTGAAGGAAGGTCACCGCGGGCAGAAGGGCCCAGTGGCAGGAGAGCAGCGTGTGTGAGAGACGGTGGAGGGTTCCACGTGACTGCTGCTGCTCCCTGAGGGTTGGAGAAGAATGCTCTGGGCGTCTTGCACAGACTGATGACCGAGGCCCCGGGGTGTCTGGAGCGCAGGGCGCATCCCCTCGTCCTCAGCGCTGGGAGCAGCCATCGTCACCTCTACTGCGGAGGTGCTGAGGGGCAGGTGGCGGGGTCACTGGCCGAGCTCACACAGGCAGGAAGTGACAGGGATGGGGTTTGTGCCTTTACCCTCGTCTGCCTGACCAAGACTAATGGCCTACCCCTGAGGGCCACAGGGAGCCGTGCACAGAAACTCGTGATGGGAGCAGCGGGAGGTCCTGGGGGACGTGACCTGCCCAAGCAGCCTTCGCCTTGCCTTTCCCACCGGCTCTGGGAAGACCTGTCCTCTTTGGGAGGCGCTGCTGTGGACTTGGAAGATGATGGCTTTGAACCAGACTCTGTGTCAGCCCCTGAGGCCAGTGACTCTGGGAGGCTCGGTCCCTGGAGTGGCCGCAGGAGCTTCCGTGTTGGTCCTGAGCTTGCCTTGCTCCTATTCCGGGCTTCCTGGATTCCCTGCCACCGCCCGCTGCTTCCTCCTCCTGCCACAAGGCCTGATGGCCTCGTTTCCCCTCGCAGGCAGGCGGCACCATCTGCAGCCTTGGCAGTCTGGGCAATCTCGTGCACATTCTTTCGCCTGGCGCACTTGTGAGGGCTTTGAGTAAGCCTGGTTCTAGCACCAGTCCTTAGGGTGACCTTGCTTTTCACGTTTTCCCTCCCTTTTTCTAAGCCAGTAACCTAGCCACAGCAGAGGAAGTGAAAAATGCAGGTACTACGCGCGTTGCACCCTGCCAGACCCTTGGGACTCTTAACTCTGTGTCTGGCTCTCGAGGAGCCTCGTGGCCTCTCCGAGCACTGCCTGGTGTTCACAGCATGCAGATGCCAGCTTCCCTTGCCCACCACTTCCTTGTGCCCAGCAGCTCTTGCTTAGCAGGGTGCCGCTTGAAATCCCTTTTCCCAGGCATGCTTCCTTCCACTTCTAGGCATATCCTGATTCTTTCACTCATGACATCAGACAAATGTGTGCCCAGAGGTGAGAGGCAGCCCTCGTGTCTGAGATCCGTGGCTGCGATGGCAGATGTGGAAAGTGGCTTTCCCTCGTGCGCCAGCTCTGAGAGATGGCCGCTGCTGACCGGAATGGGCTGTGGAGGCATTCCAGGCTGTGCTCAGTAGGGAGAATCCGTGATTGATTAGTGATGGCTGCCCCGACTGCAGGAGGGCAGCAGAGTGGTGGACGGTGTGCTCGAACCTGCCATCGGGGCCGGGGCCCTTTCCTCTTGCCTTTTCTCCCCTCGTGTCTGTGCTGCGAAGGCTGGCGTCGCGGGTGGAGGCGCCCGTGGGCTGCTCTGAGAGCTGAGTGGGAGACAGGCTCAGGCTTGGGCCAGTCGGGAGTCACTGCATCCTGGGCTTCGTGCTTATCCAGTAGCGTGCGTCCTGCCGGCAGCCAGCGTCCCTTCCGGGGTGAACAGGAAGTGGTTCCCAGCACCAGGCTTCGAGATTCTTCTGGTCTTGGTGCACAGGGCCTGCTGCCTTCTCAGGGGAGCCTCAGGGTGCAGAGGGGCTGCGAGGCTGAAGCACTGTCAGGTCGCACCCCAGGTGTCTTTCAGGCTCCTGCGGAGTGCGGGCGGGGAGGAGCCCGGGGCTGGCGGAGTGCAGGCCTGTTCTGCCGGACCCGTGAAGCCGTCCAGGCTCAGCATTTGCCCCGGAAATCCTGGGTCATCTTTCCCCTCCTCTGTGCATATTAAGCCAGAACTAACAGCCAGTCGGTGGAAGGTGTGTTGTTGGGCGTGGCTGCTGAATCAGTGAAGGGCCAGTTTCTGGTGAACCGTAAACCCCACGGACCCCAGGATCTGAGAAGTGGAGCAGTGAACAAACAGCGTGCTGGGCCCAGTCACCGTGCTGGGCCACGGATTTGCTGGAGGCTCTAGGCAAGTTCCTTCCCCTCTCTGTGCCCGCTTCTCTGTGCAGGAAGGGGGATGGCTGGAGATCTGAGGCCTTTCCTGCTCTGCCTGGGCTCACGTGGGGTCTGACTGCCCTCAGGTGGAGTCTCTGTGGTTGAACCCAGTAGCCGGTGGTGGTGGGTCCCAGGAGCCCACCCTCCCCGTCGCTGACTGACACTCCTGTGGGCTGCAGAAGTGCCAGAGCTGAGCGGCCGACGGGGAGATGACAGGTGGACTGATGACAGGCTCTTCTGGGTCGGGACAGACACGGCTGCAGGCTGCCTCTGCCCTGGTTTCCTAGGCGCGCCCTGGGAAAGCCTCTGGCTGCCCCTCCCCTGTGGGGCTCCTGCCTCTGGCTGCCTCTCCCCCGTGGGGCTCCTGCCTCTGCCCACCCCTGAGATGCCAGCCACGTTTGACAGTCCACGGCTGTGTGTTTGATGTTTCCTCTGGGTATTTGCACCTGCTGATTCCTCTTTCAGAGCTTTCCTTCCTCTGCTTCCGTTCATCCCTTTAACATTCAGCCGGGGTGGACCTCCCTGGAAGCTGTCTCTGCCCTCTGCCCTGCGCCTTGCACCTGGCTCATGTTGGAGGCAGTCCAACACCCCCGCCACTCACCCCCTTGCTCGTTCGGTCTTGGTCTCACTGTCTGCTTTTTTTTAATCTTCTGGCCACATTGCGCAGGGATCAAGCCCGAACCCTCTGCGTAGGCAGTGTGGAGTCTTAACCACTGAACCACGGGAAGTCTCTGCTCACTGGATTTGGCTGCTGTCGGTGTGTGAATTCATGGAGGGCCCCTTTACTTTCTGCCCAGATTCCTCATTATCAGATCAGAAATAGTACCCGTGTTAGTCAGGTGAGGCCAGGCTGTGCTGCTCTGACAGACACGTCCTGCAACTTCAGTGGCTGACGCCTCGGATCTGGCTTTTGCCTGTTCCAGGTCTGAGGTGAAGCGGGTGGCTCTCCAGGATGGCTCCCTCCCGCTTTGTAACTCGAGACCCAGGGGGGACCTTGGTTCCACCGCCTCAGCGTGGCGCTTCTCTTGTTACTGTCTGCTCACGCCGTCGTGTCTGACACCCTGTGGCCCCGTGGACTGTAGCCCACCGGGCTCCTCTGTCTGGGAGATTCTCCAGGCAGGGATCCTGGAGGGAGCTGCCGTTCCCTTCTCCGGGGGATGCTCCCGACCCGGGGCTGGAACCCGTGTCTCCTGCGTCTCCTGCACTGCAGGGGGCCTTTCCCACCACGCTTCCCGGGAAGCCCCAGGGCCTCCATGTTCACTGCTAAGGGGGCAGCAGGTGGAGATGGCTCAGTGCCTTGGCCCAGGAGGGACCACTGCATCTCACATCCCAGGCCAGAACCGGACTCTCGGCCCCGCCCAGGGCTGGGACGTTTCTTCCACGTGCCCGGGGAGGGGGACTGCACCTGGATGAGCCCCGAGGACTCTCATCACAGTCCAGAAGTCCACACCGGGTCAGCGGCTCTGAATTTGTGACTGGCAGCAGCCAGGAAGGGACGTTACCCTGAGCAGACTTGGAACGCCTCCCGTTTCACGTTAGAGATGGGAGAGCTGCGGTCCAGAGAGGGCGGGGGTCCTGCCCGAGACGGCCGCTGCGGCCCCGGGGCAGGGAGCTGCTCCCCGTCCTCGTGGTGTCCACTGTCCTCCCCTTCTCACGCTTCTGACGTGCCGGCTGGTAGCCCTGCTGCCTGAGCCTGCTGTGATGCGGGCGGGGATGGGGTGGCGGCGCTGCGGCTCTTGTGAAATTATTTTAAGACCTTGGAAAGCAAATTAGAATTTCAAACCATCCGGCCCTCTTGAAAGCAGACTGGGGGTGTGTTAGAAGTAATTTAATTTTTACTTTGTTTTATTAATAGGATGTGGGAGTGGAGGGCGTGAGTTGTGGCTGAGGGTGCTGGCTTCAGAGCCTGGGTGGATGGAATCAGCATGAAGCAGGAACACTGGAGAAGGGCGGGCGGGGGGCGAGGGGGCCACGGGGAGTGTCCGGGGGACTCTGGCCTGCTCGTGTGGATTCGGAAAAGTGGAAAGTGTTAGTCGCTCAGTGGTGTCTGACTGTTTGCGACCCCCATGGACCTTAGCCTGCCAGTCTTCTCTGTCCATGGGGTTCTCCAGATGAGAAGACCGCAGTGGGTTGCCATGTCCTCTTCCAGGGGATCTTCCTGACCCAGGGATTGAACCCAGATCTCCTGCATTGCAGGCAGACTCTTTACCATCTGAGCCACCAGGAAAACTGTTCAGTTCAGTCTCTCAGTCGTGTCCGACTCTCTGCGACACCATGAATTGCAGCACGCCAGGCCTCCCTGTCCATCACCAACTCCCGGACTTCACTCAGACTCACGTCCATCGAGTCCGTGATGCCATCCAGCCATCTCATCCTCGATCGTCCCCTTCTCCTCCTGCCCCCAATCCCTCCCAGCATCAGAGTCTTTTCCAATGAGTCAACTCTTCGCATGAGGTGGCCAAAGTACTGGAGTTTCAGCTTTAGCATCAGTCCTTCCAAAGAAATCCCAGGGCTGATCTCCTTTAGGATGGACTGGTTGGATCTCCTTGCAGTCCAAGGGACTCTCAAGAGTCTTCTCCAACACCACAGTTCAAAAGCATCAATTCTTCGGCGCTCAGCCTTCTTCACAGTCCAACTCACATCCATACATGACCACTGGAAAAACCATAGCCTTGACTAGACGGACCTTAGTCAGCAAAGTAATGTCTCTGCTTTTCAATATGGTATCTAGGTTGGTTATAACTTTCCTTCCAAGGAGTAAGCGTCTCTTAATTTCATGGCTGCAATCACCATCTGCAGTGATTTTGCAGCCCCCAAAATTAAAGTCTGACACTGTTTCCACTGTTTCCCCGTCTATTTCCCATGATGAGACTGGATGCCATGATCTTCGTTTTCTGAATGTTGAGCTTTAAGCTTTTTCACTCTCCTCTTTCACTCTCATCAAGAGGCTTTTTAGTTCCTCTTCACTTTCTGTCATAAGGGTGGTGCCATCTGCGTATCTGAGGTTATTGATATTTCTCCCTGCAATCTTGATTCCAGCTTGTGCTTCTTCCAGTCCAGTGTTTCTCATGATGTACTCTGCATAGAAGTTAAATAAGCAGAATGACAATATACAGCCTTGACATACTCCGTTTCTTATTTGGAACCAGTCTGTTCCATGTCCAGTTCTAACTGTTGCTTCCTGACATTTATATAGGTTTCTCAAGAGACAGGTCAGGTGGTCTGGTATTCCCATCTCTTTCAGAATGTTCCATAGTTTATTGTGATCCACACAGTCAAAGGCTTTGGCATAGTCAATAAAGCAGAAATAGATGTTTTTCTGGAACTCTCTTGCTTTTTCCATGATCCAGCGGATGTTGGCAATTTGATCTCTGGTTCCTCTGCCTTTTCTAAAACCAGCTTGAACATCAGGAAGTTGACGGTTCACGTATTGCTGAAGCCTGGCTTGGAGAATTTTGAGCGTTACTTTACTAGCGTGTGAGATGAGTGCAGTTGTGTGGTAGTTTGTAATGGGTCTATAATACTTTGCACACAAATGTAGAAAAACTTAACACGAAAATGAAACGTCTTTAATCTCACAGCAGAGCACCTTGGAAAGCACAGCACTGCCAGCTGCGCCAGCTTCCCCGGTGGCTCAGTGGTGAGGGATCCACTTGTCAGAGCAGGAGGCTGGGCTTCGATTCCTGGGCGGGAAGATCCCCTAGAGAAGGAAATGGCAGCCCACACCAGCACTCTTGCCTGGGGAATCTCCTGGACAGAGGAGCCTGGCGGGCTACAGTCCACGGGGCTGCAGGAGAGCGGGACACGCCTGGGTGACGGAGCAGCGGCTGCCAGCTGCGTCGCCGTCGCTTCCGGACGTGCTGGGCGTGAAATGATGGTGCTGCGCCGCTGTGGTCTGCGCAGGACTGTGAAGTACCTGGCAGCAGAGTGTGACAGCGTCCGCCAGACATGTGGACTGCCCGTGCAGGTTGGAATCTGAAAGTTTGCGCCTCTAAGGTTCGTATGTAGGGGACGCACTGTAATTCCACATAAGGCGGTGTTCTGCAGTTCTGGAGGACATAAGACCTGGTAGGGATACTGCTCAGCCTGCTACGGAGCCCACCCATGGGTAGGCCTCAGGAGGGCGCAGGCCTCCTAGAGTCATCGTGAAATTCAGCGTGCGTGTTTCCCTTGGGAGGACACATGACTTTCTTTGATTTGTTAGAGAGCCCCAGGATGAGAATCCGGCAGTCTTGCAGGACACAGATCTGCCAGGTGGGACCGTAGGGCAGAGGACAGGTCATGGGGAACACGGAGAAGTGGGGCTCTGGGGAACTGTCCAGGGAAGGAGCCTGGTGGAGCGAGAAGAGTGGAAGGAGGGCACTCGGGAGGGCCTGGCACAGGGCCGTACGCTCCGGGGGCCACACGCTCCGGGGGCCATGGAATCTTTGGAATGCTGGGACCTCACTGGCTGTCCAGTGCCGCTGGACTCTGCAATTTCACTGCTGGGCCCAGATCAGCGCCTGGTCAGGGAGCTGAGATCCCTCAAGCCACGCCGCACGCCCCCCAACCCCTCAAACATAAGAACGTAACTCTTTCCATGTCGTCTCCAGGAAAATGTGCTTCCTAAACACACCTGCTTTAGTGTATGGCTCAGTGGGCGCGAGCCTGCCCCACCCTAAGGCCCGTTCTGGGTCCCCAGAGACCTCAGTTAGGGCCCCCCCCGCTGGAGGAGAAGGGCTTGGAAGAACAGAGAGGAGGACAACGGCAAGAGACACTGCAGACGGCGCGGGTCGGGTTTGGCGGTTGGGGGCCAGCAGCGGAAGTCCTTGCGTCTGCTTCTGGTTTTGAGGATTACAAGAGATAACATGGGTGAAAGTGCTCCCAGGTTTTAAAAGCTAAATTACTTATTTCATCTCTTTTTTGTTAAACTGTACAAAGCACTATCTGTTCACAGTAAGAAAACATGGAGATAAGCACGGAGAAAGAAAATCCCTTTATTCTCATTCCCTGAAGATCGGCGGGCAGCGGCTCTGTCCACGACCGTGGGGACCTTTTCCTCTGTATTCTGTTTGACAGGAAGGGGATGATAATATGCATAATAGTATTACGCTTTTAGTAAAGCATAAACTCACGCTTTAACCTAAAATATTAAATACTTCTTTCTGGGAACGAATGGAGGTCACGAAGCGTCTTCCTGGCTGCATGGGGCTCTGGTGTCTGGATGTGCGGGCTTCTCCAGGCTTCTGCTCCTGGGGCACATTGCCCCGTCTCTGTAAACAGTTCTGTTGTGAACATCCTCTCAGCCTCTTTCTAGATGTGCGTCTGTGCAGGGAGGCGTGTCGTAAGCCTTGAGCAGTGAAGGCATCTGTGGATTTCCCATTTCAAAGCCCTTATGTGACACTGAGTCTGTGGCGGGGGGACCCCTGGCGGCTCAGCTGCTTAAGAACCCGCCTGCCCGTGCAGGAGACGCAGGAGATCTGGGCTTGACCCCTGGGTCTGGAAGATCCGCTGAGGGAGGGCAGGCAGGCAGCCCGCTCCAGAATTCTTGCCCGGAAAGCTCCACGGACAGAGGAGCCCACGGGAGCCAGAGAGAGTCCCAGGCCCGCCCCCACCCCCTGTGTGGGCAATGGGGGCTCCCGGAGCCGAGGGTGCCCAAGCTCTAGTGCTGCCTGGGACCCCGGCTGGGTCTCTGTCAAATCATGCCCGGGCTCTCTGAAGGCAGTGGTGGTTATTTTTTAATTTTTTATTGAGGTATCATTGATTTACAATGTTATGTTAGTTTCAGGTGGACAACATAGTCATTCTGTATTTTTAATAGATTCACTTCAGTTCAGTCGCTCAGTCATGTCCGACTCTTTGCAACACCATGAATCTCAGCACCCCAGGCCTCCCTGTCCATCACCAACTCCCGGACTTCACTCAGACTCACGTCCATCGAGTCAGTGATGCCATCCAGCCATCTCATCCTCGGTCGTCCCCTTCTCCTCCTGCCCCCAATCCCTCCCAGCATCAGAGTCTTTTCCAGTGAGTCAGCTCTTCACATGAGGTGGCCAAAGTACTGGAGTTTCAGCTTTAGCATCATTCCTTCCAAAGAACACCCAGGGCTGATCTCCTTTAGGATGGACTGGTTGGATCTTCTTGCAGTCCAAGGGACTCTCAAGAGTCTTCTCCAACACCACAGTTCACAAGCATCAATTCTTCGGCGCTCAGCCTTCTTCACAGTCCAACTCTCACATCCATACATGACCAGTGGAAAAACCATAGCCTTGACTAGATGGACATTTGTTGGCAAAGTAATGTCTCTGCTTTTTAATATGGTATCTAGGTTGGTCATAACGTTTCTTCCAAGGAGTAAGCGTCTTTTAATTTCATGGCTGCAATCACCATCTGTAGTGATTTTGCAGCCCCAAAAAATAAAGTCTGACACTGTTTCCACTGTTTCCCCATCTATTTCCCATGAAGTGATGGGACCAGGTGCCATGATCTTTGTTTTCTGAATGTTGAGCTTTAAGCCAACTTTTTCACTCTCCTCTTTCACTTTCATCAAGAGGCTTTTAAGCTCCTCTTCACTTTCTGCCATAAGGGTGGTGTCATCTGCATATCTGAGGTGATTGATATTTCTCCCGGCAATCTTGATTCCAGCTTGTGCTTCCTTCAGCCCAGCGTTTCTCATGATGTACTCTTTGCATAGAAGTTAAATAAGCAGGGTGACAATATACAGCCTTGATGTACTCCTTTTCCTATTTGGAACCAGTCTGTTGTTCCATGTCCTGTTTTAACTGTTGCTTCCTGACCTGCATATAGGTTTCTCAAGAGGCAGGTCAGGTGGTCTGGTATTCCCATCTCTTTCAGAATTTTCCACAGTGTATTGTGATCCACACAGTCAAAGGCTTTGGCATAGTCAATAAAGCAGAAATAGATGTTTTTCTGGAACTGTCTTCCTTTTTCCATGATGCAGCAGATGTTGACAATTTGATCTCTGGTTCCTCTGCCTTTTCGAAAACCAGCTTGAACATGAGGGAGTTCACGGTTCATGTATTGCTGAAGCCTGGCTTGGAGAATTTTGAGCATCACTTTACTAGCATGTGAGATGAGTGGAATTGTGCGGTAGTTTGAGCATTCTTTGACATTGCCTTTCTTTGGGATTGGAATGAAAACTGACCTTTTCCAGTCCTGTGGCCACTGCTGAGTTTTCCCAATTGCTGGCATATTGAGTGCAGCACTTTCACAGCATCCTCTTTCAGGATTTGAAACAGCTCCACTGGAATTCCATCACCTCCACTAGCTTTGTTCACAGTGACGCTTTCTAAGGCCCACTTGACTTCACATTCCAGGATGTCTGGCTCTAGGCCACTTAAAACTGTTGTGAAAAGTTGGCAGTATTCCCATGCTGTCCCTTTATATCCCTGTATCTCGTTCGTCTTTCACCCGGTAGATGGTACCCTCTTCATTGTGCCCCTCAGCCTGCCCAGCCCCTTCCTACCCCTCTCTCCACGGGCAGCCACAGATTGGCTCTGCACATCTGTGAATCGGCTTGGTCTGTTTTGTGTGGTGTCTGCTGGCTGAAGCACGTGCTGCCTTAACGCCTGTGTCCTGGGCTGGGCTGGGCTGGTCGGGAGCCGAGGGAGAGGCGGCCCGTCCCACTGGCCGCTGGCGCTCTGTGTCCTCCGTGAGTGCGGCCCCCTGGCGTGCCCTGGAGCTGAGTCCTTGTGCCCTCAAGAGGTGGAGGGGTCCAGACCTGCGTGGCCGTGGCGTGAGGGACCCTGTCTCCAGGCCTCCTCCGCGTGGAAGTGTTTGTGTGTGCGTGCTCCGTTGCCTCAGTCACATCCGACTCTTGGTGACCCCTTGACCTGCAGCCCACCAGACTCTGCTGTCCATGGGCTTTTCCCTGCCAGAATTCGGGAGCGGGTTACCATGCCCTCCTCCGGGAGATCTTCCCCACCCAGGTATCACACATGGGTCTTCTGTGTCTCCTGCACTGGCCAGTGGATTCTGTACCACTGAGCCACAGGGGGAAGGCCTTGTCAGTGTTCATTTCCATTTTAAGGAAAAGAAGTTCTGTTTTCTGGGGGTTTGTGTTTCTTGGGTTCCTCTAGCCTGGAATTCTAGAATGAGCAGTACCTCTTAGCCTGAGCTGGTGAAAAGGCGAGTCTCAGCCAGTTGGCTGAAAGCCTTTGAACTGTTAATAACTTAGAACTTAAGGGTTTCTGGGGTGGGTCCTCTGTTGCCCTCTAGATCTAAACGGGCGTCTGTCTTCCATGCTGCCTTGCACTGTGAGGACTGGGAAGGTGGTTCAGCCATTCCAGGCCTCCATGGTCTGGTCTCCGATGTGGGGGGACGGCCTTTCCCTTATGTGCCTTGTCGATTGAGCCCTGTGTGTGAAGGAAGGGGCCGTAGGTTTGGAGGAATGGTTTATATTCACACGTTTCTCCCAGAGTTCAGAAACTGAACTTCTGTTCTTTTTGCTCCTTGTTAGGAAGGTCCGCATGGTCAGAGCTGTGGCTTTCCAGGAGTTACGTGCAGATATCAGAGCTGGACCATTAGGAAGGCTGAGTGAGCTGTGGTGCTGGAGAAGACTCTTGGGAGTCTCTTGGACTGCAGGGAGATCCAACCAGTCCATCCTAAGGGAAATCAGTCCTGAATATTCATTGGAAGGACTAGTGCTGAAGCTGAAGCTCCAGTACTTTGGCCACCTGTCGCATAGAGCCCACTCGTCGGAAAAGACCCTGATGCTGGGAAAGATTGAAGGTGGGAGGAGAAGGGAGCGGCAGAGGATGAGATGGTTGGATGGCATCACCGACTCAGTGGATACGAGTTTGTGTGAACGCCAGGTGATGGTGAAGGACAGGGAAGGCTGACATGCTGCAGTCCGTGGGGTCACAGAGAGGCAGACGCGACCTAACAGCTGCACAGTAATAGTAGGAAAGAGAGCTCAGCGCTTTGCAGCTGCTCCTCCAGAGCTGTCTGTGCATCAGCCCATTGGCTCCTCAGGAGGTGAGGCCCTCGCTTCTCCCCATTTTACAGATGGAGGAGACTGAGGCCAGGGAGGCAGCGTGGTTGCTGAGAGGGAGGGCTGTGGCTTAGAGGAGACACAGGGTAGGGCGTGTGACCGTGGAACCTCTGCTGTGTTGCCTGTGAAATGGAAGCAGCCCCGGTGCCCGGCGGGCGTGCCAGGCGGGCGCGGGCGCCTCTTCAGCGTGCATGGGGAGCCGTCTCCGCTGGAAAGGATTCGTGCTGCTGTGTGCTGTCGATTCTTTTTTTTTTTGAGGCATAGGCTTTATTTTCCTGAACACTGTGTTTGTTTATTTCTGGCTGTGCTGAGTCTTGCTTGCTGCGCGGACTTTCCCTAACTCCGGCTTGTGGGGGCTGCCCCCTGGTTGCGGTGTGTGCTCTTCTCCCGGCACTTTCTCTTGCAGAGCGCCAGCTCCAGGGCGCGTGGGCTCCGTAGTTGTGGCGTTGGGCTCCAGAGGCCCACGGGCTTCGTTGCTCCCAGCATGTGGGGTCTTCCGGATCAGGGGTCAGACTCGGTCCCCTGCACTGGCAGGCAGGTTCTTCACCGCTGAGCCACCAGGGAGGCCCACTGTTGACTCCCGTGGAGAGGACTTGGATGGTCCCTTCCGCTTTGTGTGATGATAAGAGCGTCCGTCCGATAGGGTGTTGCGCTGGCAGCTGAGACTCGCAAGGTTCACTTTTCCTCTCATCCTCGGTCTCCTTTCTGGTGTCCTGCACCTTAGGTAGCGACCCTCCGCTGTGATGGGTGTGGTTCTTCATCCTGATGGCCTTTTCTTACGGATATTGGTTCACCGTCAGTTCACCCTTTTATCTCTTAATTTGATGAGCGCGTTACTTCTCGCTTGCCGCATCATAACAAATAACAAGGTTTGGAGGCGGGAAACAACACGTGTTTTTGCGTGGTTTCTGGGGCTGGGAGCCCAGGCGGGGCTTAGCTGGGCCTTGTGCTTAGGGTCTGATGGCTGCCGTGGGGTGGGCTGGGCTGTGCTCTTCTTTGAAGGCTTAATCAGGGAAGAATCTTTTCAGAACTAGTTTGGGTTTTGGCAGAAGTCAGTCCCCTGTGGTTGGATGACCAAGAATGTAAGGTCTTCCTGGCTGCTGGCTGGGGCTGCCCCCCCGGCCTGTGGGCGCCCTCAGGGCCCCGTGGCTCCCACAGGCCTGGCCTCGTGGCCTCCCCACAGGCCGTTTACAGCCTGGTGCTTTGCTTCTTCCAGGCCAGCGAGGGGTGGGGGGCATCCCTCTCTCAGCCTGCTGAGACAGGGGTGTAATGAGACACAGTCGTAGGTGTGATATCACACCAGCTTTGTGACGGTCTGTCGGTTAGAAGCAGGCCTGCCTGTCAGGGGAGTGGATTATGCATGGAGTGGGTCCCTGGGGTCGCTTTCAGGCATGTCTGCCACAGTCGGCTTGATAGGCTTATTAAAATGGTATGAAATAAGAGTAATTAGCTCAAAGCACTTTCCTCGGGTGAAGAACATATAATCCCTTTTGGCTGTTAGATTTCGTTTTGCTTTGTAGTTTGAACCTGTGTTCTGGAGAGTTAAGGGGGCCAGATCAATAAGGTGTTACTTCTTATTTGGAATCTTTCTGCTTTTCTTGTCTGAGTTGTCTGACCCAAGAGGAAGAGTGAAGAAAGTAGGGGATGAAAGTGAGCACGAAGTCAAGAGGAGTGAAGGAGAGAGGGGAGCAAACGGGATTTACTTGCACATAGAAGTGAATTCTTGCCATAGGCAGCTTTATATAAATGCATAAAGGTTGCATTATACATTTTGGTGTGATTTCCCTTTCTTTGTTTATCCCCAGTCTTTTGTTTATTCCCCTAACCAGTGCCCTAGAGAAGGGGATGGCTTCCCGCTCCAGTGTTCTTGCCTGGAGAATCCCATGCCCAGAGGAGCCTGCTGGGCTACAGTCCATGGGGTCGCAAAGGGTCGGACACGACTGAGCAAGTGACGCTAACCAGTGACATGACCCTCCCTGATTCCCACTCTGAAACCACACTGATGCTCTCACGAAGGTCCTTTCGTACGTTCGCGTCATCTCGGAATCATTCCTAGACCATCAGCCACTCAGCTGTACTCTGTGGGAACCCTTCTGTACCGACAGGCACAGTTCTGGTTCGTCCTTAGCCCCTGGATACTATTCCAGAGCCTGGATGTCCTGTGGCCCCACTGGCTGTCCCCCATCGATTCTCACTCATCTCCTGTGTGTGGTCACAATAGGCAGCATGAAGAGGAACACCCGCCCGCACGCACATCGTCCGCTTTATTTCTCCGGGGCCGGGTTCCAGGAGTTGAGTCGCTAGGTCTCAAGGTTTGTGTGCTTTCAGTTTTCATAGCTGCTGCTGCTGCTGCTAAGTCGCTTCAGTCGTGTCCGACTCTGTGCGACCCCATAGACGGCAGCGCACCAGGCTGCCCTGTCCTAGCTGTTGCCAGCCTGGTCTCTCCAGAGGCTGTAGCGCTTTCAGCCCAGTAACTGGAGACTCATCTTTTCCCTGTGTCCCACCAGGAGGCCTTGTTATTGGCCTTGTCAGTTCTGCCCAGGTTGAGAGCTGTGAAGCGACAGCTGTCATTACTTTCAATCTGCATTTCCCCCTCGAGCAGGGGGCCTGAGCTGTTTCTCATCTGTTTGGCCATTTGGATGCAGTCGCCTGTGACTTGCCTGTGAATCCTTCGCCTGTTTGTCCGAAGGGTCGTCTGCCCCTGTCTGGTCGCCTTGCCGGCTCTCCGTACAGCGTGGGTGTTAACCCCCTTGCGGCCTCTGGGGAGCGTTTTCTGTTAACTCTGTTTATGGTTTCTTTTGCCATACAAAAGTTTAGAATTGGCATGTAGTTAGGAATACCTGTCTTTTTTCTAAAATAAGGTTTTTAATTTAGGATTTTTTGATGTGGGCCCTTTTAAAGTCTTTGTTGAATTTGTCACAGTAGTATTTCTGTTTTCCGTTTTTTTGGGGGTGCAAGGCATGTGGGAAGTTAGCTCCCTGAACAGGGATTGAACCTGTCCCCCTGCATTGGCAGGCAAAGTCGCAAGCGCTGGACCAGCAGGAAGTCCCAGGAGTGTCTATTTGTCTGTGGTTCCTGGGTCTGCGTGGTCTTTGGTTAGGAAGGCTTCCTCACCTGCCTGTGTTTGCCTTCTTTTCGCGTCACAGTAAAGTCTAAGAAACGTTTGTCAAGGGTGCGACCTGAGTCAGGGGCTGGGTCACACACCACAGACCTGGGGTAAAGAAGAAGCATCCCCACCATTAAGAAGCTCAGTGTCGTGTGGGGAATTACAGAACGGAACACAGGTGGGGGTTTCGGGAGGGCTGCTCCCTCAGCTCAGAGCCTCCCAGTGAGGCCTCAGGGTGCAGGTGTGCCGAGGCCCGGGGCCCTCAACCCTCAGAGCGGACAGGTGGGGCGTGGAGTGGCCAAGCCGCCAGGAAGGTCACTGACCACCGTGGGCAGCTGCGTCCATGGACTCCACACGAGTATCATTTTCTGTGTGTTGGATGTCGTGGGGTTGCCTTGGCTGATGCTTTGGGGAGGGTTGCTGAATTGGCCAGGTGACAAAGGGGGGCTGAGGGCCCTGGGGGGCCAGTGGGAGCGGGCGGCAGGGCTTGAGCTCCCTGAGGGGCCCTGACCTGTGGGAAGAGGGGGCTGCAGGGGAGGCTAGGAAGCTGCAGAGGGGTGCCCAGGACCAGGCCCTAGTAGGCCAAGTGCAGAACAGAAGGAGACCCAGAGCAGATGCCCAGTGTCAGGGGACGTGTGGGGGAGAGAGGTGGGCTGGTGCGCCTGCCCAGGTGGCTGCTGTCTGCTGCACCCCTGTTGCAGGAGCAGGTGTCTGCCCGCCGGCCTCCTGGGCTGCCTTGGGCATCTGTGGGCTCCCGGTCAGTGGTTGCCAGGTGGGCCCTGGATGCCCAGGAGGGTGTGAAAGGAAGCACGGAGAGTGGCAGGCAGAATTAGAAGTTCAGGTCTATGTATGTCCCCCCTCCTCCTCTGACGGTGTGTTCTCGTGTGTGTTTAATGATGCATAAAATTCAGGCAGCGCGTGCTCACAGTGACAGACACGCATGCAGGATGCGACGCAGTCACGACTGCGGAGCGCACTGGTCTTCGTGGGGTGAGTGGCTGTGGCCGTCCCCAGCCGCCCCAGGAGTGAGAGGAGCCTGACACAGCCGGGAGGGCTGCTCACGTGGCTGGGGGGACCGAGAGTGGCTACGGGAAGGAAACAGCTCCTCCCACGCCCCGGGAAGGCTGCCGCTTCTCATCTGCCACCTCCTTGGAACAGCCCCATCCAACCCCGCTTACGGTTTATTTTAGCTTCAGTTTTCTTTTTCTTTAGAAAATCTTTTATAATTTGCCGTTACTTGGTCTGTTTAATTTCTTGCCTGTGTCCCCACTAGACTGCCAGGAGGGACCCTGAGAGCGAGAATCAGTGTCTGAGTCCTGGGAGTCAGCTCGGGACAGCACCTGGCGCTCAGGTGGGTCTCACTGCCGGCCGCAGCGCAGTGGAGGGATGTACTGAGATGTGGGCGCAAACTCCGGGCGTTAGTGAAGGAAGGGCACGCCTGGCGCCCTGCCGTCCATCGGCTTGCGAGAGGTGGGCTGTGGCTGAGTGGCTGAACAGCAGCAACAAAGGCATTCTCCACGCCCGTGAAGGCCGGCGTCACCACCTCTGTTCTGCAGGGGAGAAACCTGGGCTCAGAGAGGGCGAGCAGTCTGCTCTGGGTCACACAGCTGTTTGGGGACGGCAGCAGGAGGAAGGGCGTTTCCTTTTTTTTTTTGAGTGTCTGACTCTCACTCTGTTGGCTGTGAGCAGGCCTGTTCACGGAAGAGTGTACAGGCTCAGAGGTGGGAAGTGACTGGCCCGTGGCCAGGCAGCCAGGAAGTGGAAGAGCTGGGATTTGAACCCAGCTCTGTGTGGGGCCCAGGCACACCCTCTTTCCATCCTCCGCAGCAGTTCCTTTTTGAAGACTGGTGTATAGCTGGCCCGGGGCTTCCTGTGTGGTGCTGGTGGTGAAGACCCGCCTGCCAGTGCAGGAGACGCAGAGGCGCGGGTTTAGCCCCTGGGTCGGGAAGATGCCCTGGAGGAGGGCACGGCAACCCGCTCCAGTATCCTTGCCTGGAGAATTCCAGAGACAGAGGGGCCTGGCGGGCTGCAGCCCCTGGGATTGCAGAGAGTCAGACCTGATGGAAGCGACTTAGCACACAGCGCACAGTCGACTTACAGTGTCGTGTTAGTTTCAGGCGCAGAGCAAAGGGATTCAGTCATACATGTACGTGTATCCATCATTTTTCAGATCCTCTTCCCTTAGGTGCTGGTGGTGGTTTAATTGCTAAGTCATGTCCCATTCTCTGTGACCTCATGGACTATAGCTGGCAGGCTCCTCTGTCCATGGGATTCTCCAGGCAAGGATACTGGAGTGGGTTGCCATTCTCTTCTCCAGGGGATCTTTCTGACCCAGGGATCGAACCTGGGTCTCCTGCATTGCAGGCAGATTCTTTACCAGCTGAGCACCAGGGAGACCCCCCTTTGCCTTATATTATAGGTTATTAAAAAATACTGAGGATAGTTCCCTGCGCTGCACAGGAAGGCCTTGTTGGGTATCTGTTTTATGTATGTACGTAGTAGCATGTTGGAGAAGGAAATGGCAGCCCACTGCAGTATTCTTGCCTGGAGAATCCCATGGACATAAATAAGAGCCTGAAGGGCTGCAGTCCATGGGGTCACAGAGAGTCGGACGCGACTGAGTCGCTGACATGGTAGCATGTATGTGTTCATCACAGACTCACAGCAGCTCCTTTATTCACGGTCGTCTCAGGGGCTGCGGTGTCCCTGAGGTCCATCGGGGGCACGTACGGGCACAGACTGAAAGGCAGGCCGCCTGGCAGACTCCTCCCTGTGGGCAGGCGACGAGGGGGCCGGCTGGATCGGGCGCCCGATGGAGGGCGCTGATTCGCGGCTGACGTGCCTGCCTGACGAGGAGGTGATGTTTTATGCATGGTGCCTAATTTTGCCCCTGCAGTCTCTGGCTATATTTAACACCATTAATCATTATTGTTGGCTCCCAGGGGGATGGAGCTCTGATTACTGTCAGAAACACATCACATGGGGAGGAGGGGGGGGGGGAAATAAGAGCTCGTCCCCAAGCTGGCTCTTCCGAACTGGAGACAGGAGGCGTGTTCGCGGCCCCCTTCTCACTGCCATCTGTGAGGTTCGTGACTCGCGGCTGCCTCGGGTTGGAACCCTGCCCCTCCGTGGCTGGGCTGCAGCCAGGCCCCACGCCTTGGGACCCCAAAAGAGTGGCTCAGTCGACTGAGGACAGCTGCCTCAATCTGAGCTCGGTGAAGGGCCAGCCACGCACTTACTAGGTGCCTACTGTGGGCAAGTGTCCCTGCCCAGGGCCACCTACCTGAACCCCGTCACTCCCAACGCTCTCCTTCCTAGGAGATGCATTTTAACTCTTCCTAGTGAAAGTGAAAGCCGCTCAGTCATGCCCGACTCTTTGCGACCCCACGGACTATACAGTCCACGGAATTCTCCAGGCCAGAATAGTGGAGTGGGTAGCCTTTCCCTTCTCCAGGGGATCTTCCCAACCCAGGGATCAAACCCAGGTCTCCAGCTGAGCCACAAGGGGAGCCCAGTTCTTCCTAGAGGACGTGACAGATTGAAAACGGAAGCGCAGAGTTGGGCTTCACGGGCCTGTGACTGGTTTGATCAAATGTGGAAACACCCCCCATTTATAAGAACTATTTGAAAGTGATGTGATCCTGTGACTTTGCTTTCAGATATCTGGAAGTGTCTTCTGGTTGCATCAGACCCAGGAGAAAGCCTCATCTTTCTTTCTAAAATTTCTTATGCATTTTCAAAAGAGTCTGTTTCGACTGTGCTGGGTCTTTACTGCTGCACTTGGGCTTCCTCTGGTTGTAGCGAGCAGGGGCTCCTCCGTTGCTCTGTGGGCTTCTCTCTGCGGCAGCTTCTCTGGCTGAGGGGCACGGGCTTCAGGCGCGTGGGCTTCGGGAGCTGTGGCGCGAGGGTGCAGTGGCTGGAGCTCGTGAGCTCAGCAGTTTCGGGGCTGGGGGCACTGGGGGCACTGGGGGCGTGGGCTCCGTCGCTCCGCGGCGCGTGGGGTCCTCCTGGACCAGCAGGGTGCGGGCTCAGTCACTCCGCGGCACGTGGGGTCCTCCTGGACCAGGATGGGGCCTGTGTCCCCTGCACGCACAGCTGGAGTCTTGACCCCTGGGCCACCAGGGAGTCTGGCCCCGCGTGTCTCACCATCAAATGTAAACCTCCACGGAGGCCAGAGATGTGAGGACAGCACTTATTTTCTCTTCCCTTTAGGCCTGAGATGGGTGGCTGGAAGTCCCACTCATCCGTCTCCACCGAGCTCCTACGCAACCCGCCCTACCCTTCCTGCAGGGCCCTGCTCATCCCACCTTTATGCTGACGTTGGGGACAGTGGCTCCCGTCTCATCCCAGAGCTCTCGGGGGCCTCTCTCTTGAGCAGTGTCCACCCTCCTGCTCGTTTATCCATGTAGCCAGTTAACCGAGGAGTGTTCGTGCTTTGTGGGTAAAAATAGGTTTGAATTTCCCCCCCTTAATGGAGTTCCTTTGTGTTCTCTTCCTGAGCCTTAATGTTCTCAGGCAAATTTCACTCTTTTCTGGCCCTTCTAGTTGCTAAATTGTAGTCCGGCGTGTCTCAGAGCTGTGGGTCTTGTGCCTCATCTAAAGCTCTGTCACTCCCACCCCAGACTCCTCCTGGCTTTCTGCAGGAGGTTGTGGGGGGGGGGGGCAGGGCCTGCTCTCTGCTGGACCGGGCGGGCTGCAGTGGACAGGGCCACCTGTCCTGCATGGGTGGGTTCTGTGCGCTCTGGCGGGCCCTCCCTCTGACGGCACCTCCTGATACCTGCTCGGTGACCGTCATCGCCTTGCCTGTCACCTCTCCACGGCCAGCACGCTGCTCTCTGTAAGGCTGTCCTTCTGGACACAGCATGTGTCGGGAGAGTTGGTGTTTGGGGCTGCCTGTCGTGCCTCCCGGTGAATCCTGGCAGGGGACAGGAAGGGGTGGTCTGGCCGCGGTCTCTAGCAGTTTCTGTCTGCTGTCTTTTGACTCGTAGGGTACCTGGTCCTCCCTGTCTCTCATTTTGGTTTTGGCGTAGCCCCAGGCACCAGGAAAAGTCCCCTCGTGTTCTCTTCTTGCTGCTTTCTTCCTGGTTTCTGGGGTTATTTCCGCGGTAGCTGAGGAAATAGAAGCTCACGGAGGTGCAGTCACTCGCCCAGGTCTCTCAGCAGCAGATAGTGAGATTTGAACCCAGGTGAGGCTCACCTCAAACCCCTTGGTTAAAAGCCTGGATTATGGCGCTTGATTTTCTGGATTGGAATCTTGGCTCTGACATTTCCTAGGTGGGTGACCTTGGGCAGAGTCCCTTAACTCTGCCTTGATTTCTTCAGCGGTGAACTGTGGGTGGCAATTCACAGTCATACCTTGGGTGGCTGGGAGGATTGAACGCTGTATGCTGCAAGACTCATGACTGCACACCGCACTGGCCCCCCGCCCCCAGCACCACAGAGAAATGCCCTTCGGGCCTGGGAAATGGATATTGAGCAGTGGTCACCGTATGTTGGTTGTGTTTCCCTTTTTGCTTTGTCTGCTAGGAAACTCAGAGTGCTGCAAATGCATGTATAGGCCTTCCTGATCTCATTTTATTTTTACTTTTCCCTTTACAATGAATCTTTTCCCCCTTGTGTCTTATTTCCTACCATATGAAGTCATACGACATTTTCTCAATTCCTCTTCAAAGCTCTGGTTGCCATTGGAGGGGCAGTTGGGGGTAATGTAAAGACTCTAGTTCTTCCCCCTCAGAGGAAGTGTCTTTAGAAACAGAACTGCTCTTGTTGGCAAGGGTGATCAGTGATACTAGAAGTCCCCTTTAACCCTTTAAAGGCTGAAGCAGTAGACAGTCTGTTGATAAGGTCTGCAAAAGATGACCTCATACACAGGTCCTTGCATCCATTCACGATGAATGCAGAAGAACCCCCAATAAGAGGCTGAAGCAGCAGAGAAGTTGATTCACCCTTAAGTTCAAATAGTTCAGAGGTGGATCTGTGCTAGCGTGGTACCCGCTGCGCCGAGGTCCGTCTTCCTCTGTTTCTGCAGTGTAGTCATTTCCCTCTCCAAGACGCTCACGTTCCAAGACATGGGGCTCCAGCTGGCAGAAGGGAGCAAGGACGAGGAGGACACACTTTCTCCCCATTAAGGACTCTTCCTCGATGTTGTGGATAGACACCTAACCCTGTACTCCCGCTCACCATTTCGGGACTATATCTAGCTTCAGCGAAGGCTGGGAAAGGAAGTCTTTATCCCAAGCAAACCTGGGCTTCTCCAAGCCTTTATCTTCTACCAAAAACAGCCTCACCACCTCGCAGGGTTCTTGGGAGGATTAAATAAGAATGTGGTAAAATTTAACAGGTGTTCAGCTCATGTAAATTTCCTTCTATTTTTAGTTTCCCCTTCCCTCCATTACTTAGGATTAAGAGGGAAGCTTTAGCTACTCCAGGAAAGATTTAGGAGCAATAAAAAAACAGCACTCTCTGAGAGGGAACGGCGCACACACAGGGGTGCTGGGAGAACGGGCTCCCTTCGGCTGCATTCAGTGAGGCTGTGAAACCGAGATGAAAAAGCCAGGTGTGGGGCCCGTGTGGGTCACTCGGGGTTAGACGTGGAGAAACGGAGTGTGGACCTGATGGCCTTGGAATGGCCTTACCCACCTGGGATTCCCCCAGGTCGCTGTGATTGTCACCCTGAGAGTGCACGACACTTGCGCAGGGTGGTGTGGGCTTGCACATTTCCACACGTGACTGCTTTCCAACTAGGGATGAGCTCAGGCGATTCCAAGACTGCTCACCAAGCAGTCTGGCGTGGGGTGCGGTGCGGTACGGCCCCTCCTACCTGTTCCACCCTCCCTGTCAGGGCTCACCCCGGGAGTCCCTGGGAGGCCTTTAAGAGCTGAGCTGGTGCGTGGGACCCAGCGGGCGGCTCACGCTGTTCAGTGGAGTCTGCTGGGAGTGCAGCTCTTCCCTGGCATCTCACCGCAGTGGGGCGTTAAAGTCGGCGGTGGGCAGCAGGTCCTGGTGGACCCTGGCGCTGAGCATGCCAGGCATGTCAGTGTAATTCCCTGAGGGTGAAGGAGGAGCGGAGGAACGGGAGGTAGTTATGGGGGCGTTTGACTTGATAGGGTGTGTGTGTGTGTGTGTGCGTGTGTGTGTGTGTGTGTACACAGCTTGGGGCAGGAGATTGGAGAACTTTCCAATGTGTGTGTGTGTGTATTGCGCACAGCCTGGCGCAGGAAATTGGAGAACTTCCCAACCTCCAGGCTCACACAGAGACCATGGGGCTGGTCTGGGATTCAGATCCCAGGCCCAGCAGTGAGACAGTTTGCTTCTTGATGTCCTCCTCTAACCCCTTCCAAGTGGACCCCTCTCTGCGATGTGATAGTGTGTTCTGGCCTCAGCCTGAACCCAGTAGGAAGGTTTGGTGGCGGCTTGTTGGGCTGTTAACCTTGTGGTCCTAGAGTCGGCTTGTTGACCTCCAAGCTGGGACTTTCCAGAGTGACAGAGTTGGAATATCTCCGGGACTCCAGGGCGGCCAGGCCAGCCCGAGGCCAAGGTGGAAGGCAGAGGCCCCCTGGCCACTGCTGGGCGCCCCCTGCTCGGCCTCTCCAGACTGCAGCCGCGGGGGCTCTCCCTGGTGGCCCGGTGCAGCGGCCGTCACTCTGGGCCCCACGTTCCCCACCACAGGCTTTGAGCCCGGTTTGGGAGCTGCATGACTAGGAAGCACTTGGTTCCCAGAGAAAGTGCAGGCCTCGCACCAGACCACGTTGGAGACACAGATCCCTCCTGCCCAACTGGTGGTCCAGGGCCGGGCCCCCAGCATCCCAGAGCCTCGGTGTCACCCGAGGATGGCACCCCTCGGGCTGCTGGGGGACTTGAGGTGATGGCTGATGAGCCCCGCGGTGATAGGTGCTCCCTGCATCGAGGTCGTCAGTCGTAATGTTAAGAATACCGTCTCTCCTGTGAGGCTGCGGTTGCTTAGAGTTAGGCCCCACCCTTCCTGGATCGGACCTAGTACCACATGGGCGTCTGCCAAGCTGTGTTCTGCAGACACGAGCGCCCCGGGAAGCGGGCTCTGTGGTGACACGTGTGAGAAATGCTGCCTTAAACAGGCTCTCAGGGCTCTCGGTGTGCCAGAGAGGCTGCCAGTGTCTCCAGGGGCACAGGGCCAGGGTGCAGCATTCCTCAGACTCGCCGGACAGTCAGACCTTCTTCCTGTGCAGTACAGTGTAGAGCGTCCCTAAGAGAAGGTTCTGGAAACCTGTGGACCTGGGTGTGGCTCTGGTGCTGTCCTCCACTTACTAGATGTTTGCAACCTCTGCAAACCTCAGTTTGCTCATCTGTGAAATGGGAAGAGGGATCCTCAGCTTTCTGGGTGCTCCAAGGATTAAGTGATGGGACAAACAAAGCTGTTACCACAGTGCCAAGCATGTTGTGGGCCTCCAGCCAGGGCAGTCTTGTTACCAGCACAAGAGGGTGGGGTGGGGAGCAAGACATCTTGAGTTGGCTTCAGAGATGAGGCGGGACCTGGATTAATGAAGACGCTAGAGTGCCATGGGTCTGAACGTGGAGAGGACGGAGGCGAGGGAGGAAGTTGCCCTCTCTCCACGATGGTTTTTCATGTAGTCAAAGCCCTGGGTAAGTTCACCCTCCTCGTCCTCTCCTATCTCTGCGCTGCTCCAGGGGCACCTGGGTTCTCTCCGAGGAGCTCATAGAATTAGCTCATTAGTCCAGCTCTGCCTGGAAGGCAGAGGTGAGGTTGTATCAGTTTGTAAGCCTGTGAAATCTGCAGCGCAGCTAAGCCGCCTCACCAGCCCGGGCTCTGTGGTGAGAGAGCTGCAGGATGCCGTCACTTCACTCTGCAAACATTCGCCACCTTCGAGGTGCCCAGAGCCGGGACACAGGGGACAGACAAGGTCCCCCAAGGAGCTGACATCTTGCGGGGAGCTGGGCAGCGAAGGTGCAGTTAGGATGCACAGTTGTGGTGGGGTCTGGGAGGGCAGAGGACCCTCTTGATGCTGGGACGCAGGGCCTGGTGGACAGTATCCTGGAGGGGGGCAGGCTCTCAAAGGAAGACTCACAGCCGACCTGTGCTGAGTGCAGGGAAGGACAGTTGAGAGACATACACAGACAGAATTTTTCCAGTGGTCATGTAGGGGTGTGAGGGTTAGACCATAAAGAAGGCTGAATGCTGAAGAATTGATGCTTTTGAACTGTGGTGTTGGAGAAGACTCTTGGGAGTCCCTTGGACTGCAAGGAGATCCAACCAGTCCATCCTAAAGGAAATCAAGCCTGAATTTTCATTGGAAGGACTGATGCTGAAGCTCCAATCCTTTGGCCACCTGATGCGAAGAGCCAACTCATTGGATAAGACCCTGATGCTGGGAAAGATCGAGGACAGGAGGAGAAGGGGGCAGCAGGGGATGAGAGGCTGAAACTCCAATCCTTTGGCTAAGTGTAAGCGTGTAGCCGCTCAGTCGTGTCCAACTCTCTGCAACCCCATGGACTGTAGACCACCAGGCTCCTCTGTCCATGGGATTCTCCAGGCAAGAATACTGGAGTGGGTTGCCATTTCCTTCTCCAGGGGATCTTCCTGACTCGGGGATCGAACCCGGGTCTTCCGCATCACAGGGAGATGCTTTATCCTCTGAGCCACCAGGGATGCAAAGAGCTGGCTCACTGGAAAAGACCCTAGCGCTGGGAAAGATGGAGGCAAAAGGAGAAGAGGGCAGCCGAGGATGAGATGGCTGGATGGCATCACCAGCTCAGTGGACATGAATCTGAGCACACTCTGGAGGCAGTGAAGGCCAGGGGAGCCCGGCGTGCCGCAGTCCTTAGAGTTGCCCTCGGCCACGACTTAGCGGCTGAGCAGCGACATCGTGAGGACAGTAGATTGGAAAGGCCCGCAGTTTTCTTGGGAGCTGTGGTTTCAGGGTTTGTTCGTCTGCGTCCTGCCCTAATTTCTACCAGGGAAATGGAGACGCATGGCTTTTCAAAAGCCAAAACCCATGTCAGAAGCTGCTCCTGCCGCCCCCGGGTGAAGCCCTCGCGGCGTCCTCCCGCCCGCGAGGAGCTCCCCGGCCTCACCCTCTGCCAGTGTCTCATTCCCGGACTCTGGTCCTCTTCCCTCCTCACGGGACACACGTGCTTTTGCTTCTTGCCTTCTGTGCCGAGGTGTGTGTGTGTGTGTGTGGATGAGAGGCCTGTAGGCGTCTGTGTTAATTTCCATCACGGGTTCTGTGCTGTTGAAGAGCTTGCTTCGTTTGACTGTTTCCGTCCGACGCTGTCTTAAAGGTGTCCGTGCGGCGGATGTGGCCCCGCCAGGCGCACGCGGGCCTCGCAGAGCAGGGCTGCAGGGGGCGCCCATGTGCAGCCCCTCGGTGGGGTTGAAGCGGGCGTGGACCCGGGAGGGGAAAGGTGACATGCCCTTGGAGTTACCAGGCGCCACCAGCCGGCTCTGCAGGAGGTCCCGGCGGCGCGGGGAGCTGCCTCTTCCTGCGTCCTCACCGGCTCTTGGTGACTTTCTGGTTTCGCCAACCTGATGTGTGCAAGTGTCGCCTTGCTTTCCTGAGCGTGCCCCGGATGAGCGTGTGGCTGGACCCGTCTGTGTGCTCAGTGGCTGATCTGCCGGTCCCCTCGGTGAATCGACTCCTCATCCGGTTTGTCCGTTTCCCCGGTTGGGGGGCATTTTTCCTGTTGGTTTGTAAGACATCCTTCCTTGTCGCTTTGCCGGTACCTTGTCCTGTTTTGATAGATTTCTGTTAAACACATCTGTGCTTTCACCGAGTAGGAGTCGATCATTTATATGTTCTTACGCCTCCCTCTCTCTCCTTTTGGCCTCAGGAAGTGTGTGTATGCATGGATTTCTCTGTTCTGGTTTTAGAAGTCCTGCCCTACTCCAAGGCCTAAAAGATTCCCCCATGCTCTCTTCCTGTAGCTTTCTTTATCGTTAGACTTTTAGAATTCAGGGCTGTAATGCGTCTGGGTTCTGCTCTGTTCTCTGTGCGGCAAGCACGCAACTGTTTCTCCTTACTGTCGATCGGTGCCACCCCCTGCCCCCAACACCCACGTCCCATCCTTCCTCCTGCGGTTTCGGGAGCCACCTTTGTCACGCTTTGGTTTTCCATGCCCAGAAGATTCTGTTTCTGGCACTGTCTTCTGGTTTGTTGGTTCACCTGCTTTGTGTGTGAGCATCACAGCTGTTTTTATTACTACACCTCTGGAATCTCTCTTAATCCCTGGGAGGCCAGATGTTTTGGTCTTCCTTTTTAAGATTGAACACGTAAAGGACATTTTCTTCTTCCAGATGAATTTTAGAATTAATTGATCAAATTATTAAAAAACTCTCACCGTCATTGTTATTGAAATTGCATTAAGTTTTTCAGATTACTTTGGGGAATTAACATGTTAATAATGTTAACCTGACATTTAGGTTTCCTGTTAATTTTAGGTTTTTCTTTTTTTTTTGGTTGTTATTTTATAGTTTTAAACTTGCCCTGTTCAAGTCTTGGGCAGGTGGGTCCATTCCAGAATAGTTTGTACATATATTTGTGGTCTATTTATCTTTGGCTCTGCCGGGTCTTTGTTGCTGCGGGGACCGCTCCAGCTGTGGCGCGCAGACCTCTCCTTGCGGAGGCGTCTCTCGGTGCTGGGCACGGGCCTCGGTACTTGTGGCACTTGGGCTCGGTACTTGCACTCCCGGGCTCTGGAGCGCCGGCTCAGTGGTCGCGGAGCACGGGCTTAGCTGCTCTGTGGCACGTGGGATCTTCCTGGTCCAGGGATCCGACCTGTGTCTCCTGCGTTCGCAGGCGGATTCCTTACCATTGAGCCGCAGCGAAGCCCTAGTTTATATTTTTCATGATAATATGAACAGCATCTCATCTTCTGTTATGCTCCTAGTTGGCTATTGCCAGTGTTACAGAATGCTGATGACTTTCAGTTTTCTTGTTCCAAACTATTCAGATTCTGTTAGATTTCTTTCTTTTTTTTTTGTAAATGCTGACATTTTTATCTGAAATGTGAACATGTGAACAGTGATTTTTTTTTTCCTCTCTTCCAATTATCTTGTGTTTTATTTTGCCTTGTCCTGCTGAAAATGCCAGGACCTCCAGTGCAGTGTGGAATAGTAGTAACAGGGGCCTGACTTCCTTGCCTTATTTCTAATCTTAAAAGGAGTAAGGCTAAGATTCTCAGCCAAGGATGGCATTTGCTTTAGGTTTTACTCTGTAGCGTTGATCTAGTTAAGGAACGTCTCTTCAATTTCTTGTTTGATTTTGAAAAAATAAATAGACGTTAAATTTGATCAAATCCATTTGTCAGTCTTGAGAAATAATTCCTGTGCTTCCGCGCTAAATCCCACTCTGTCTGAAAGTACTTACAAAGGCCGTCTCTGTGCCAGACTGAGTTAGAGGTGCTTTATAAATATTAACTCAAGCCTTCTAACAACTATATGAGCTAGGCGCTACTTACCATCCCTTTCTTAGGTGAGGCAAGGCAGGCACAGAAAGGCTAACTAACCTGCTCAGCGCCCCACCGCCAGTCAGGCCCACTCTGGCATTCGTAGACCCAGGGGAAGCGTGCAAGTGGGTGCTCATATATCGAGTATAAATATTTAAAGTGCTGAAACAAGCTGACAAACTGTTAAATAGATTCCATCCTACTGTCTGAGAAATAGACCTCAGTCAAACCCTGCAAGATGCCAGTCTACGAGATACCAGGATGACAGAATTTAACTATTTGTACACATTTCAATATTCTGTTGATAAACCTGAGATATATGGATGAGTCACAGTCATGCATAATTCATAATTTATAGATATATTCCATAAAACTTAGTCTTCTTGCCTCCAATTCAATAAAGTAAATTTTGTAGTGATTCAGACTTTCCTATGGTCTGTGTTGTATTGATACTAGTGATATAAGACGTTAAAATATGGAGCAGAATTATGCTCAGAGTATACAAAAGTAAACTTTAATCAACTGTGTGATAAATGGAAAAAAAGAATTTCTTCACTTTTTGAAAGGTTTTTCATCTAAAATGTGAAATTATCTGCAGACCTTAGAAAGCGAAATATGTATCAATAAAAGTTTACATTCAAACTTACTTAAAGCTTGGATTTATTTATCCTTTGAAAATATAATTCTGGCGTTCAGTACCCGTTTAGTTGCCAGTGTAAATAATTAGTAGCGTGCTTTTACCCGAGTCGCGCCCAGAGCCGGCCTCCCGTGTTTTATTGTGCTTTGCTTTTCTGTGCTTCGCAGGTGTTGTGGGTTTACTGTGTGTTCGTCGTCTTTGATGCATCGGGTCTTCCTCGCTGCGCACGGGCTTCTCCTGTGGAGCGCGCGCTCTAGGCCGCAGGCTTCCGTAGTTGTGGTTCGCGGGTTTAGTTGCTGAGAGGTGTGTGAATCTTCCTGGACCAGGGATCAAGTGTGTCGCTGCGCTGGCAGCGGGCTTCTTAACCACTGGACCAGCAGAGAAGTCCTGATACTGTGTGTGTGTGTGTGTTTTATAAAGTGAGCGTGGCTGTGTGTGTGTGTTTTATAAAGTGAGCGTGGCTGTGTGTGTTTGTGTGTTTTATAAAGTGAACGTGGCAGTCCTGCTCAGACAAGTCTGCCGACACCCTTGTCCAGCAGCAGTGGCTTACTCGGTGTCACTCCATGTCATTTTGGTAATGTTGGCAATATTTCAAACGTTTTATCATTTTCATATTCATTATGGTGATCCGTCATCAGTGAGCTTTGGTGTTACAGTTGCAAAAAGATGATGACATACCGAAGTCTCTGGTGATGGTTAGCATTTTTTAGCCATAAAGTATTTCTAATGAAGCTCTACACATCGATTTTTTGAGGCATAATGCTGTGGCATGCTTAATAGACTGCAGTGGAGTGTACGCATAGAGAAGTGTAACTTTTATACGCACTGGGAAACCAAGAAGCTCGTGTGACTCACTTGCTTCTGATGCGCGCTTTCTTGGGGTGGTTTGGAGCACAGCCCACAGCGCCTCTGCGGCCTGCCTGCGCACGTGTGAGTCCTGTGCCTGTCTCAGTGCTTCTTGTATGTGTATGCTTTTTTCTGCACTGAGTGTGCAGTGCTGCGCGTGAGTGTTCTCTGGTTGCCGTGAGCGGGGCTGCTCTGTAGGTGTGGTGCGCGGGCGTCTCGTGTGGCGACTTCTCTTGCTGCGCAACACAGACTCCGGGGCACGCAGGCTTCAGTATTTGTGGGGCACGGCCTTCGTTGCCTTGTGGCACGTGGAACCCTCCTGGACCAGGGGTCGAACCTGTGTCCCCTGCATTGGCAGGGGGATTCTTTACCATTTGGCCACCAGGGAAGTCCCAGTGTTTCAGAATGTTCCTGAGGTGCCACATGGGGCTGTTAACGAAAACTGTTCTAATCCGGCAAAGTCATGAATCCCTTTTGCCTCCTGCAGATTAAAACTCAGCGTGACCAGGAAGTGGGAGCTCCCAGAAGCATCCTTGGCTCTGCGGGCCCCTACTGTGTGAGCCCTGGGGGAGACTGGACAGGTCCACTCTTCTCCTGAACTGCGCCTGCCGCTCAGTTCTGCTGCGGCTTACGGCCGGGTTCCTCTGGTTCAGCAGCGTGGTCCCCTGTTTCTGTGATGTCGAGCAGGAGATGCCGCAGAGTGTCTTCTGGGGCCAGAGTCTCAGTCACAGATGTGGGTGCTGACTTGGGGGTTTTGCTGTGCCAGGGCTGTGCTGGAGGGGGTGTGCGTGTGCCTGTTACAGGCGTGGTCCAGGGCGGGGACCCTGCCACCTGGGCCTCAGGGAGGTGCTGCAGTGAGCGTGGAGTGGAGGGCTTGGGGTCGGAGCCCAGCTGTCTGGCTCTTCTCCGCCTGCTCACCGCAGCACCGCGTGCCTGTGCACCAGCTGTTCTCGATTGACTCACGCTTGGCTAGCTGATCCTTTCCTTTGGAATTATCTGTCCGTGAGTGAGATGGGGCTGTGACTTCCTTTATTATATTATGTTTATTCCATTGTGACGTTCAGTCCTTACCAGAGTCTCATAGAATCAGTTTGGTAGCTTTTTTCTGACACTCCATAAGCTGGGTATAATCGGTTTTCAAGTTGGAGTTTTAGTTGCTTTACAGTGGCGCATTGCTTTCTGCTGCATAGCCGAGTGACTCAGCTAAGTACGTGTTTGTACGCATTTTCTTTTCCTTGTGGTTTCTCACTGGATGTTGAACCTAGTTCCTGTGCTGTGCGGTAGGGCCTGTTGCTTATCCAGTGTCTGCACCCTAGTCTGCGTCTGCTGGCCCCCAGCTCCCCTTCCTCCCCCTCACGCCCCTTGCCCTTGGCAACCACAGGTCTTGCCCTCTTTGTCTGGGAGTCTGTTTCCGGTTTGTCAATGAGTCTCTGGGAGTCTGTTTCCGGTTTGTAGATGAGTCTCTGGGAGTCTGTTTCCGGTTTGTAGATGAGTTCATCTGTGCCGTAGTTTGGGCTCCGCGCAGCTGTCTCTGTCTGAGCCAGTCCCGCTCAGCATGGGGGCGTCTGGGCCCATCCATGCTGCCACAGATGGCGTCGTCGCCTCACCCTCTTCTGTGACCTCGTAGCATTCTAACGCATGTATGTGCCCATCTTCTATGTGGGCATCATCAGTTTGGCAGCGCTCGCCCATGTAGTCATCTGAGGTTGTGGCCCTTAGGTCGAGGAGGCTCTGGTCACCGTTTCAGCTCATTAAAGAGTTTATCTCCACTCTGTGTCTTTACCGCTGTTGCACTTTATTTTCTGGAAACTTTTGTTGTTTTCAAACCTGTGACTGAACCACGTGGGGGACCCAGAGAGAAGACGCGGCGTTGACCTGTGACCGTCTCCTCCTCGGGGAGCTGTGACCTGTGTCCGTCTCCTCCTCGGGGAGCTGTGACCTGTGTCCGTCTCCTCCTCGGGGAGCTGTGACCTGTGTCCGTCTCCTCCTCGGGGAGCTGTGACCTGTGGCCGTCTCCTCCTCGGGGTGCTGTCTCCCCACAGGGCGCCCAGCCGTCTCCGAGTGGCCTCTCCTCAGTGTCAGTGTCCATGCCCACTTCCTTCCGTGGCCCCAGCAGGACAGGATCGGGGAGAGGGCAGCTTGCCACGTTGCAGTGGCTGCATTGCACCCCCGTCTCGTCAGGACCGGGTCCGTCATTGTCTAGGGGCTGCAGGGACATGAAGAGATGCCGTATCGCTTCAGGGCCCTGCAGGAGCGCGTTCATCAGACAGAGATGCCTGTTAGCGATGAGGCTGCTAAGGTTGTGGGTAGGGGAGAGGCCGTGTGCGAGGCACCCGTTGTTCCAAAATTAAATCATTAAGCCCACCGAGCGACATTTTTAAAGACATGTATGTATATAGAGAGACGGGCTTCCCAGGTGGTGCTAGAGGGAAGGAACTTGCCTGCCAGCGCAGGAGATGTGGGTTTGATCCCTGGATCTGAAAGATTCCCCTGGAGGAGGGCCTGGCAACCCACTCCGTTATTCTTGCCTAGAGAATCCCACGGACGGAGGGGTCCGGCAGGTTGCAGTCCATGGGGTTGCAGAGTAGGAGACGACTGAAGCTACACTGCCTCACACACACGTAGGGAGAGGCACAGAGAGAGTGGGGACAGAAGCGCACAGCGAGGCTCTTGAAGCCCGCAGTCCTTGGGCTCACATGCCACCGTTGCCACATCCCAGCAGTGGGCCTTGGGCGCCGAGCCTGGGTTTTTTATCTGTAAGTTGGAAAGTTGGCTCCAGTGCTTACAGAAGCTGTAAGCCCTGGGTGGAATAACACGCGCACGGCGTGAGACGCTGCGTCCGTCAGGAACCTAACCTGCCCAAGCTGGCTTCAGACAGGCGACTGGTGGACGGAACCGGGCGCCGCAGGGGCGGTGCGACCCAGAGAGCGCCGCTGCCACACGTGCCCCCGTTTCTCCCTGACTCTCGGCGCTGCCCTTCTTCAGGGACCCGCGCCGTCCTCAGGCGGTGGCTGTGGCCGTTTCAGACCTGACAGGCATGTGGGGGGCCGTGCGGGGCTCCTCAGCCAGATCACAAGTGGTCAGAGCGCTGGGACAGAAGCCTGCCGGGACGCGCCTCTGGTCCGAGAGCCGAGTGAGCCCCGTCCAGGCCTCGGTGGGGAAGAGGGGCGGGCAGGCCCGAAGCCAGAGCAGCTGCTGTTGATCAGGGAGGGGGCATGGGCCCCGGGCAGGCAGCGGCTGGCTGCCCCCGACAGCTCGGCGGCCTCCGGCGGGCCTTCCTGCTCCTGCCTCGGCCGCATCTTCTGGTGTCGTCGCGCGGCCGGCGTGATTTTCCTCTCGGGAGCCGTCAGTGGCAGCGTCCCCCGGGCAGAAGCTAGTTTCTGTGGTTTCCTGGCTCGGACCCTCTGCACCCTTGCTCCCGGCTGCCCCCAGGCCCACACTCCGGTCACTTCCTTCAGCCTCTGCGTGACGCGTGCGTGGGGCCCTTGCCACCCTCCTCCCCAGACCCTAGATGCTGCGCGCCGCCGCCTTCCAGGTCGCACGCAGAGGGCATCTTTTCAGAGACACCTTTTCTGATCAGCTTGTCTAAAGTAAGAACTTTCTTCTCCCAAAATACCTGCTGCTGTCCCTTGCCGTGTTTTCCTTTAGAGCCAGTGTTTTAGAAAACAAACGTTTCCTAACACACACACACACACACACGGATACCAGTGACAGCTCTGCTGTCTCCGTGATCGCGGCTGCACGGGCAGACCTCAGAAGCATTGGCAGGTGTGGTTTCAGACCGTGGCACTAAAGCCGGTGTTGCAGTAAGGCGAGTCACACAAACATTTCGGTTTCCCGGTGCGTATATAGGGACAGAGGAGCCTGGAATGGGGTCAGAGTTGAACATGACCGAGTGACTAACTTAAACTTTTAAATTTCATCCCGTAGTAGATTAGGTGTGCCATAATGCTGTGTCTAAAAAGCCAATGTACATAGCTTAATTAAAAATATTATATTTGAAAAAATACTAGGCATAATCTGAGCCTTTAGTGAGTCGTCATCTTTTTTTAAAAATTAACTGATTTATTTAGCTGTGCCAGGTCTTGGTTGCAGCGTGTGGGATCTCGTTCCCTGACCAGAGACGCTGGGCCCCCAGCAGTGGGAGCTCGGAGTCTTATTAGCCACGGGACCACCAGGGACTTTCCGGGAGTCATAACCTCTTTGCAATAATAAGGTTAGCGATCACAGGTCACAGACCACCGTTACTCATACAGCAATCATGGAAACACTTGAAGTGTTACAATAATGATCAAAGTGTGACGCGGAGACATGAAGAGAGCAAATGCTGTTGGCAAAATTGTGCCCATAGACTTGTTCGAAACAGGATTGCCACAGACTTTCAGTTGGTAAAAATGTGGTATCTGCAACACGGAGCAGAGCCCTACTCGGATCTGCGGACCCCAGCACAAGCCTGGCACGCAGCAGGTGCTCAGTAAACGCTTGGCCTACCCCGAGCACGTCGTCGTAGCAGTCCAGGAGAGCTGCTTTCTTTCACCCTAGGGCCAGAGCGGGAGGACCCAGGAAACGGGCGTCCCCCGACCCAGTGATCTGGGCTGTGTGGCCGGGGCGTCGGTGTGTCCACCCTGGTCCTTGGGGGCGGCTGGTTAAAGTCATTGCTCCCCCGGCAACTTCCTTTTTCTCCTCACGCTAAGCTGCCAGGATCTTATTAGCCCTGTTTACAAGGCCGGGGTGTCGAGCGATTAATTTTTAATGGCTTGGTTTATTGCATGTTTGAACGGTTTATTGAGTAATTCCCACATTTAAGTGATTAATTCCCCAGAGTTCAGAACGACTGGTTAGTTTTACATTAATCAGGGTTTCTGAATGCCAAGAGACAATCAATCAATCCTTCCTGCCAGGGAGAGTAATGTTAAAATACCTCAAGGCACAATGAGGTTAAGAAAAGGAGTAATTAAAACCCCGTCTTCCCTCACGCAAATGTGACGTCTCTCTCTGTCTCTCGGTACTGTGCCGTCTGCCCCCAGCCCCTGCTACAGGGCAGGCTCCGCTTGGGCCCACGTGGGCTGCCCTGGGGGTTCCGATGGTGAAGCCTCTGCAACGCAGGAGACCTGGATTCGATCCCTGTGTCGGGAAGATCCCCTGGAGAAGGAAGTGGCAACCCACTCCAGTACCCTTGCCTGGAGAATCCTGTGGACGGAGGAGCCTGGTAGGCTACAGTCCATGGGGTTGCAAAGAGTCAGACACGACTGGGCGGCTTCACTTTCACTTTGGACCTACATGCTTCTTGGAAGAATGAGCACCACCTTTGAAAAGCTTTATCTGTGTGTTTTTGCCTGCACTGGGTCTTCGTCGCCGCACCCGGGCTTTCTCCAGTTGTGGTGGGCGGGCTCCTCACTGCGGTGGCCTCTCCTGTTGCGGGGTGCAGGCTCTAGGCACGCCGGCTTCAGTGTTTGGGGTGTGGGGCCAGACCATGGACCAGACCCCTGTCCCTGGCACTGCCAGGCGAGCTCTTAACCCCCGGACCACCAGGGAAGTCTCTCCACTTCACCCTAGTCCTTAGGCTTCTTGTAATGAGTTTCGCCCCTCTGCCTCTGGCAGGTGGGGCCCGCCAGCACCTCGCCCCCGGGGAGGGGACTTGGGAGCCCACGCTCTCGGCCTGTTGTGTAGGGACCCTGGCTTCTGTGCTCCCAGCTTGCTTCCAGGTTTGCAGGGAAGCTGGGCCATGTCTGGTCTCGAGATAAAATGTCTGGTTTCACCTGGTAGGCAGACAAAGCCTGAGGGAGCCTTAGATGGGGTCCGCCCATGAGGGGCCAGGGGAGGGTGCTGGGGTGGGGCTCTGCCTTCGGACCCTGCCGCTGAGCCCCGATGGCCTGGCCAGCTTTGAGCAGGAAAGGGCTGTCAGCTGCTCTGGCATCTGTTTCAGTTTCCTGTGGCTGCTGTTATAACAAGAGACCTCAAACTTCATGCTTGAAATCGCACAGATTCAGTACCTTGCCGTTTGGAGGTCTGAGCACAGAATGGGCCTCCCCGGGCTAAAGTCAGGGCTGTGTTCCTTTGGGGGCGCTGGAGAAGGTCTGTTTCTTTGCCGCTTTTGGTTTCTGGAGGCTGGCTGCGCTCCTTGGCTTGTGGCCCTCCTCCGTCTTCAGAGCCAGCGGGGCTGTTGCGTCTTCACACCCTTCTCTGCCTCCGTCTTCCTCCCTCTACAGGCTCGTTGCGGTTCCACTGGAGAATCCAGGTAGCTCTCCCTAACTCATGGCCAGGCGATTAGGAACCCTCGTTGTCCTTTGCCCCGTATCCCAACACATTCTTGGTGGGGTGGGATGTGGACGACTTTGTGCTGTGCTGAACACAGCGGCAGTGGGGTGAGAAGCAAGGTGGCTGCCTGGTGAGAGGCATGGGCTCGGGAGCCAGAGACTGTGGGTTCAGACTCTAATCCAGCTCCTGATCCACAGCTAAAGCTGTGGGAAACGGTGAGTTTCTGTGACTCTGTTTCCTTAGGCATAAAACAGGCCAGCGATAGTGCCTCCTTCACAGGCGGGCTGTGCTCTGAAATGAGGACAGAAGTGCCCGGCAGGGTGCCTGGGTTCTGGGAAGCACACTCCGCGTTCTCCAGCAGCAGAGGGTCCTGGAGGCGGATTATGGGCACATGAATGGATGAACACTGGGATGATGGCATCCACCCCCTGGCACTGACCCTCCCCTGACCTCCCACGCTGTTTAAGAGTCCCTGAGATTGGATCTGAGGTTATTGGTATTTTTCCCGGCAGTCTTGATTCCAGCTGTGCTTCTTCCAGCCCAGCGTTTCTCATGATGTACTCTGCATAGAAGTTAAATAAGCAGGGTGACAATATACAGCCTTGACGTACTCCTTTTTCTCTTTGGAACCAGTCTGTTGTTCCATGTCCAGTTCTAACTGTTGCTTCCTGACCTGCATATAGGATTCTCAAGAGGCAGGTCATGTGGTCTGGTATTCCCATGTCTTTCAGAATTTTCCACAGTTTATTGTGATCCACACAGTCAAAGGCTTAGGGACAGTCAATAAAGCAGAAATTGATGTTTTTCTGAAACTCTCTTGCTTTTTCCATGATCCAGCAGATGTTGGCAATTTGATCTCTGGTTCCTCTGCCTTTTCTAAAACCAGCTTGAACATCAGGAAGTTCATGGTTCACGTATTGCTGAAGCCTGGCTTGGAGAATTTTGAGCATTACTTTACTGGCATGTGAGATGAGTGCAATTGTGCGGTAGTTTGAGCATTCTTTGGCATTGCCTTTCTTTGGAACTAGAATGAAAACTGACCTTTTCCAGTCCTGTGGCCACTGCTGAGTTTTCCAAATTTGCTGGCATACTGAGTGCAGCACTTTCACAGCATCATCTTTCAGGATTTGAAACAGCTCCACTGGAATTCCATCACCTCCACTATCTTTGTTCATAGTCATGCTTTCTAAGGCCCACTTGACTTCACATTCCAGGATGTCTGGCTCTAGATTAGTGATCACACCATCATGATTATGTGGGTCGTGAAGATCTTTTTTGTACAGTTCTTCTGTGTATTCTTGCCACCTCTTCTTAATATCTTCTGCTTCTGTTAGGTCCATACCATTTCTGTCCTTTATCGAGCCCATCTTTGCATGAAATGTTCCCTTGGTATCTCTGATTTTCTTGAAGAGATCTCTAGTCTTTCCCATTCTGTTTTTTTCCTCTATTTCTTTGTATTGATCACTGAGGAAGGCTTTCTTATCTCTCCTTGCTATTCTTTGGAACTCTGCATTCAGATGCTTATATCTTTCCTTTTCTCCTTTGCTTTTCGCTTCTCTTCTTTTCACAGCTGTTTGTAAGGCCTCCTCAGACAGCCATTTTGCTTTTTTGCATTTCTTTTCCATGGGGATGGTCTTGATCCCTGTCTCCTGTACAATGTCATGAACCTCAGTCCATAGTTCATCAGGCACTCTATCTATCAGATCTAGGCCCTTAAATCTGTTTCTCACTTCCACTGTATAATCATAAGGGATTTGATTTAGGTCCTACCTGAATGGTCCAGTGGTTTTCCCTACTTTCTTCAATTTGAGTCTGAATTTGGCAATAAGGCATTCATGATCTGAGCCACAGTCAGCTCCCGGTCTTGTTTTTGTTGACTGTATAGAGCTTCTCCATCTTTGGCTGCATAGAATATAATCAATCTGATTTCGGTGTTGACCATCTGGTGATGTCCATGTGTAGAGTCTTCTCTTGTGTTGTTGGAAGAGGGTGTTTGCTATGACCAGTGCGTTTTCTTGGCAAAACTCTATTATAGTCTTTGCCCTGCTTCATTCCGTATTCCAAGGCCAAATTTGCCTATTACTCCAGGTGTTTCTTGACTTCCTACTTTTGCATTCCAGTCCCCTGTAATGAAAAGGACATTTTTTTTGGATGTTAGTTCTTAAAGGTCTGCCTTATGGTAGTAAGTGAAGAGGAACTAAAAAGCCTCTTGATGAAAGTGAAAGAGGAGAGTGAAAAAGTTGGCTTAAAGCTCAGCATTCAGAAAATGAAGATCATGGCATCTGGGCCCATCACTCCATGGGAAATAGATGGGGAAACATTTGAAACAGTATCAGACTTAATTTTTTTGGGCTCCAAAATCACTGCAGATGGTGACTACAGCCATGAAAGTAAAAGATGCTTACTCCTTGGAAGGAAAGTTATGACCAACCTAGATAGCATATTGAAAAGCAGAGACATTTCTTTGCCAACAAAGGTCCATCTAGTCAAGGCTGTGGTTTTTCCAGTGGTCATGTATGGATGTGAGAGTTGGACTGTGAAGAAAGCTGAGAGCCGAAGAATTGATGCTTTTGAACTGTGGTGTTGGAGAAGACTCTTGAGAGTCCCTTGGACTGCAAGGAGATCCAACCAGTCCATCCTAAAGGAGATCAGCCCTGGGATTTCTTTGGAAGGAATGATGCTAAAGCTGAAACTCCAGTACTTTGGCTACCTCATGCGAAGAGTTGACTCATTGGAAAAAACTCTGATGCTGGGAGGGATTGGGGGCAGGAGGAGAAGGGGACGACCGAGGATGAGATGGCTGGATGGCATCACGGACTTGATGGACGTGAGTCTGAGTGAAGTTCGGGAGTTGGTGATAGACAGGGAGCCCTGGCGTGCTGCGATTCATGGGGTCGCAAAGAGTTGGACATGACTGAGCGACTGAAATGAACTGAACTGAGATCGGATCAGCCAAAAAGCTTGTTCGGTTTTTTATGTAGGATGTTATGGAAAAACTTGAACAAATTTTTTGGCCAACCCAGTAGATGAAAGGGCCACGTGGAGAGCTCCTTGCGAAATGTTCATAACCACAGAGCAGTTCACAGGGGCCCAGATGGAGCCCTGATGGGCAAACCCTCAAGGGCCCTGTGTGCACAAGCAGTGCAGACCCCGGGGAGGGGAGAGGTGATGGCCCGGAGGGGAGAGAAGATGCCGGGCAGACAGTTAATGGGAGCAGGCGCAGTCGGAGCGCTGCAGGCTTAACAAAAGCCGGTGCGTTCTGGTCTGCACCTCGTTTCCTTCAAACGGTATTGCTAACCCTTCGAACACCCACGAAAGGGAGGTTTTCTCATCTGAAAACCAAGGCTGGGAGTATTGGTTAACCTACGGTCAGCGGCTAATCACGGTGGTAGTTACGGCCGGACCTCTGGAAACCCACAGGCGTGGGTTTGGCTCCTGAGTGCCCTGAAGCCAGGGTGTCTTGGAGCCGATTGTGTCGCTTCTCTAAACTTTAATTGCCGCACCCATAACC
Source organism: Capricornis sumatraensis (assembly GCF_032405125.1). NCBI lineage: Eukaryota > Metazoa > Chordata > Mammalia > Artiodactyla > Bovidae > Capricornis > Capricornis sumatraensis. The sequence continues at coordinate 179,140,950 of NC_091071.1, read as the reverse complement.
CAGAGAGAGTGCTGGAGCGCTGCGCCCGCATCCTGGGGCTGTGCAGGCTCAGTGGGGTGATCTGTGGGCAGCAGCGTGCATGAATGCTCAGCCGGGGTTGTGTGGTCTGCGGAGGCCTGAGCTGCCAGGTGGAAGTTGCCTTTGGGAGTGGAGGTTTGGTTGAGATCTCAAAGACCGTGGGGTGGGAGAGAGCAGCAGACCGGAGACGTGCGGGAGGGCCCTGCTTTTTAGAGCAGCGTCTGCTGCCGCCCAGCTCTAGCGTCAGGCATGTGGAGAGGCGAGGAGGCGGGGAGGGCACCCGGGGGCCAGGACCGTGGTCCTCTGCAGCTGAGGGTGAGCTCAGACTTCATCCCGTTGCCCATGTGTGGGCCTGCTTGGATGCTTGGCCGTGTCCGACTCTTTGCGACCCCATGGACTAGCCCGCCAGGCTCCTCTGTCCGTGGGATTTCCCTGGCAAGAAGGCTGCAGTGGGTTGCCATTTCCTCCTCCAGGGGATCTTCCCAACCCGGGGTTGGAACCCACATCTCTTGTGTCTCCTGCATAGCAGGCAGGTTCTTTACCACTGGCACCATCTGGGAAGCCTCCTTTTTGGCTGTGGGAGCCGTTAAGGGGTTTTGAGCAGGCAGGGAACCAGAAGCCTGCAGAAGGAGCTGTTCTTTGAGGGACATGGGTGCCGAGTCCATATGGAACAGTGGTGCTGCCAGGGAGTTGGTGTATTCTAAGAAATTGATGCATTCAACCCAGGTGGATTTAACAAAAGGACGCCAGCGATGTGATGGGAACATGGAAGCAAAGGACCAAACCTCGCCCGCCTTGGAATCTAGATCCCTGTGTCTTGAGAGGGAGATGGCTAGACAAAAAAGCGAGTGAGTGCTTGCTTGAGTAAGTGCTGTGCAGATGGTGAAAGTAGCTAATGTAAGCTCGGTTGCGGACGGAGTGAGTGGCCCAGTGAAGCCTTCTCGGAGGGGTGACCCTTGAGCTGAGATTGGAAGGATGGTTTCCTGAAGAGCAGGGACAGGTGTTCACACAGAAAGGGACGCACAGGACCCCACGGGAGGAAGGGACAGGCTGTGGTCCCGGGACAGAAGCACAGGAGAGGTCAGCGGGGCTGGAGAGCGACGTTGTTGGGGAGGAGGTGCGAGACGGTGTGGAGAAGCAGGCACACGCTTAATGGTGCAGAGTCTCGAGTCCATTCTGGTTCTGCTTTCTCCCTCCCCTGGATCATTCCAATCAGCATAAGCCCGTAGCGTATTATTTCTCATCTTAAAAAACCCAGGCCTCCTGGGGTCCCATGCCTCTTGACATCTGTTGTATTTCTTTGCTGCTTTTCATAGTAGAGCTCATCAGAATTGTCTCCTGGCTGTTTCCAGTGTAAACTAATTTCCCTCCTCTCATCCTTCCTTTTTCTCAAAGCTTTTAATTTTAAGCAACTGTTCACACCTAGAGGTGTAAGAATAGTTCAGTGCACCTCAAAATGCACCCTTCACCCATATTCAGCAATTTTTTTGGACCACATTTGCTTTGAGGCTTTTTCTATATATGTATATGCTTTTTTCCCCTGATCTATTTGAAAGTAAATTGCATGACATTCTACCTGTAAATACCTCTTCACAGATCTTCTTAAAATCAAGGATATTCTCTTTCAAAACCACAATATAGTGATCAAGGGCAGGAAATTTAACATTGAAAATATAACCCATATTCACATTTTACCCATAGTTCCCGAAATGTGCTTTTTAAAAATTTATGTGTAGTAAGAGTCACTCTTTTTGATGTGTAGTCGTGAATTCTGACAAATGCTTACAGGTGTGTACCCACCGCTGCCGTCAGGATGTAATCTAGTCCCAGTCCGCCCCGTGCCCGTTCCCCTCGTGGCCTGCGCTTCCCCCACCCCCAGCCCTGGCGCCGGCTGACCCGCCCTCTGTCCTTGCAGCTGTGTCTTTCCCACGATGCCAGATCGGGGGGAACGGCAGCAGAAAGTTCCGGCCTCCTTCACTCAGGCGCTGATTGTGGAAGTCGGTCACGGCGTTGTTTCGGCAGTCAGCTTCCTCGCACTGCTGAGGGGAACACCATGGAATGAGTGTGCCACGGTTTGTTTATCCATTCACCGGCTGAAGAACTGGTGAACAACCGGTTGTTCCAGTTCTTAGTGGTTTGCATTGGTATAAAGTGATTTTTACGTTGGCATAAAGGCTTGAGTGCGAACCTAAGCTCTTACTGCTCTTCAGAGGAGAGTTGCTGGGCTGAGTGGTGCGTGTTTACCTTTGTGAGAAACGTCCAGCCTCTTTCCCTAGTTGTGCCTCCGTATATTCCCAGCAGCGGCATGGGAGAGTTTCCGCTTCTCTAACCTTGTAGCAGCCGGTATTGTACTTAGATTTTAGCTTAGCCTTCCTAGTATGTGTGTGGCACCTCACCGTGGCTTTAATGAGCATTTCCACTGTGATGCTTGGCATCTTTCTGGGCACCCACCGCCTGTAAAGCCTGTTTGACGGCATGTTCCCATCTTTGGCCCAGTTTTAAGATCCTCGTTTCCTGTCGTCTTTTTATTTCTGAATTGACATATACTTGACTTACAACAGTATATTAATTTCAGGTGTATGACATAATGATTCAGCCCTTGTATACATTGCAAAATGATCACCGCAGTAACTCTGGGTACCGTCTGTCACCACAGAGTCCCAAAACATTTTTCTGTGTGATGAGAACTTTTAAGGTTTATTCTAGCAACTTTCAGATGCGCAGTATAGCGTTGCTGGCTGCCCTCACTGTGCTGGACACTAAACCCCTGTGGTTCTCATTTTACGGCCTCTTCACCCGCTGTGCCCACTTTGCCCTCCCCTTGGGCAGCCCCCGGTCTGTTCTGTGTGTATGAGTTCCGTTCTTTTTTTTTTCTCATATTTCACATAGAAGTGAAATCATACAGTATTTGTCTTTCTCTGTCTTATTTCACTTAGCATAATGCCCTCAAGGTCTGTCTGTATCATCACAAATGGCAAACTTTCATCCTTTTTTACAGTTGAGTACTATTCCATTGCACACGCACGTGCACACACACACACCTTTCTCTTTTCATTTGTCCACACTTCTCCCCACCTGCTTCTTTCAAAACAGACCCAAGGCCTCTAGAGGTGTGGTGTGCCGTAGCCTGCCGCGCTGGCTGAAGCTCCAGGGCAGGTGACTGGGCCTTTTCACAGGAAGCCTGGGCGTGTGTTCCAGTCTGAGGTCTGTGCGGTGCCCTGCGGGTGGCATCCTGCCAAGAAATGCCTTTGATTGTGCCGAGTCCATTAGGCCTGGAAATGCGAGCCCCCTTGGGCACCAGGGCTAGGCCCTCAGGGGATGTCCCCTGTGGGGGCTAAGTGCGCCCACCAGCTGTGGCAGGGCCATGGAGGAGTGTGAGGCTGGGCACACCTGCCAGCTTCAGTGGGGCAGGGGGGTAGCCTAGAGGCGGGGCCTGCCCCCTGGAGCTCGCGGGGTGGAGAGGGCATCCACCTAGGTGGCTGGCTGGTGCCTGCCTCCTGGGGAGAGCCCCGCGGGCCCCCATCCCTGCCACAGACGCTGCACGGCTGACCGGTCAGGCGCTCGTGTGTGCTGACGCGCTCCCTGCTTTTGCCCGGGGTCCTGAGGCAGGTGAGGCTGCCCGCGAGCCCTTTCAGAGTGGATTCTCTGGCTGCACAGTTACCTGTCCGTCCTACTTCCAGCATCTCCCTCCCTGTCCTGGAACGCAACGGGGACTCTCCTTTATTCTGGGGGGACCTCTTCCGGGTTCACAGTTGGGCCCCTGCTCCAGCTGGCACTGTTTCCGTGCCTCCCTACGGGGCCCCTCCTCACCCCACGAGTCTCAGCCCTCTCGGCCCAGCGAAGCCTGACATCCTTTTTGCAAACATGTATGTCTCAGGCTTACCGTGACCCCCAAAATAAAAGAAAAACGTGTTATAAAAGAGAGTGGCGTCTCCACTCCTTCTGGGATGTGCATTCTGTTGGTGTTCAAAGCCAGCTGCGGTGGGGCGTCTGTCTCCAGGGCAGGTTCCAGGGTTGGGGTGCCCAGTGGGGGATTCAGACTCCTGTCTCCTCGGAGACAAGCGCCGTGCTTGTGAGGTCCCCCAGCGGTGGGTCTCGGCCGGGGATGGGGTTTGGGTGAGACAGCGTCTCTGCCTCTTTCATCCTTTGTTGTTGAGGAGCAGTTGAGCTGGTTTTCAGAGGGAGTCGTCCCGTATGCAGCTGTAGGTTTGGTGTGTCCCGTGGGAGAGCGTGAGCTCAGGGTCTTCCTACACTACCCTCTTGAGCCACCTCCATCTCTTTTCTGATTATCGATCTTTCGATAGCTCTTTATATTCTGGACACAAGTCCTATGTCAGAAATTGCCTTGCAGATACAGTTGACCCTTGAACAACACGGAGGTCAGAGACACCGACCCCCTGCACAGTTGAACCTCTGAATGTAGCTTTACAGTTGGTCCTCTGTATCCACCTTCCTGCATCTTTGGATTCAACCGTGGGTAGCATAGGATTGTCGTGCGTATTTATTGAAAACCCGGCATGTGAGTGGACCTGTGCAGGTCAGAGTTTCTGTATCATTCAAGGGTAAACTGTATTTTCTGCCATCCTGTGGCTTGTCTTTTGAATTTTCATTAATAGTGTTTTTCAAAAAGCAGGCGTTTTTAACTCTGATGAAGTCTAGGGCACAGACGTTTCCTTTTATGGGTTCTGCTTTTGATGTTGTGTCTGAGAACACTTAGATGTTCTTAGATAAAGTCATAGAGATTTTCTCTTTTCTCCTGTAAGTCTTACAGGTTTTTGTTGTTGTTGTTGTTGTATAATTACGGTTTACATAATTCATTCTGAGCTAATGTTTGTATTAGAGGTGAAGAATGGGTTGAGGGTTTTTTAAACCTCTCAGAGGGACTCAGGGTTTTCCAGCATCGTTTGTTGAATAGTCTCCCTTTCATCACTGAAATGTCCTTGCATCCTTGTCACGATCACTTGGCTGTGTTTGTCCCAGTCTGTTCCCTGCTCTGAGTGGCCATCCTTCCACCAGTACTGTACTTTTTGATTATTATAGGTTTATAGTAGGTCTTGGAATCACATCATACACGTCTTCCAGCTTTGTTCTTCTTTTTCAGAATTATTTTGACTATTGTAATTTCTTCGTCTTCCTATATAAATTTTAGAATCATCTTGTTGATATGTAAAACAAAAATCCTGCTGGGATTTTGAGTGAGTGAGTGAAAGTCGCTAAGTTGTGTCCATCTCTTTGCAACCCCATGGACCATAGCCCGCCAGGCTTTTCTGTGCGTGGGGTTCTCCAGGCCAGAATCCTGGAGTGGGCAGCCGTTCCCTTCTCCAGGAGCTCTCCCCGACCCGGGGACTGAACCCACGTCTCCTGCACTGCAGGGGGATTCTTGACCGCCTTAGCCCCAGGGAAGCTTGATTTTGATTGGGATTAAATCTAAAGATTGATTTAGGGAGAATTAACATGCTAATGATACTGAATCTTCTAATCCATGAACACAGCATATCTGTTTATTTATTTAGGTTTTCTTTGATTTCTTTCATCAGTGTCTGTAGTTGTTAGCATATTGTATTCAGTGTAACATGTTTCGTTAGATTTATACCAAAGTATTTTACAGTTTTTGAAGTTATTGTAAACAATTTTGATTTCCAGCTGTTTATTGCTAGTTTATAAAATACCATTGATTTTTAAAATATTGAACTTATGTCCTGGGAGTTGTCCAAGCCCAGTTATTACTACTAGGATATTTTTTTGTAAGTTCTTTGGGATTTTCTCTATAGACAATTGTGTCTTCTGCAAACAGGAACAGTTTTATTTCTTCTTTTCCAGTTTATATGCTCTTTATTTCATGATTTCCTTGCCTTATAGCACTACTGGCTAGAGCTTCCAGTTAACTGAGTGGTGAGAGTTGACTACCTTGTCTTACTCCTCATCTTAGGAGGAAAACTTAGGTATATTATTTGTAGGTTTGTTTGTTTGTTTTTTTTTTTGAGATGCCTTTTTTTAGGTTAAGAAGATTCTCTTTTATCTCCTAGTAGTTGAGAGTTTTTATTGTAAGTTTATGTTGAATTTTATCCATTTTTTTTTTTTGCATCCACTGAGATGGTCATGGAGTTTTTCTTCTTCCTTCTGTCAGTAGGTTGAATTATATTAACTTAAAAACCTTAAACCAGCTTCACATTTCTGGGAAAAGCCCCATTTAGTTGAAGAGTACTGGGAAGATCCTCTGGAGAAGGAAATGGCAGCCCACTGCAGTATTCCTGCCTGGGAAATCCCATGGACAGAGGGGCCTGGCGGGCCACAGCCCACGGCGTCGCCAAGGGCTGGGCATGGACACAGCTTAGCGGCCGAAGAACAACAGTGAACAGACTACTCTTTTTAGATATTGCTGAGTTGCCGGTGTTTTACTCAGAACTTTGTTCATCAGAGACTTTGGTTTGTGTTTTTCTTTTTTTGCAGTATCTTTGATTTGGTCATCAAGGTCACACTGCCCTCATGAGATATGGTACCTCATCTTCAGCTTTCTGGAAGATGTTGTATACAATTAGAATCATTTTTTTTCCCTTAAATTTTTTGTAGCATTTACCAGTGAAGCTATTTGGTCTAGAGTTCTCTTCACTGTGAGGTTTTAAACTCCCAATCTCTTTAAAGATCCAATCTCTTTCATAGTTGTGGTGCTGTTCGGGTTATATATTCCCTCTTGAGTGAGCTTGAGTGGATCATGTCTTGGAAGAAACTTCTTCCTTTCACCTATGTTGTCAAATTGATAGTCACAAAATTGTTCGTGGCCATTTCTTGCTATTTTCATGTGTGTAGTGTCGAAGTAACGTCGCCTCGTTCCTGACAGCAGTCCTTTGTGTCTTACCTCTTTTTTTCCAATCTGACTAGAGGTTTATCAATTTGTCAATCATTCCAGAGAACCAGCTTATGGTTTTACTGACTTTTCTGTATTGGTTTCCTGTTGATTGTGTTCTTCGTTTCCATCCACTGCTTGCTTTGAATTTAATGCATTCTTCCTTTTCCAGCTTCTAAAGATGGAAGCTTACTTGAAACACGTTTTTCTTTTTCAAATATAAACGTTTAATGCTATAAATGGTGCTGGAGAAGACTCGAGAGTCCTGTGGACGGCAGGGAGATCAAAACAGTCAATCCTAAAGGAAACTAATCCTGAATGTTCACTGGAAGGACTGATGTTGAAGCTGAAACCCCAATACTTTGGCCGCCTGATGCGAAGATCCGATTCATTAGAAAAGACCCTGATGCTGGGAAAGATTGCAGGCGGGAGGAGAAGGGGACGACAGAGGATGAGGTGGTTGGATGGCATCACCAACTCTTTGGACATGAGTTTGAGCAGGCTCCGGGAGATGGTGAGGGACAGGGAGGCCTGGCGTTCTGCAGTCCGTGGGGTCGCAGAGAGTCGGCCACGACTGCCTGGCGGAGCAGCAGCGCTGTGACCCCTGAGGATGCTGTAGCTGCACTTCCCGGCTTCTTAGATTCTACTTCAATTTTCAGTTTAAATATTTTCTCATTTTTCCTTTGACCCAGGTACCATTTTAACTTGATTTTCACATATGTGGAGATTTTCCAGGTGTCCTGCTGATCTTGACTTCTTCTAACCCCTTTCTGGTCAGAGGACACGCTTTATATGCCTCAAGTCAGTGCTGCGCTAGGAACGAGGACGCAGACAGCAGCCGTGCCCGCCCGGGGCTGCGTCTCTGAGCGGGACTCCCCTCTGCGTTCCGTTTCCTCTCGCTGGTCAGAGCCTCCAGGGAGCTGCGTTCCATGTGTTGTCAAACTCGTTCGTTATCATTCACGGTAGAGAGGGCTACGTTGTGCTCACTGCGTCTTGACTGGCACCAGAGATGTTACTGACGCTCTTGATGGGAGCTCATTTCTCAGCGATCCAGGGTCAGAAAGCGTGCGTGGCCGTGTCCTTTAGTTTAGTTCTCAGCGCTCCCTTGGCATTGCTGTCTGTCTTGTGGGGCGCTGGTGTTTCTGCAGAGCAGGCTCAGCCCTGCAGGGTCTCTCGCCCACGCCTCAGGCTTTTCTCCTCCCCTTCCCACTGCGGCTCTCTTGCCTGGTGGCTTCTGTGTTGCTTCGTCCAGTCGGTATTTCTTTGTCCTTATGGTGATTTCTCAGCACGTGCAGTTCTCCTCTTCTTGAAACGTTTGTTCTGCTTGGCCTTTGAGGTCATCCCTCTGGGTTCCCGCTCGCCTCCATGGCCTCTGCTTGTCGTCGTCCTCACTGCTTCCTCTCAAGGCCCGGCCTCCAGACCTTAGAGCCCCTCAGGCATCAGCCTTCCTCTACACCGGGTCCCTGCGTGAGCTCAGCCATGCCCAGGATCTGCAGCTCCACCCATTCCCGAGGGCTCCCCAGGCGTGTCCACCTGCCAACGCGGGAGACACAGGAGACACCAGTTGGCTCGATCCCTGGGTTGGGAAGACCCCCTGGAGGAGGAAATGTCAACCCACCCCAGTGTTCTTGCCTGGAGAATCCATGGACAGAGGAGCCTGGCGGGCTACAGTCCATGGGGTCACAAAGCGTCGAACACGACTGAGCAACTTAGCACGCGTGCACCCATCCGCTGATTCTCAGTTTCAGCTCCAGCTCAGGTGCCTGTAAACTCTGCCCTAAGGCGTCCTCATGCAGGTGCCTTAAGGACGCCTCTTGGTGTGGTAGGCATCTCAGACTTCTGTCACGTCCAAAGTCAAATTCCTGATTTCCTCCCTGTGTGAAACCTGTTCCTCCCGTGGTCTTCATCTTAGCGTGAGTGCATGCGTCATCCTTCCGGCTTTCGGGGTAGAAATCTTGGCACCGCTCTTTAGTCCTCATCTTGCCTCACGCTCCATCGTACCCATCTTTCTTAAATACATCCAGAATGTGAGCGCCTCTCCTCGGTAGTTACCAGCTTAGTGCCGGCCGCCATCATCCTTCACATCCTTTTTCCCCCTGCTTCTCCTCTTGCCCTCGTGGTCTGTGCTTCACATCAGCCCAGTGGGCCTTTTTATAACTCAAGTCAGATAACATTCATTCCCCAATTCAAACCCTTAGTGGCTTCTCTCAGCTCTCAGCACAGCACCGCCCGAAAGCCCCATCTGAAATCTTCAGCTCCCTCCCTTGCCCACCGTGTCCCCCACACTGGCTTCTGGGGTGCTCTTAGATCGCAGCTGGCAGTTTTTGCCTCAGGCCCTTTGCACTTGCTGTTCCTTTAGCTTGGAATGATTTCCCAGGTAATCCCATGCCTCGTTCTCTCACTGAATTCAGTTCTCTGCTCAGCTGTCACTCTTAAAAGGAGGCCCTGTTTAGAATAACACCAAGCCTCTGTGCCCCTTATACTCTGTGTTGCTTTTACCAGGTTTTCTTTTCCTTTATTGTGCTAATCCCATCTGGTGTGATACATTTGATCAGGTGCTTGCTGACAGTCTTTCTCGGTAGAGTGTAAGCTCTAGGGGGTTAGGAACCATATCAGAATGATTTGGATCCATGATGCTCAGTAGGGTTTGTGTTATACAATAGGTGGCTCAGAAAAGTGCTTTTGAATGTGTACATTTTAATCTTTGTCCTGGGGATGGGGTCCTTGGAGCCATCCAGACTCTCTTCCTGCAGTCATGGTCCAGGGGGAGGATGGCCCCTTGCTCCCCATCCTCAGGTTCCCAGGCCAGGGCAGCTGGGCCACCCACCTGGAGGCCCCTAAGTGAGCAACTCGATCAGCCGTCACAGTGGACACTGGCCTGCCTGCATCTCCTGGTTCCAGATGCCAGGGGCGAGGAAGCAGTTGCCAGTTGCCAGTTGCCCCGCTCTTGAGGTGCAGAGAGGTCGGTGGTACAGCCTATATCCCGGAAGTCATCTGGATGCCTGTTTCTCCATCACTCTGGGTCCCAGCAGGCAAGGGAGGAGACTGGAGCCTTGGTTCTGTCTCACTTCTTCTCTTTGCTCTCCCCCATCTATTGTCAGAGCTAATTCGAGGAAGGCCCCAAGGAGGGCGACAGCGGGCGGCTGCTGGCCAGGGCCAGGCGGTGGGTGCCCTGCTCTGAGCGCCAGGTCGACGCAGCTGCTCGGAAGCTGAGGCAGGCGCATTGCTGGTGGCGTGGCCTCGGGCTGAGTGGCTCCCGGGGTGTCTCTCTCGCTGGACACCCACGTGCATCCTTGGTACCGAGTCTGCTGAGTGTGTGACGTTTTGCATTCTGCAAGGAGATTTCACGTATCTTTCATTTGTCTCCACCCCCACTGGGTTTGCGCCTTAACTTTTACTCAGAGGAAACACCCCTCTCTTCACTGTATGGATGTGAGAGCTTTGCCAGATGCGTGCAGTGTGCGCCCACCACCACAGTCAGGACAGGACCTCAGCCCCAGGGCCCCCGTGCCCCTTGGGTCAGCCCTTCTCCACCTCTGGCTGCTGAGAGCCGCAGGTTCGTTCTGTCTTCATGCTTTTGCCTTTTCCAAGACGTTGTGTGAACGGGAGCTCCTGCAGCGCGCATCTTCTGGGTCTGGCCGCTCACTGAGCTCAGCGCGTTTGAGGATTACTCACGTTACTGTGTGTATCACTTGCTCCTTTTTCTTGCCGAGTGTGAGTTCCTGGGATGGACGTGTGTCTGTGCCTCTCCAGCTGATGTGTAGCTTGTTTCTACGCTTGAGTGATTATGAGGGAACGTTCTAAAAACACGTACATGTGTTTTTGGTACAGACAGAAGCTTTTGTTCCCCTTGGGTGAATCCTTGGAGTAGAAACACTGGGCTGTGTGGTAGATGTATATTTAACTTTCTGAGAAGCGGGCAGGCTGTTTCCTAAGGTGGGAGCATGGTCTCGCATTCCCTGACAGTGTGCGTGAGGGCTCTGGTTCCTCCGCCTCCTTGCCAGCTCTTGGTATAGTCAACCTTCGACTTTAGTCATGCTCACAGGGGTACAGTGGGATCACCGTGTTTTTAGTTTTCATTTTCCTAATGACGTCGAGCATCATTTCATGTGTACATTTGCCATCCCTATATTGTCTTTTGTGAAGTGTTTAACTCTTTCACCCATCTAAGAAATTGGGCTATTTTCATATTATTGGGTTTTGTGAGTCCTTTACGTTTCTTGGATAAAAGTTCTTTATCAGGTATGTGGTTTGTAACTATTGTCTCCCAGTCTGTATCTTATATGGGTTATTCTCTTATTAGTTTCTTTTGAAGAGCAAAAGTTCTTGAGTTTGATGAAGCCCAACCTCTCAATTTGCTCTTTTATGAATCAGGCTATTAATGTTGTATCTTAGAAAACTTTTGAGATCACAGTGATTTTTCTGCTGTGTTTTCTTTCAAAACTTGTATAGTTTTAGGTCTGATATTTAGGTTTATGATCTATTTTGAGTGAATTTCGAACACAACATGAGATGTGGAGTCGCGATTTTTCTGCATGGGGATCTGCGGTTGTTCCTGCCGTTTATTCAGAGGCCTCTCTTTGCTTATGTCATTGTTTCTGCACCTTTTCGAAGGTCAGGTGACATTTTCTGTGTGGATTCATTTCTGGGCTCTCCACCCTGTCCTTTAGATCTCTGTGACTGTCCTTTTACCAATACCGCATAGTCTTGGCTAGTATATTTTTATAGTCAAGTCTGAAAATCAGCTGGTGGCCACGCCTACCTCCTCAGCACGTGTGTGTTTTTCATTGCCCTCACTATACAGATGCGGACGCTGACCGCAGTCCTGGTCAGCTGCCTCACTCACAGCCTCTTGTATACAGTCGGTTAGATGCTCAGCACATACTCCAACCCCGTGTCTTCTCAGCGGCCTAGCCTGATGCTCGCCGTGTTCTCTGGATTTTGGTTTGGGTTTAAGTCTCAGCCCTGGTTTTATTAGTTGTGTGGCCCTGGTTTTAATCTCCGTATGCCCCAGCTTCCGTACCTGTCAATGAGTATCATGATGGTACTTGCCAAATAGATGGTGGTGAAAGTAAAATGGTATAAACGGTGGTGAAAACAAAAGGGGACCGTTTGTTGGGTCAAACCGTATGAAAGTGTTGATATTTGATCATTTCTGATGGACACGCATGACTGTCTTGCCACACTCAACCTGAAGTTCAGCTTCGCAGCGCTAGGTAGGCAGGAGAGCGTCCACTGCAGAGGCGGTCGCCTTGGTCGTCGTCATCGTTGTCGCTGTTCCTGTCGCTGCTCCTGTGGGCTCACTGTTATCGAGGGGGGCGGCCCCCGCAGCTAAAGCTTCGTCTTCCATGTGTCCTCAGTCAGGCAGCCAAAGTCCGCCAAGCCCACCTTGTGTGACAAGCTTCTTAGGAGTCTGCAGACTGTGAGAGGGCCTCTGGGAGCAGAAATGCCCAGTTGGTGTGGACAGGTGTGCCAAGTGCAAGAGGAGAAGCTTGGTGGGAAGTGGGGGCAAGGGGATCGGCTGGACGTCCAGGTGGGGCCTGGGAGGTGGACTTTATGGAATGGGGGTTTGGGTGCAGGTTGCAGCTGGTTCAAAGGCCCGGAAAGGGGAGCAGATGAATTCAGGGGAGCCTGAGGTTTGACTGTGGGGTGGAGAAGCCAGTGGCGGCCAAGAGTGGCTCATAATCGCCCCGTCCTCTGCCTCCACAGGTGGCCAGACTCGCCTGCGGAGCCCGTGAGCAGACCTCCCCCGCCTCCGCCATGTCTGCGAGAACCATCGTCATCGACCATGGCTCTGCCTTTCTGAAGGCTGGCTTGTCGGGCTGGAATGAGCCACAGCTGGTCTTGCCCAGTGTCGTGAACTACATCCCCTGCCGGGAGAACCCGGGCCCCAGCTACGCTCGGCGGCGCGTGAGTCTTGGCATCGACATTTTCCGACCCGACACCTTCAGCTACCCGGTGCAGCGGGGCCGCGTCATCAACTGGGAGGGTGTGGAGCACATCTGGTCGTTTATCCTGGAGAAGCACCGGCTGGAGCATGGGGACTTCCCTGTGATCGTCACAGAGAGCCCCCTCAGGGAGCCCGTGGACCGTCAGAAGACCCTGGAGGTAAGGGCTTCTCTGGGCTGCCCCTCCAGGGAGCGGGCCTGACACTGTGTTCAGACCCGTGTGGGTGCGGGAGCTCTGCCCTCTGAAGCATTCACCCCGTGAATACTGACTGTGCCCCGCGTGTGTGCCCAGCACTCATGTTAGGCGAGGGGGGCTCACAGAGGCCCCCTGGGGCAGGAGGCAGCAGGCCAGCACTCTGTGAACAGGCTGCTGTGTGGAGGGGCTCCGGGCGCTCATGGGCTCCCTAAATGTTCACAGAGAACCTTCTGGTCTTCAAAGAGCTTATGTGCTGGAGGAATGCTTGACGGTGAGGAAGTTAACAAAATTCCAGGTAGTAATCAGTTCTAAAACCAAAATGCAGTGGGGTGAAACTGACTGAGGGAAAAAAGGGGAGCCCCTTGGAAGATGGTGATCAGGGAGGCCTTCTCTGGGAGACTGGAGCCCAGCAAACTAGGGAGGGTGGCAGCAGGGAGCCAGGGGCTGGATCTCATAGGTCTGGTAGGCTGCGGGATGTGGTTGGATTTTATTCTGAATCGAAGGTTAGCAAGCTATAGCCAGTTGGTCAGGTGTGGCTCACCATCTGTCTTTATAAATAAAGACTTATTGAAACGTACCCACGCCCGCTCATTTACACATCACCTACGGCTGCTTTCACCCTGCAGCCCAGAACTGAGTAGTTGGAAAGAGACCGTGGCTCGTGAAGCCTGAAGAGTACTTACCGTTGTGGGTCTGCTAGATAAAATACATGGTAGACTGGAATTTCCCATCACAGCAAATAATGTTTTAGTGTATCAAACACTGCATATACAGGGAAGCGAAGTGAAGTCGCTCAGTTATGTCCAGGTCTTTGCGACCACATGAACTGCACTCTACCAGGCTCCTCCGTCCATGGGATTTTCCAGGCAAGAGTACTGGAGTGGGCTGCCGTTTCCTTCTCCAGAGGATCTTCCTGACCCAGGGATCGAACCCAGGTCTCCTATGTTGTAGGCAGACGCTTTACCGTCTGAGCCGCCAGGGAAGTCCTAGGACATAGTGAAGCATTATTTGTTGTCCATCTGAAATTCAGATTTAATTGGGTATCTTGTATTTTTATTTGTTACATCTGACACCCTGAACCATTTATAGAAAATGTTTGCCAGCCTCTGCTCTGAGTGAATATGGAGCTCCTGGAGAGCTTTAAGTGGGGTGAGGGGTTCTCATTTGATTTTTTTTTGGAAAAGAGGACCTTGGCTTCTGTATGGGGAGGGGCTGGTAAAGGGGCAATATTCTGAACATAGGAATGGACAGAGCTCCCTCCCACTGAGGGGCGAAGGTGGGCCTGCGGGCCTGCAAAGGTGGCTCGGTGGCCAGAGGCTCCAGGGGCTACAGAGCTGGGCTGTTGGAGCCTTTCTGCATCTGTGGTGTCAGAGCCCTGGGGACGCAGCCTGGGCTGGGCGGTTGGGGAGGAGGGGGTGGGGTGCTCTGTAAAGACTGTGGGGGTGACAGGCAGAGGAAAAATCAGCCGGGGGACTTGCCAAGCTCTAAAGATCAGAATTCCAGCTTTGTCTTGGTGTTTGGAAAGTGTTTATCTTAAAACACGGACTTCACGTGTCAGGAGGTTAGCGTGTCTCCCCCGCCCCACCCCTCTGCCTTCCCTTCCTGCTGCCCCTCCTTTCAGGAGGCAGTGGTCTGTGTGCAGCGTGGCTTTCTTCTCTCATCACTTCCGTCTTATGAAAAAATGGTTCAGGAGCCTCCCTGCTGGCTCAGTGGTGAAGAATCTGCCTGCCAGTGCAGGAGACACAGGTTCCATCTCTGGTCCAGGAAGGCCCCACGTGTCGCGGAGCAGCCAGGCCCGTGACCCGCAGCTACTGAGCCTCTGCTCTGGAGCCCGGGAGCCGCAACCACTGAGCCCGAGCCCCCGAGAGCCTGTGCCCCACAAGCAGAGAGGCTGCCACAGTGAGAGGCGCCCTGCAGCTGGCGCGCAGCCTGATCGCAGCTAGAGACAAGCCTGTGCAGCAGAGACCCGGCACGGCCAAAAGTTTAAAAAATGGGAAACAAATAGCTCCGGCTGCAGCTCCCACGCTGGACCTGCCCCGCTTGTGCCGCGCTGCTCACACAGCCAGGCGTCTCAGCGCCTGTGTGCACACGCTGAGGCTCTCCCCGCCCCTCTGCCAGAACGGTCTTCTGAAAGGCAGCCTGGCTTTTTCTGACCCTCCAGGACCCTTCCCGAGTCCCCCCAGGGTGAGCACTCTGCCGGCACTGCCCTGGGGGGCGCGCTGAGTTCTGTCTGCTCCCCTCCTGCAGATCATGTTCGAGTTGCTGGATGTGCCGTCTGTGCTTCTGGCCGACCAGCTGGAGATGTCACTGTACTCGTCCGGCCTGCTGACGGGCGTGGTGGTGGACTCAGGCTGTGGCCTGACCCGCGTGCAGCCCTTCCACCTGGGCCGCCCGCTGCGGCCCGGGACGAAGACGCTGGAGTTCGCGGGCCAGGACCTCTCGGCCTATCTCTTCAAGAGCCTCTTCAAGGAAGATTACAATTGCCACAACCTGTTCCAGCTGGACACCGTGGCCAGCACCCAGATGCATAAGTGCTACGTGCCGCAGAACCTGGGGGAGGAGCTGGACTTCTATCAGGGCCTGCCGAGCGGCGCCGACAAGAGCAACAGCTACCACCTGCCGGACGGCACTGCGGTGGAGCTGACCCCCATGCAGCGGCTGGCCCCCGAGATGTTCTTCAGCCCCCAGGTGTTCGACCTGCAGGGGCCCAGCCTCTCCCAGGCCACCATGGAGTCCATCGAGGCCTGCGAGGCCAGCCTGTGCCCGCTGCTCGCCTCCCACGTGGTGCCCTGCGGGGGCAACACCCTCTACCCTGGCTTTACCATGCGTCTCTCCCAGCTGCTCGACAGCCATTTCGCCCCCACCAAGGCTTCCGTGTTTGCGGGCTCCAGCAGGCACTTCAGCGTCTGGCTGGGAGCATCCGTGATGGCTCAGCTGTCGACGTACAAGTCCGAGTGGCTGACGAAGCAGGACTATGATGAGAGCTTCAGGATGTAGCCAGCTGGCCTGCTGCTGCCGCCCAGCTCCCCTCAGAAGGCCATGGGGGGCTCATCCCAGCGAGAGGCTGGGCCGGGGTGGGGTTAGCTGGCTTTGGAATTCAAAGGTCATGGGGGACTGTTTTAGGCTCTAGGGTTTTATCTTGTTTCAAGACTGGGATTCACCCCGTGGGAGGACAGGGTAACCCTTCGAGGGGCTAGTCTGTCACTGGGATGGAGCGGCCAGCTGCCATCTCCATGCTTAACAGTTGCTTGTTTTTTCCTGGCATTTCTCTTGGGCGGTCCCATTCTTTTGATTGAGTAGGTTTTAATGGGGGCAAGGGAGAATTATTTTTGAGTAGGGGGATAGGGTGGGTAGGGATGGGAGAGTTGAAGTCTGTAGACCTCCCCCCTCCTTCCAGGTGAGTGGGGGTTGGTGCAGGAAGCCTGGCCCCTTCCTGCCCTTGGGCCCCTGGCCGAGGTCTTGTTTTCCGTATGCAAATAAATACCTTGTTTGGAAGTGCTGCCTTCTGTGGTCATGGATGGGGCAGGGTGGGCAGTCCCTTTCAGGGGACACAGGGAGTGTGAGCACGTGAGTGCCGGGGCAGGGCCCAGGCCGCCCGTGGGGCCTTCAGGGACCTGTGAGCGGTGATTCCCCCGGAGCCCAGTGGCTGAGGGCCTGGCGCACCCTTCTCTGACGGCCGCGCCCTCCCGCCTCCTTCTGGGTGTCCGGTGGTCCGCGGAGTGGTGTTCCTGTTAGTCTAACGTGTGTTCAGTCAGCGCTGGGAGCCTACCATGTGTCTGGTATTCTGCTGGGCACTGTGGGCTTCACGGAGAAGAGACGCGTGAGGTTTCTGGTTCCAGGAGGTTGGCGTCTCCTGCGGGGGCACATGTGATGGGTACAGGCAGGCCTGGGGTGCTGAGGGCTTGCTTCCAGCTCGCTCTGAGAAAGCGAATGTCGCTGTACAGCCCTCTGAATGTTTTGGTTTCCCACTGCTTATAAAAGGCCTCCCCTGGTGGCTCAGATGGTAAAGAATCTACCGGCAATAGAGGAGACCCGAGTTCAATCCCTGGGTCGGGAAGGTTCCCTGGAGAAGGTCTTGGCAACCCACTCCAGCATTCTTGCCTGGAGAACCCCATGGACGGAGGAGCCTGGTGGGCTGCAGTCTGTGAGACTGCAAAGAGTCGGACACGGCTGAGTGACTCAGCAGCAGCAGCAGTGCGTGTACAAGTCGTGTTCACACTGCAGGCTGCTCAGGGCAGTGTCGTTACATCCAGTTTAAAAACGCTGTATTGCTGGGACTTCCCTAGTGGTCCAGTGGTGAGAGTCCGTCCACCTTACGATGCAGGGGATGTGGGTTCGATCCCTGGTCAGGAAAGTAAGATCCCACGTTCCTCAGGGCTGCTAAGCCCACGCGCCACGGCTAGAGAGCCCACGTGGCACGCCTCCTGAGCCTGCACACTGCCACGGACGATCCGCCCGACCCGGGAAGGTGCCACGTGCCGCAGCTGAGAACTGACACAGCCGAAAAAACACGCTTTGTTGCTAGAACGTGCTTTTCCCTGAGCCCTCACCATACTGTACTAGTAACAGCAGAGGCCACTGGCCACACATCACCATTACAAATATGATGATAAAATGATGAAAAAGTCTGGAAGGCTGTGAGAATCGCCAGGCTGTGGCCCAAGTGAGCAAACACTGTTGGGAAAATGGCCACCCTAGACTTGCTCAAGGCAGGGTTGCCACAAGCCTTCAGTTTGTTTAAAAAAATAAAAAAGCAGTTATTGGTGAAGCATTCTGAAGTGAAGCGCAGGAAAATGAGGTGTATCTGTCGGGAAATCTACTTCAGGAGCTGATGAATGAGGCGAATTAAATATTACGAGGTCACGTGATCTGGAGTGTGGCAGGATGCCTGTTTTCAATGGGGTGGACGGAGCTGGAGGTTTCTGGGGACTGTGGGTGACTGTGCCCCCTCCCTCAGCACGCTGTGAGGTCACACTACCAGGCATCCTTGCACTTAGGACCGCGTGACCACATGTAGGTTCTGGCCAGTCCGGTGTGTGCCTGGTCCTTAAAATTGCTCTTTGAGCCCTCGGGATGCAGTGGGTCTGATGGGGGAGGGGAAGAGCTGCAGGGGGACAGGGGCTAAATGAGTGACGAGAGTCTCCACGCCAAGCCCACCAACCTGCACGGCACCGGGGCACAAGGAGGAACCCGCTCTGTTCAGCCACTGAGATCTGGGGATGGTTACAGCAGCTTTTTGCTTATTCCAGTAATACAGAGAAAGGAGTCCTAGCTTACTGTTTATTTAAGATCGAAGGCAGGAGGAGAAGGGGATGACAGAAGACGAGATGGTTGGATGGCATCACTGACTCAGTGGACATGAGCTTGAGCAAACTCCGGGAGATGGTGAAGGACAGGGAAGCCTGGCGTGCTGCAGTCCGTGGGGATGCAAAGAGTTGGACGTGACTGAGCGCCTGAAAAGCAGCAACAAAAAGCAATATTCCCCCTTGTAAACAGCAGAAGTGGGGTTCAACTCAGGCCTGGCTCTTAGCCACTCTGTTGTATGGCTGCTTCTGGAGGGAGACTTCGGTTCTCTAATGCTTCGTTCCCATCTGCCTCTTAGCATTAGGGAACCAAAGGTGTAGTGGGTGGACAGCCAGGGAACGTGATGTTCCAGGAACTTGTTGTTCAGTCACTCAGTCATGTTCAACTCTTGGTGACCCCACAGACTGCAGCGCATCAGGCTTCCCTGTCCTTCACCATCTCCCGGAGCTGGCTCAAACTCACGTCCATTGAGTCGGTGATGCCATCCAACCATCTCATCCTCTGTCGTCCCCTTCTCCTCCCGCCTTCAATCTTTCCCAGCATCAGGGTCTTTTCCAATGTGTTCAGTGAATCAGGCTGCCAAAGTATTGGAGCTTCAGCTTCAGCATTAGTCCTTCCAGTGAGTATTCAGGGTTGATTTCCTTTAGGATTGACTAGTTCGATCTCTTTGCTGTCCAAGGACTCTTCAAGAGTTCCGGGAATAGGGGGAGGAATTTGGAGACCAGAGTCAGACTCACCTCATCTTTGGCACATGAACCGCATTCTCTCATCCACATTCTTAGCCCTGAACCTTAGCCAGCAGTGGCTCCCAGAGGCAGCAGTAGGGCCTCAAATACCCCGTGGACTTGGAGTCAGATTTGGGTAACAGGCTGGCCCTGCTAGTAATGAAGCTGTCCTGGGTTTCTGCATCTTCTCTGAGTCAACCAGGTGAACAGTGGGAGTAAAAGGTCCTCCTCTCCAAGGCTTGGGGTTGAGGATGAACCAAAACAAAGGGTGAGAAGTCACATTGAAAACGAGAAAGTGCATTGAAATATATTACTTTTGTAAGTGGACATTTCTCTCTGATTAATCAGGAGTATTAATAGCAACAGCAGCCACCGTGCCTTGTCAGGCATTGTGGTGAGTGCTTTACAAAGGCAGTTGCGTTTAATCCCTGCATACACACTCTGAATGAAATAAGTGATATTTGACCCCACTGAGCTTCAGAGATACTAAGCACCTGCTCGAGTTCACACGCGTGCTCAAGCTAGTAATGAATTGCCAGTTAGGAATGGATTCAGCATTCCTGAAGGAAAACTAGACTCAAAGTGGCTAAAACATATTGGGGTTTGTTTTTTTTTTTTTTGGGGGGTCTCAGGTAGCAAGTAGGCAGTTCAGTGGAACAGTGGTATATCTATATAGTCAAGGACTCTTCCACTTAGAGTCTGTTGCCTTGTAATCACAAAATGGCTGCAGCAGCTCCTGGTATCACACCCACAGTTCCTACAGGAAAAGGTAGGTTGAAAAGAGTGTGCCATTTATCTCTATAGGAAAGTGTCCTCCAGCCGATTTCACCAACTTCAGCATGTGCCCCTCGGCAGAAGAGGGATTTGAAGCTGTGTCGATCCATACTAGGGCCCACGTCGTTACCCACAGTTTCAGACTACCTTCCCAATTTTCTGGGCTTTGTTGGATCTCTTGACCTGAGAGATGAAGATGTGTGATTTTTTCCAGGCTTGAGTGAAAGATGCTTTTGAATTGAAATCAAGGTGTTGACATAGCAAGTAATAATCTTTGTGCTCCAAACCGGTTTATTTGTGTACTCTTGGCGGAAGGGGGAAAGCACAGAAATGAGTATAAGAGAAAAGAGGTTGCTGTAGAAGAGCTGGGCAAGGGGTATTTTTTATTCCTTGTGTAGCTCTGGGCAGCTGTCATCAGAACTCTTTTTCTCACTTTATTCTGAATGTAACATTTAACCTTTCTGTTCAAGCATCAAATCTGGCTGCCTGGTGTATAATTACGAACTTTTCTTTGCTTTCTCTCCCCTCCCCCCACCCCGAAAGCTTTTAAAACTCCCTTGCTGGGTACCATCTCTCTCCTCCGACTCTCCAATTAAATTAAAAATAGCACCTCCGTGGGGCTGTGCAGGGCCATCAACCTAACATGGAACTGCTGGCAGGCCAGGCCTGGTAGGGCAGTGAATGGTGCCCAGGAGATGCCTGCCGGCTTGGGCATGGTCTGGCAGCTGCTCAGAGCTGGGGGAAGCTTATCCTTCACGAGGGATCTGGGGCTGCCTGCCAGGGCAGCCAGGTGCAGGGAAGTGGGAGGCAGGGTCTTGGCAACTGGGGAAGGGGCTGGGTGGGGCTGGCAGAGGGGACAAAGGGAAGAGCCCCCAGGGGGGCCGTTCACAGCTGTGAGGGTTTGGTCGTGCCAGTTTGTATTGCCAACTTCTGTTGGGGCTTGACACCCTTGTACTTGGGTTTGGGTGGGATTTGGATGCCCAGGTTTCCTGAGTTAACCCTGATAGAAGCTTCAGGTTCTGTTGATACAGAAAACAGTGTTAATACTGAGTACCTTCCTGGTGGCTCAGATGGTGAAGAATCTGCCTACAATGCAGGAGACGCGAGTTCAATCCTCGGGGCGGGAAGATCCCCTGGAGAAGGGAAATGGCACCCCACTCCAGCATTCTTGCCTGGAGAATCCCATGCACAGAGGAGCCTGGCGGGCTACAGTCCACAGGGTTGCAAAGAGTCAGACCGGACTGAAGTGACTTAGCACGTATGCACACACCTTCCTGGCCCGAGAAGAGACGTCCAGTGTCTCTCCCACCTCTAGGTCCCCTTTCCCTAGAGAGGTAGATGGTGAAACGGATAAGGGGTCAGACTCTGATGCCGGGCTGTCTGGATTAACGTCGTTGCAGTGTTGCTCTCTAGCTCTGTTGCCTTGAAGGAAGTTACTTAACCTCCTGTGCCTCAGTTTTCCCATCTGAAAAATTGGCCCAATAAAGACATCTGCCTCAGCGTGGTTTTGCTGATTACCAGATGGTTTTGATGAGTTAACACATGTAAAACACTTAGAAAGTGCCAGACACAAAAAGTCAGCTATTGCTGTATCTGTGTTCACCACCCCATATTGAACAAGTCCTTAGGCAAAAAGACCCTGGCTTTCCTGTTCATTTTCTCTCGGTCGCATGCAGGTAGGAGATGCAAAACATAAAAAATGCTACTTTACTTTCCAGGGAAAGGCATCAAAGGGCAACTGAGTGCTGGGCCAGGCTCACAGTCCACACACACAGGTGTCACAGGGACGGAGAGAAGCTGGTTATGGGCGGTGACAGGCAGTGGTGCTTGAGATGACGTTCACCAGAGGAGTAGGAGTTGGCACAAGCTCTCTCCCCTGTTTGGAATGCCTGTCCCTGCTACCAATAGCATAGCTGCTTTTGACCTAGGGAAAAAGCTAGCTGAAAACTCAACTTTCAAAAAATGAAGATCATGGCATCAGGTCCCATCACTTCATGGCAGTGGATGGAGAAGATGTGGAAACGGTCAGATTTCTTGAGCTCCACAATCCATGTGGATGGTGACTGCAGCCATGAAATTAAAAGATGCTTGCTCCTTGGAAGAAAAGCTATGACAGACCTGTATTAAATACCAGCGACATCACTTTGCTGACAAGGTCCATCTAGTCCAAGCTATGCTTTTTCCAGTAGTCATGTGTGGATGTGAGAGTTGGACCATAAAGAAGGCTGAGCGCTGAAGAATTGATACCTTCGAACTGTGGCGTTGGAGAAGACTCTTGAGAATCCCTTGGACTGTAAGGAGATCAAACCAGTCAATCCTTAAGAAAATCCACCCGAATATTCACTGGAAGGACTGATGCTGAAGCTGAAACGCCAATACTTTGGTCACGTGATGAGAAGAACTGACCCATTGGAAAAGACCCTGATGCTGGGAAAGATTGAAGGCAGGAGGAGAAGGGGAGGACAGAGGATGAGATGGTTGGATGGCATCCCCAACTCAATGGACATGAGCTTGAGCAAGCTCTGGGAGATGGTGAAGGACAGGGAGGCCTGGCGTGCTGCTGTTTATGGGGTCGCAAAGAGTCAGACACGACTGAGCAACTGAACAGTGAACAGCACCAATAAAGTGTGGGGTTAAACAGATGGGACACTTAGAATGGCTGGAGAGTGAGCGCACGAGGGAGTGGGGCGAAATGAAGGCAGAGGTCGGTAGGGCCAGCTCTGGAAGGGCGCTGAGTGTCACACCAAGGAGCGAAGACTTCATCCTGGGGGCGATGGGGAGGCCTGTCCGAATTGGAGGCACAGTCATGACATCTGAAGAGCTGGAGCTCTGGGAAGAGCCTGGAGAATGGCCCAGAGAAGGGCCTGAGCAGAGCAATACTACAGATGATGGAACCGTACATTCCATCAGACTCCAGGATGAGCTGTTTTTGTTTGTCCAGGACGCTTCAGAATGGGAATTTGGTATTGACAGTATCTGGGCTTGTGGGTTTAGGGGACCAGAAAGCATCTTCCTGTCGTCTGGCTGAGATCTCAGTTCAGTTGCTCAGTTGTGTCCGGCCCTTTGCGACCCCATGAATCGCAGCGCGCCAGGCCTCCCTGTCCTTCACCATCTCCCAGAGTTGACTCAGACTCACGTCCATCGAGTCCGTGATGCCATCCAGCCATCTCATCCTCTGTCGTCCCCTTCTCCTCCTGCCCCCAATCCCTCCCAGCATCAGAGTTTTTTTCCCAATGAGTCCACTCTTCTCATGAGGTGGCCAAGGTACTGGAGCTCCAGCTTTAGCATCATTCCTTCCAAAGAAATCCCAGGGCTGATCTCCTTCAGAATGGACTGGTTGGATCTCCTTGCAGTCCAAGGGACCCTCAAGAGTCTTCTCCAACACCACAGTTCAAAAGCATCAATTCTTCGGCGCTCAGCCTTCTTCACAGTCCAACTCTCACATCCATACATGACCACAGGAAAAACCATAGCCTTGACTAGACGGACCTTAGTTGGCAAAGTAATGTCTCTGGTTTTTAATATGGTATCTAGGTTGATCATAACTTTTCTTCCAAGGAGTAAGCGTCTTTTAATTTCATGGCTGCAGTCACCATCTGCAGTGATTTTGGAGCCCCCCAAAATAAAGTCTGACACTGTTTCCACTGTTTCCCCATCTATTTCCCGTGGAGTGATGGGACCAGATGACATGATCTTCATTTTCTGAATGTTGAGCTTTAAGCCAACTTTTTCACTCTCCTCTTTCACTTTCATCAAGAGACTTTTAAGCTCCTCTTCACTTTCTGGCATAAGGGTTGTGTCATCTGCATTCTCCCGGCAGTCTTGATTCCAGCTTGTGTTTCTTCCGGTCCAGCGTTTCTCATGATGAACTCTGCATATAAGTTAAATAAGCAGCCAAAGATGGAGAAGCTCTATACAGTCAACAAAAACAAGACCAGGAGCTGACTGTGGCTCAGATCATGAATGCCTTATTACCAAATTCAGACTCAAATTTAAGAAAGTAGGGAAAACCACTAGACCATTCAGGTAGGACCTAAAACAAATCCCTTATGATTATACAGTGGAAGTGAGAAACAGATTTAAGGGCCTAGATCTGATAGATAGAGTGTCTGATGAACTATGGAATGAGGTTCGTGACATTGTACAGGAGACAGGGGTCAAGACCATCCCCATGGAAAAGAAATGCAAAAAAGCAAAATGGCTGTCTGAGGAGGCCTTACAAACAGCTGTGAAAAGAAGAGAAGTGAAAAGCAAAGGAGAGAAGGAAAGATATAAGCATCTGAATGCAGAATTCCAAAGAATAGCAAGGAGAGATAAGAAAGCCTTCCTCAGTGATCAATACAAAGAAATAGAAGAAAAAAACAGAATGGGAAAGACTAGAGATCTCTTCAAGAAAATTAGAGATACCAAGGGAACAATTCATGCAAAGATGGGCTCGATAAAGGACAGAAATGGTATGGACCTAACAGAAGCAGAAGATATTAAGAAGAGGTGGCAAGAATACACAGAAGAACTGTACAAAAAAGAGCTTCACGACCCAGATAATCATGATGATGTGATCACTAATCTAGAGCCAGACATCCTGGAATGTGAAGTCAAGTGGGCCTTAGAAAAGCATCACTACGAACAAAGCTATGGAGGTGATGGCATTCCAGTGGAGCTGTTTCAAATCCTGAGAGATGATGCTGTGAAAGTGCTGCACTCAATATGCCAGCAAATTTGGAAAACTCAGCAGTGGCCACAGGACTGGAAAAGGTCAGTTTTCATTCTAGTTCCAAAGAAAGGCAATGCCAAAGAATGCTCAAACTACCACACAATTGCACTTATCTCACACTCTAGTAAACTAATGCTCAAAATTCTCCAAGCCAGGCTTCAGCAATACGTGAACTGTGAACTCCCTGATGTTCAAGCTCGTTTTAGAAAAGGCAGAGGAACCAGAGATCAAATTGCCAACATCCGCTGGATCAAGGAAAATGCAAGAGAGTTCCAGAGAAACATCTATTTTTGCTTTATTGACTGTCCCAAAGCCTTTGACTGTGTGGATCACAATAAACTGTGGAAAATTCTGAAAGACATGGGAATACCAGACCACCTAACCTGCCTCTTGAGAAATCTGTATGCAGGTCAGGAAGCAACAGTTAGAACTGGACATGGAACAACAGACTGGTTCCAAAGAGGAAAAGGAGTACGTCAAGTCTGGCTGAGGTCTAGTTGTTGCCAATTATAAGCAGCTTATCCTGGATGATGACTGGAGAGGCAGCCCCCAGCGTGGGGCCTGGGGAGAGTCATCTCCAAGGCGAGCGAAGGAGGTGAATTCAGGTTGAGAACAAGATGTGCCCTGTACCAACTGAGACGCCAGGGCTTGGCTCCAGGGACTTTTTCAGCACTGCGGATGCCGGACAGCTCCGTGGCCTCTCACTTCCCACCTCCTCATGGTCTCCCGAGAACGAATCCCTGCTGAGAAAGAAGGAACCGTGGCTGTCTTTTCCTTAGAGCTCTGGTCGGAGTCAGGCAGGCCTGGGCTTGCGTCTCTGTTCCCTACTTAGCTGCTGTGCCCCTGGGACAGAGGACGGCCCCGCTTAGGTTCTGTGGCCTCCGCTGTAGGGAGGGGATGATGGTACCCACCTTACCGGGCTGATGTGGGCTTTAAGTTATTTATTCACTGAGTGCTTTGTGCTGAGCCCTTTTCTAGGCTCTGTTAGAGTGAAGAATGTTTCTGAAGTCGCTTAACACAGTGCTTGGCACATAGTAGGTGCTCATTAAGCGTTAGTTTCCTGCCCGAGTTATTCATCTGCAACAAAAAGCCAGGATCAGCGACTCTAAGAGCAGCCAAGCCGTTAGAGGCGTCACAAAGCGTACCCCAAAGCTCACGTGCTGCAGGCAAGCTGCCGCTTTCATCCTGTCCTTTTGATGAACTTCTCCAGTAAGGTGTTACGATCTTGACACACAACCACTCTCGGGCTCTTTGGAGTTTTAAAGTGGCCCTAAAATCAGAGTGAGAGAGGTGGGTCCGGACTTTCCTTAAATAAGGTAGAATTCACTGGATCCTTTGCCTAAATCCAGGCCGCTTCTTCTGACCCCCCAGTTAGGTGGGCAACCCCTCGATTTTCAGCTCCCTCCGGGAAGAAAACGGTGCTTAACACAAGAACACTGGTGGGGTTGAAGATACAGATTCACTCAGTTCATCCACTGAAGCCCCGCTGGGTGCTTGGTGCTAGGACATAGAGGACAGACCTGGCCCCTGCTGCCCGGGATCCGATAAGGGGTGGGCAGGGTAGCCAGGACCATCTCCTCTGTAACCTGACTGTGGGAGTCACCGCTTGGCCAGCAAACCAGGCTCCTGGAGGGGGTGGAGTAGCCCAGCAGCGCCCTTCCTGCTGGAGACATTGGGCTGGGGGGAGGAGTTGGCTGTAATCCGTGTTTAATTTCTCTGGGGCCTCCATTATAAATTCCATAACTCCACCAGTCAAAACATGACTAATTCCTGGGACTGCAGCCCCCACCGGGGAGTAGAAAGCCCTGTGCTGTTTTGCTGCCTTTTATCACCACTAATAAAGGCTTGGCAGTCAGAATTTAGCGGCTGTGGGTGGTTTTCTTATGCATGTGAGTTTCTCTCCCTCCCCTCCCCACAGTGTTGCTCTAGAATAAATGCTTGCTTGCTGGGCTGGTTTTCTACCAGCTTTGTAATATTCTCAGCCTGAAAAGCTGTGGGTCTGGGGTAAGTTTGCAAAGAAGGGGCCACAGCGCTCAGGGTTAATTGGGTCTTTGATGATTCTGACAAGGGCAGTTTGCTGTGTGATTTACAGAGGAAAGAATGGGTTTGTTGAAAGTAAACAGAACAGAATTGCAGGTGTGATGTTTTCCCTGCTGGTGCGCTTCCTCACCCAGCCAGCCTAACAGCCCCTGTGAGAATGCGCTGTGCAGGCAGTGCCGCGTCATGCCCCCTGACTGTGCTGCCCTGGGCCGGCGGTTTCACCTTCCTGAGCTTCAAGCTCCTTACCTGTAAAATACTGCAGACAAGCCATCGACCCTGCCTGTCCTGTAAGGCTTATGTGGGTATGGCCTAGTGAAGTGCCTGGCCCGTCAGAAGAAAGCCAACTAAGCAAGGTTGGAGGAAAAAAATCCCCCACGGTCATGCCATTTTATCTAACACCTTAGTCATTATATATTCATTAAAAATGTTCCCCAGGGGCCTTACGGCGGTATTCGTTTGTTGTCTTTGCAATAAGCAACCAACTTGGCTTTCATCTCTACATACAGAGCCTGTTTCCAACCTGCTCGCCCCCCTACCTGGAGTTAAGGTGGTCTCACTGTAGGTAGGAAATGGTTGACAGGCGGAAATTTGCTGGGGGTAGTCGGGGCACATGGATGGAGGGTGTGTGTGTTGAGAGCTGGCCCTGCCTCAGAGGAGAAGGGTGAGACGGTGGTGCGGTTCAGGCGCTCAGTCGTGTCTGGCTGTGCAGCCCCATGGACCACAGCACGCCAGGCCTCCCTGTCCATCACCAGTCCCGGAGTTTGCAGAAACCCGTGTCCATCGAGTCGGTGATGCCATCCAACCATCTCAGCCTCTGTCGCTGCCTTCTCCTCATGCCCTCCATCTTTCCCAGCATCAGGGTCTTTTCCAATGAGTCAGCTCTTTGCATCAGGTGGCCAAAGTATTGGATCTTCAGCTTAAGTATCAGTCCTTCCAATGAATACTCAGGACTGATTTCCTTTAGGATGGACTGGTTGGATCTTGCAGTCCAAGGGACTCTCAGGAGTCTTCTCCAGGGGCCAGGAGCTAAAGATGATGTGACGATGAGACGCGGGCCTGGGTGGTGAGCTTTGGGAGGGGCCTTCCGGGGACTGAGAGCCAGTCGGCGAGGAGCTGTAGGGGCCGAGAGAGCAGTTAGAGAGAGCTGAGTTCAGGCTCTGCTGCTGTCGTTTTCTAGCAGTACTGAAACCGCACCCCAGCTTGGATGGAACTGGAACCCAGCCAAAACTCAGACTGGGACTTGAGCCCCCAGCCCCTGCCTTAGGCGGGGACGCGCGTCCACTGTCTGTTGGTTGCAACTGCTTACCTGGTGCCAGAACTTCCTGGAGCTCAGGCTCTTCTGTCTCACTGCAGAAAGAATTCAGCATGGGGCCAAGAGGCGAAGAGTGAGTTTACCAGCATAGGAAGTGTGTGAGAGATTCCAGTGGGCAGGCAAGGGAGCGCAGCCCCGAGAACAAGGAGGGCTACATTTTCATCAAAGAAACCGTGAGGCGGGGAGAAGACCACCCTCTTCCTCAGCCTGAGGCAGACGCCGAGTCTTAGATGAGCTCCTCCTTTGCCCCTGCAGGGTCAAACTGGAACCGTCATGGTGCTGTTTAAGTCATGTTTGTAAGCAAAAGGGCGGGAACACTAGTAAAATGCGGTGGTTAATCTCGGGTTTCAGCATCGAGTGCCCCTTCACCTGATTTTTTCCCCTCTCACCTCTATTTCTGTCTTGACTACACACAGAAGGCCACTTTCAAAGACCGTTAACCTCCCTGACCTCGTAACAAGATCCAGGCCGCATGTCTGCTCTCTCTTGCTTTGACTGGCCGGGCTTTGTGGCTCAAGTGTGCCTGGACCTTGGATGCAACTGGTCTTCCTTCAAGGTGGTCTGGATTGTTGCTAGGCGACCGGCAGCTTTTCTTCCGTAGTCACTAGCTTACAACAGTCTCCCAAACTCCCTTAACATTCGCACTCTCTCTTTAATCCTCTAGTGGGACTCCTAAACTATTTAATTATCCCGCTCTAGCCCTCTCAGTGTGACCTTAGGCTGATTCTCAGTATCTCTGAGTTTCACCCCCCTTATCTGTGAAATGGGGATTGTAGTATTACCTGCCTTGTGACGGATAGAGTTGTGTGAGCTCCTGCAAGCAAAGTGCTTAGCACAGCGCCTGGCACATAGTAAGTGTGCAGCGAATGTTGGTTGCTCTTATTATTGTGATTGTGATGGTGGTGACTGATCGCATCTCTTTGCAGCTGGTCTAATGGGGGGAGTCACCTGCATGAATGGCCACTGTTGTGGTTCTGGGGTTACTGGCCATGCCAGGGGCAGTGAGTTCCCTTCCCAGGTGTGGTGGGACCCCCTGGAAAGGCTCACTCCCCCAAGCTTTGCCCAGAGCATGTTAGACCAGCCTCAGCAGAGCTGGTCTTGCACCCGCCCTGAGGTGGTTAATAGTTTTAACCTGAAAAGCCTCTTTTCTTCTAGCTTCTGGGGGATTAGGGTGAAGAAGGAGAATGGCAGTGTCAGCCACCGGCAGTTCTAAGCCAGACTGTCGGCCTGGAGGCCAAGACCTCGAAACCCAGGTTCGCCTCGGATGAGCCCAAGCAGCAGGAGATCCTCCTCCTGTTGTCTGCTTTCAAAGCACATCCAGGAACAGTCACGTCCCACCCGCTCTGTAGCCACCGCGGCGGGCCTTCCTCTCTCCCCTGGGTTCCGGCGTGGGGCCCCCGCCGCCTGAGCATTGCCAGCTTTGCCCCCCACGCAGGTGGTTCTCTACACACGCGGTGGCCAAGGCCTGTTAAACGCAATGACACCTTGCGCTCTGCTTGGAAAGGCCTGCCTGCTGAAAGCTGGCCGTCGGCTCGCTTCTCACTGAGTAAAAGCCTCAGTACCCGCTGTCTCTGTGAGCCCTGCTGGGGGGCGCGTGGACCCCTCGCCCTTTCCCGCCCTGCCCTGCTGTCTCTGTGAGCCCTGCTGGGGGGTGCGTGGACCCCTCGCCCTTTCCTGCCCTGCCCCCTGCTGTCTCTGTGAGCCCTGCTGGGGGGCACGTGGACCCCTCACCCTTTCCCGCCCTGCCCCCTGCTGTCTCTGTGAGCCCTGCTGGGGGGCACGTGGACCCCTCGCCCTTTCCTGCCCTGCCCCCTGCTGTCTCTGTGAGCCCTGCTGGGGGTGTGTGTGGACCCCTCGCCCTTTCCCGCCCTGCCCTGCTGTCTCTGAGCCCTGCTGGGGGGCGCGTGGACCCCTCGCCCCTCCCGCCCTGCCCCGCTGTCTCTGTGAGCCCTGCTGGGGGGCACGTGGACCCCTCGCCCCCTTGCCCCTCCCACCCTGCCCCCTGCTGTCTCTGTGAGCCCTGCTGGGGGGTTGTGTGGACCCCTCGCCCCCTCGCCCCTCCCGCCCTGCCCCGCTGTCTCTGTGAGCCCTGCTGGGGGGCGCGTGGACCCCTCGCCCCTCCCGCCCTGCCCTGCTGTCTCTGTGAGCCCTGCTGGGGGGGTGTGTGGACCCCTCGCCCCTGCCCCCAGTGTAGCCCCCTGGTGGTCCTCGACTTTGCGGGTGTGCTCTGGCCCAGGCCTTTGCCCTCTGCTGCTCCGTCTGCCTGGAGCATCTTCCCCAGACCCCTGCTAGCTTGTCCCCTAAGTGCTGCCTCGCTAGAGGGGCTTCCCTGACCCTGCAGCCCACCTGAGGAGCCAGCAGCCCCCATACCCCTTTCTTTCCTCTCTGCTTCGTTTTCAGCAATAAGTCTGTCTCCCCACTAGAATGTAAGCTCCATGGATGCAGGACTGGGAATTGCTCTCACTGCTGAAGCCCCAGTGCCTAGAACTGTGTCCGCGCACCCTCAGTGTTTGTTGAATGAATGAATGATCACATCTTTCCTTGAGAGCAGTTGTGCAGTCTACAGAGAATGGGCAGTTCAGTCAGCTCAGCTCAGCCGCCCATTTGTGTCCGACTCTGCGACCCCATGGACTGCAGCACGCCAGGCCTCTCTGTCCATCACCAGCTCTGGAGCCTGCTCAGACTCATGTCCATTGAGTTGGCGATGCCATCCAGCCATCTCATCCTCTCTTCTCCAGTAGCATATTGGGCACCTAACCCACCTGGGGAGTTCATCTTTCAGTGTCCTATCTTTTTGCCTTTTCATACCGTTCACGGGTTCTCAAGGCAAGAATACTGAAGTCGTTTGCCATTCCCGTCTCCAGTGGACCACGATTTGTCAGAACGGTCCACCATGATCTGTCCGTCTTGGGTGGCCCCACACGGCATGGCTCATGGTTTCATAGTTAGACACGGCTATGGTCCATGTGATCGGATTCGTTAGTTTTCTGTGGAGAATGGGCAGCCAGTACCACCTTCTCAACTGAACCAAGCAAAAGTGTGTGACTCCAGATACCAGCAGGATGTTCAGATGAGCTGATCACAGAATTTTCTGGCATCGAGTTAAACACTGCCATGGTCTTGTGGGTGCATTATTGGATTGGCTTTTGAAGCGGTTTGAAAGCCTCGCCAGCAGGATTGTGGGTATAGGTAGCTGCTGGTAGACCTTTCTGTGGGAGATAGGGGTCTGATTATGGAGATAAAGAAGAAATCCAAAGAAGTGACAGGACACCCTCAAGATTGCCTGCTGGTTAGTAGGAGCACGCATGCACGCTGAGCCGCTGCAGGCGTGTCTGCCTCTTGGCAGCTGTGGACCACATCCTGCCAGAGCAGGGTCTAATCAGGCCGCCTCAGCCAACCACCCTCATACCCGTGTGGGCTTCCCGGGTGGGTCGAGTGGTAAAGGACCCACCTGCCAATGCAGGAGGCATAAGGGACGTGGGTTCAGTCCCTGGGTAGGGATGATCCCTGGAGGAGGGCATGGAAACCCGCTGCAGTATTCTGGAGAATCCCATGGACAGAGGAGCCTGGCGGGCTGCAGTCCACGGGGTCACAGTCAGACACGACTGAAGCACGTGGCATGCACGCGTATCCATCCACTGAGCACCTACTGAGTCTTAAGCTCTGAAGATTCACACCTGGGTGGCTCCTGTCCCTGACCCTCAGTCTTCCCACCTAAGCCTCCCATCCCAGATCACATCATTTAAAGCTCGGTCAGCCTTCCTCCCCACAGCTGGATATTTCAAGCTCACCCTCCATCTAAATGTTTCCACCACCTTCTCCACCTCACTGCCCAGGGACTCCTGCTGGTTTCCCATTTCCCTTCCAATTCAGTCTGGCTCAAAACACCATCCCTGGACTTCCCTGGTGGTCTAGCAGTTAAGGATTCTCCTTTCAATGTAGGGTTTGATCTCTGGTCAGGAAACTAAGATCCCACATTCTTTGGGGCCACTAAGCCCAGCTGCTTACGCGCTCTGGAGCCCGGGCACCACAACTAGAGAGAAGGACCACAAAGGCCACAAGGAAAGACCCCGCACGCCTCAGCAGGGATTCTGCACACTACAGTGAAGACCCAAGGCGGCCAGAAATAAACAAAACCCTGTTCCCGGTCCAGCTCAGTCTGGACCCTTGCAGGTGATGGTTGGGGGCAATGCCTCTCTTTCTCAGGTATTTGTGGGAGGCTGAGTGTTATATCCCTCAACTTGCCTGTGGCTACTGGAGCCCAGAAAATGCGTCTCACAGTCCAGGGGCAACAGAACAGCTTGGTGGAGAGACCCGAGACCTTGTCGTTGCGTGGGAAGCCCAGCGTCTAAGTCTGGGCTCGCTGTGCGCCTCAGGGTTCTCGCCTATAAATGAGGATGCGAAAATGCTTCATCATTATTGGGGAGGTAGGAAGTGTCACAGTGTGTGAGGAGCCCATCACGGCCCCTGGCCTGTTGGAAACGGGCAGTGCAAAGCCTGTGGGGTGGTGGCTAAAGGCGTGTTTCCCGGAGCCCGAAGGCCTGGGTTCAAATCCTGCCTTTGTGGCTCTCCAGCACTTTGACTTTGGAGGAGTCACTCGGCCTTTCTTTGCCTCATTTGCAGGCTGGCATGGATGTCTGCCCGAGGGCTGGTGGGAGTCTCTCAGAGTCTGTGGGTGTCTTGTAATAAACCCATTAATGGCTCAGGGAAAAGACTGGAATCTTCTAGGAAAAAAATAGGAGCAGCTCCCTGATTTACACATGGGGAAACTGAGGCCCAGGGAGGCAGAACAGAGCCCCTGCCCTCTCTCAGTCCCGAGTCGCTGTGTCTGCTGCCCCCCAAGGCTGGCTGTACCCCGGGGACTCTGTGACACCTCTGAGGGGTGCGTCCCTGGGGCGGGGCTGGAGCTGACACACCTCTGGTTCCACGGCTTCGTTCCCCCTAAATGAGAAAAAATGCCTTGGATGTGCTTTGTGTCACAACCACCCCTCATCTGCAAACCCTGTAATTCTCTGAGAGAAAAGAGGGGAAAAAAAAATGCCGACGTAGTCTGCCCGACTCCTGGGCCAAGATTTAGTGACGGGAACTGTAGTGAGGTCTCGCATTACTGAGCCCTCATTACTTTTACAAAGTATGTTCCGGTGGGTTCACCCGCAGCTCTAAAGCGCTGTTGTAAATAATTAAACTCCGCTTGTCAAGGGGGCCGAGAGGGGGCTGCAGAAACCGCGATTCTGCAGGGAGCAGGGGGCCGGGAGACGGGAGGTCTGGGACCCGTGGGGCTGTCTGCTCCCTGTGACCTTGAACAGCAGGCTCCTCCATCCGGGCCCCGGCTCCCCAGGTGCTGACGCGGAGGTCGGAGCAGGTGTTCTCCAGAGCCCCTGCCGGCTCTGACAGTCAGCGATGCTGTTTCACCGAGCATGCCTTTTGGGGAGGGCGGTGCTCTGCATCCTTCCATTAATCCAAGTTCCAGGTGCGCTGTCAGACCCTTGGAGAGCAAGTGGGCATGGCACGCGCAGTCTCTGCTCACGGTTCAGTGGAGAAAGACATCCAGGCAAGTGATCCAACCCTAGCAGAAGCCCAGCGCAGGGGAGAGCCCAGGAGGGCTTCCTGGAGGAGGTGCTGTTGGACTTGCCCTGAGACAATGGGTTGGAGTTAGACAAAGGAGGGCTTTTGAGGAAGAGATCGTCCCATGCAAGGGTGCAGAGGAAGACCTAAGAGCTAGAAAACTGCCGGCCAGTTCTGTCAAGGGAGAAGGTGGCCCAGGCGCGTTGGTGGGTGATAGGAGCTGATCTGGTGGTCTTGAATGTCAGGCTGAGGAATGTGCTTTATCGCAAAGGCAGTGGAGCTTCCACAGGCCTGTGCCTCCACCTAGGAAAGCAGAGTTAGGGTTAGGTACCTTTGCCCCTGCCCATCCCTCCCGTTTACTCCTTCCTTGGATTTGGGGATGTGGAGTCACTTTTTCTGGAGGAGGGCATGCGACCCACTCCAGTATTCTTGCCTGGAGAGTCCCATGGACAGAGGAGCCTGGTGGGCTACAGTCCATGGGGTCGCAGAATCAGACACGACTAAGCGCGCACACACGCGCGCAAATGCACACATGTGCACGCATGCGCACATGCGTGCGCACGCGCACACACACACTCGCTTTTTCGGGCTGCTTGACAAAATGTCCAGCCTGGGGGCTTAAACAACAGGAGTTTCTTCACTCAAGGGTT
This sequence comes from Capricornis sumatraensis, assembly GCF_032405125.1. NCBI lineage: Eukaryota > Metazoa > Chordata > Mammalia > Artiodactyla > Bovidae > Capricornis > Capricornis sumatraensis. The sequence continues at coordinate 179,106,860 of NC_091071.1, read as the reverse complement.
CTGGAGGCTGGCGCCCCAGGCCGGGTGTGGGCAGGGCTGGGGTCCGAGTCCCCTCCCTGACTCGCAGGTGGCACCTTCTCTCTGTCTCACGTGGTTTCTGCTCTGCACGTCCTTGGCATCTCGCTGTGTCCCGGTCTCCTCTTCCAACAAAGACACCCAGTCAGACTGGACCGGGGACTAAACGGCCCCATTTAACTGGGCCATCCCCGCCTTCAGCTGGTCCTTGGGGTTCCCGCCATCCTCCTCCTCCTCTCTAGCCCCCAGCTGCTTTGTGCGGGGACCTCCTTGCTCCCCCAGGGGCCTTTCTGATCCACCCCGCCCGCCCCCCACGGTGCCCACGTCGGCCCCTGAGGGGCCCCGTGCTGGGCCAGCGCCAGGCTTTAGGCGGCCCTCCCCTCCCCGGCACTGTCGCCTTGGCGTTTTCCGAATCACTCATCACTACTGTGCACCTACCATCCAAGCCCCCAGGGGTCTCATATCAAACCCTCTTGCTGAAGACCCCCCTCCCTGGGCTTGAGGGAAGGGTGGGCACCCCACCTTCTCTTGGTAGGGGGAGCTCTCAGAATCCCAACAGTTCCCCCCAGCCCCCCTCATCCCCAGCTCCTCTCGGTCTTTCCACTCCCTTCTAAGCTGGAGGTGAGAGCGCAGGGTGGCAGCGCCAGTTCTCACCTTCTCTGTAAACCTGCTTGGGTGGCTCATGGCTTGTCTGAGACTGTGGGCATGCTTGGCAGCTGTTATCTATCGTTTTTAAGCCTAATCCCAATGGAGACCCCAGTAGCTGCCTGTTAGCATCCAGTCACCCTCACACGCGCCGTAAGCCCCCGCACCCCAGGACCTTTGCGCGGGCTGTGCCGTTTCCTCTTCCTCTGCCTAAACAGCCTGTCCCCAAGCCCCTGCGTGGCTGAGGCCTTGAGTGACAACCTCCGATGTCTCCCCTCGCCATTCACGTCCCCTCCCCAGCTGGCCACGCTGTCAGATCACCCACCCTTCTCCCTCTCGAGAATGCGTATCAAGCCCTGAAGCGGCCCACCGGCTCGTTCATCGCCTGTCTTCACGCCACAGCCCTTCCTCCAGGGACCTCGGCACATTCGCTCCGGGAGACTTGGTTGGGTTTGTCACTCTAATCCCAGAGGTAACGGCGGTGCCTCGCACAAAGCTAACAGTAAGGATATGTTTGGGTGACCTTTCCCCTTCCTCTGCTCTGTCAGCGCAGGGGGTCTGCACTCTTGCCTGTAGGGTTTGATCAAGGCGTGGGGTCATCTCAGAGGGTCCAGGTGACAGGGGCTGCAGAGCTCTGGCCATCTGTTAGATGCAGGTGGCAAAGGTGAGTCACTGCTCAGAGCAGCTCGAGCCAGCCTGTCCAGCTCTCGCTGGGTCCTCTTCCACACTGAGTGAGTCAGGAGCTGGCCCGCAGACGCTCAGACTCCAGGCAGGAGCTCTCGGGCCAGGGGAGGTGGCTGTGAATATTGAAACAGGAAGAAGCAGGGGAGTGAGGAGTCAGTGTGATGCTGACCACCTGCCTGCCCAGATGGAGGTCACGCAAGGTCCCCATGTTGCCGGGAGTGGGAGGTGGGCGGGCTTGCCTGCGGGTTGGGGAAAGTGGAGCTTCCCCCAGAGGAGAGCCAGCCATCAGAGCAGGCGGCCCGATGGCAGAATCTGATCCGACTAGGGATGGGAGGACAGCAGACAGGGGTGTAGACAGAGCCCCAGGGCAGGTGGCAGTCGGGCCGAGAAAGCCAGTCTAGCCAAGGGAGGAGACGGTGGAGCTTCGCTTCCTCAGGGGCTATGACCCTGGTCTCAGCTTTCCTTGGCTTCGACCCATGTGGGGAGAGTGGCCTAGTGGCCTGGGACGCAGTACCTGGCCTAAAGCTCACAGGCATTGCCGTCTGTCCTAATGTTAATGAGATCAGAATTTTAAACAAGGCTGTTGGCTTGGTGGGCAACGGGGCAGCTGAGCAGCTGTTCGCAGAGCATCCGCTGTGTGCTCACTGCTGTGCTAGCCACGCAGGGAGGTGAGTGGGGCTGTGCCTCCCTATGCTGCGGGCAGACACCCCCACGCACGCTGCCAGCCCTCCCCCGGGAGTCAGTGCTCCGCGCGGGGCGGCAGTCCTGAGCTGTGCCCGTGCAGTCTTTCAGAGCACCCCAGGGGGATGGGGCCGTTTCCCCCGGGAAAGTGCTCAGTGCTTTCCTTCGTGGCCTCCCTTCCCCCTTCCTCTCCCTTCTGATTCCCGTGCTGGGCACGTGGTGTCCTGGGATCACCTTCATAACTGACCTGCACCCAACTCCTTGTCTGCTTTGGAGGGAACCCCAAGAAAGAAAGGTGGTTGGGAGAATAGAAGAAGATGGCGCGACTCTTGTTTCTTATGGAGGAATCGCGGGTTCAGAGAGGTTGAGCAGCTCCCCTGTGTCACCCAGCCAGCAAGGGCGGGGCCTGGCTCGGAGCCCAGGCCGTCTTGGTCTGCAGTGCCTGTGAGCAAGGTCCAGATGGCAGCCTGAAGAGCAGAGCGTGCAGCTGGGTCTCTGGAGCCTCGCTAGCCTCTTGCTTTATGGGGCAGCAAAAGGTCCCTGGGCTTGGCTTCCAGAAGATTCTGCAAGGGGCAGAATTTAAAAGTTACTGAAAGTGAAAGGGTCAGTTGCTTACTCGTGTCTGACTCTTTGCGACCCCATGGACTATAGCCCACCAGGCTCCTCTGTCCATGGATTTCCCAGGCCAGAGTACTGGAGTGGGGTGCCATTGCCTTCTCCGGGGGATCTTCCCCACCCAGGGATGGAACCGGGTCTCCTGCCCTGCCGGCAGATTCTTTACCATCTGAGCCACCAATAGACCCTGCGGACCCCAGATTCAGGGGCTGAGAGGCCAACACTGTGTACGTTAAAACGAGGAGAGTCAAGGGCCCAGGCGTCTAGCCCAGTCCAGGGCCGTGGCCCGGTGGCTGTGGGGTCAGAGAGGGAGGGCCGCGAGGCGAGAGCCCCGCAGGTGGGGATGTGGAATTAACAGCCGACAAGGCGGGGAGGGGGAGCGGCGGAGGCCCAGCCCGCCCCCGCACAGATGGCGCAATTAGAAGGTTGGACAGATTCTCTGCTGAAGACGCTGCTGGGGGAAAGGAAACAGTTCTGCGGGGGGTCTTCTCTCTATTTTAAAAGCAGCCGGCAGTGTGTAATTCCTTCAAGTAAATTGTATGTTTAAGTGCTGGGGGGGGGGGGCGGCGGGGGCGGGGGATGCAGCCGCGTGCTGGCTTCCCTGTGGAAATTGGAAAGATGCTGGGCCCTTGTCTCCGCGCTCCCACTGGGGGCGGCGCCGCAGACCGCTCCGCTTGCATTGTCTCCGAAGGCAGCGGGGGTCCGCCCCGTGCCGCTTCTGAGATGCCTGTGCCTGGGCCCCCCCACCCCCGGCAGAGGACACTCTCCCCCGCGACTCCTCAGGGCTCAGACCGCCCTCACTGCCCTGTGTCCACACAACCGCAGGATCGCCAAGCGTCTGTGGAAGTCCAGGAGGGTGGGGGCCCCATCGACGGAAGAAGGCCTACCCAGGGGGTTTTAAGGAGATTCTCGGAGATGGAGAAGGCAATGGCACCCCACTTCAGTACTCTTGCCTGGAAAATCCCACGGACAGAGGAGCCTGGTGGGCTGCAGTCCATGGGGTCGCAAAGAGACGCGACTGAGCGACTTCACTTCTTTGGAGACGGTGCCCTGGAGCAGAGTCAGGCACACAGTAGGCGTTTAGGAGGCGCCAGGCCCGGTGTCCCCCGACTCGCTCAGCCCCGTCTCCACCCCGTGACCTCTGGGGCAGGGTGGGGGTGGGCTGCACTCGGAGCTGGGGGCCATGGGGCGTCATTCCTTCTCCCGCTGAGCCAGCCCCTGCCCCACAGGCCCCCAGCTCCCTCCCCTCGGTCCACACACCACCAGACGGTGGAGGAGGGCCGAGCCCGCCCTTTACACCGGCTCTCTGGGTTTACTTCTAGGGCAGGGACAGGATGAAGAGAGCCCGGGGACCCCCCACCCTGGTCCCTCTCAGGAGGGCAAATCTGTTCCCCTCCGGAGCTTGGGATGGATGGATGGGGTAGGAGTCCAGGGAGCTTGAGTTCCTGTGTGCACGCGCGCGCGTGCGTGCGTGCGTGTGTGTGTGCGTGCAGCGCCCTTCTCTGTGTGTCTGACCGCCCCGCCTCTGTGTGTGTATGCGCGCAGCGCCCGTGTCTGTGTCTCTGCGTCTGTGTCTGACGCCCCGCCTCTGTGTGTGTGTGTGTGTGCGCGTGTGTGCACGTGTGCGCGCGTGTGTGATGCAGCGCCCGTGTCTGTCTCTGCGTCTGTGTCTGACGCCCCGCCTCTGTGTGTGTGTGTGTGTGTGTGCGCGCGTGTGTGCACGTGTGCGCGCGTGTGTGATGCGGCGCCCGTCTGTGTCTCTGCGTCTGTGTCTGACGCCCCGCCTCTGTGTGTGTGTGTGTGTGTACGCGTGTGTGCACGTGTGCGCGCGTGTGTGATGCGGCGCCCGTCTGTGTCTCTGCGTCTGTGTATGACGCCCCGCCTCTGTGTGTGTGTGTGCGCGTGTGTGCACATGCATGCGTGCGTGCATGTGTGATGCGGCACCCGTCTCTGTGTCTCTGCATCTGTGTCTGACGCCCCGCCTCTGTGTGTGTGTGTGTGCGTGTGTGTGCACATGCGTACGCGCGTGCGTGATGCAGCGCCCGTGTCTGTGTCTGTGTCTGACGCCCCACCTGTGTGTGTGTGTGTGCACGTGCGTGCGCGCGTGTGTGATGCGGCGCCCGTCTCTCCGTGTCTGTGTCTGTGTCTGACGCCCTGCCTCTGTGTGTGTGTGTGCGCGTGTGTGTGCACGCGCTTGACCCAGCGCCCATCTCAGTGTCTGTCTGTGCCTGACTCCCCGCCCCTCCCCGCCTGTGTGCCCCAGCCCCCTCACCTGGATGTCGCAGGTATGCACACGGGACAGACTGTCGGGGAAACAGGGCCTGGGCCAGCCCCCAGCTGCTTCTCTCTGCAAGCTCCCACCAGCCCAGACCCCTGGAGGCAGGGCTCTGCTGGCCTCCCCAGAGCAGGCAGCCCTGAGCAAAGTGCACCCCGGCCACCCTACCGTCCCTTCACCAAGTCCTTTCCTCAGCCCTCGCCTGCTCCGCGGACACCCTGGGCAGGCTCTGTTGGGGTGGCGGGGTAGAGGGTTCCATCTGGGGGTGGGGGACACAGGAGGCCTGAACACCAGCTTTTCTGGAAGCTCCATGCAGTGGGGTTTATTTCTGGCACTGCTGGAGCACCCAGCTCCTGGCACATAGTAGGTGTTCCAAGTATGTTTGTGGAATTTAACGCTCTGCGAGGGCAGGGACTTTTGTATGTTTCGTTCACTGCTGTATCCAGGGAGCAGTCTCAACAGATGTTGGAGCTGAGAGGTCCGGGTGGAGCTCTAACACTCATCTCCTCTCTTTACTCCAAGAAACTGCACTGAGCCCCTGGCCCAAGTCCGCAGCTCTCCTTGTTCCCTCCATGCCCTCCCCGCCCCGGCCGGGCCAGGTCAGCCTGGTCCTCCGAGGTCGGCTCTGGCCCGGCCACCCCATCTGCCTAGCCTGCTGCTCTCTGTCCTCTGGCTCCCACGGCAGGCAGGAGGTGGTGGGAGGCATGGTTGGACCAAGGGTTGGAATGACTGCTCCGGACTCAGCTTCCCAGGTGGACCAAGGCATTCAGGAAGGTCAAGTTGAACGGGCCCCTGGAGATCTGGGCCAGCCTCCCCACTGTCAGTAATGGGACGCCAAGCCCCAGACTGGGGAAACGCCACGTATCAGTCCCTCATGAGGCAGCTTCGGGGTAGGGTCTGGTGGATTTCAGTCCATCAAGAAGCTTGCCAGCTGAAGCGTCTGAAGACCTCCCAGCTCAGACCCTTTCTCCGTGGCTCCAGCCCTTGTGGCCGTTCCTGTCTCCTCTCCCCGGAAGGCGGCGGGGCTCCTGGCGCCTGCTGTCCCTGCCTGGCCTCTGATGGAGTGACCCTCCGTCAACAGAGCCCAGGCCCCGAGCCCACCGCCCCTCCAGCCTTCTCTCCACCCAGCTGCCAGAGCGAAGGTTTAAAAATACAAATTAGACCATAACACTCCCTGCTTAGAACTCTCTGGGGGTTCCCCTGCAGTTAGAATAAAATCCCTTCAACAGGAGTCGACAACCTTTTCTGTAAGAACCAGATAGTAAATATTTTTGGTTTTGTGGACCATATGGTCTCTGTTGAAACCATGCCAAGAAGAAGAAGAAAAAAGCACAAAGGCAGCCACAGTTCACGGGTGGACAGATAGACGTGGCGGTGTTCCAATAAAACTTTATTTACAAGAAAGGCAGTGGCTGGATTTGGCCCCGGGCTGGGGTTTGCTGACCCGTGACCTACAAGGTCTTGCGCAGTCGCGTCCCCAGCTTCCTCCCCTGCCTCATCAGCCACCATCCTCCTCCCGTCTCTGCCCACGCCACTTCATCCACCCTGATATCTCTCAAAAACTGCTGGCTTCCCCCGTTCCAGGGTCTTGGCATTTGCTCTTCACTCTGCCTAGAATAATTTCCCACCGATCTTTGTAAGATGGACTCTGTGTCGAAATACAGATCTCAGGACAAAAGTCACCTCCTCAGAAAGCCTTTCGTGGCCTGTCTGGCTAATAAGCATTCCTCCCTGCTAATTCTTGCTTTATCTACCCGGTTATATTTTCTTCAGCGTGGCCTCTCAGAGCTATCCGAGATGCTGCCTTCCGGGCTGCAGCCCTCATTTTGCCCCAAATAAAACTTATATTGCAACTCTCAAGTTACGCATCTTCAGAGCACAGAATTTGCTTAATCATTTATTTGTTAACCCACCCATCCATCTATCCATCATCCAACCATCAGTCCATTCATTTACCTGTCCGTCCATCACCCATGTATCCATCCATCCATTTACCCATCCATCCGTCCATCCATCCATCCACCCATCCATCCATCTATCCATCCATCCATCCATCCATCCATCCATCCATCCATCCATCCATCCATTCATCTACTTGTCCATCCATCCATCTATGCATCCATCCATCCATCCATCCATCCATCCACAGTCTAACCCTCGCTTCCAGAATGTAAGCTTCACCCAGGCGTCATTTTTCCTGCTCACGAATGTGTGCTCATTGCCTAACTGAACTGCCTATCCAAGGTCCCAGAGGTGCTGTGTGATGAGATCAGGACAGGCTGCCCTGCTTAGAGGAAGACTCAGAAACTTCTTCACGTTTCCCCAGCCCCCACCCCAAGGCAGCAGCTCTCCACCTGCTGGAAAGCTCTTTGCCAGCTTCTGGGCCACCCCGTCCTTCTCCAAGGTAAAATGATTCTAAAGAACGAAGAAGTCACCACCTTTGGGAGCCTCCACGTGAGCACAGTTCAGGTTGAGTCATGGAAGCTGTGCTCCGGAGGCTGAAATGATGTTGTTGACGCCCTTGAAAATGAAGTGTCTCCCATACGAGTGTTTAATTATCCTTTTATAGGACAGCAACTGGGCATTAGGATTTTTTTTATAATTATTAATAGGGTATTAAACAATGAATTATGAACAATTAAAATTAATTGCGTTTCTTGGAGTTAATTAAATTATTTCTTTAATAGAACAAGTGCCTGAGCAGACATAAAAATGAAGAGCCAGTCCTATGAAAGTCTGCAGGGGCGTGTGTGATGAGGCAGGGCGCTTTCCCTCTCCCACCAGGGGAGGGGATCAGAGAACAGCCCGGGGCCTTGGGAATCCCACAGTCTCCCGGGAGGAGAGTGAACTGGCCCCGGGTGGACCCAGGCCGCCTGCTCAGCCTCCTGACTTGAGTCCTCACCCATCAGGCCTGACGCCTCCCTCCCTTCGTTTCTTTTCTTTGTTCCTCTTTCTTAAGCCCTTTCTTCTCAGCTATGATCCAGGGAATGTCCTCGGCCCTGGAAATACAGAGACAAATCAGTCAAAATTCCATCCCTCCTGGAGTTTATGGTCAAGCGAGAGAGCCGGCACTGTGTTAATAATGGCTAAGAGTCAGACAGCTGGGGTCAACTCTGGACTCTGCCTCTTACCAGCTGGGTGACCTTGGGCAAGTTACTTTCTCTGAGCCTCAATTCCACCATCTGTAAATTAATACCTACACTGCAGAGCTGTTAGGAGACCAAATGAGTTACCACATGTGAAGCACTTAGTACCGATGCTTAGAACACGGTGAAGTGAAAGTGAGCGTGTTAGTCGCTCAATCATGTCTGAGTCTTTGCGACCCCATGGACTGTAGCCCGGCAGGCTCCTCTGTCCTTGGAATTCTCCAGGTAAGAATACTGGAATGGGGAGCCATTCCCTTCTCCAGGGGATCTTCCTGACCCAGGGAGCGAAACCGGGTCTCCCACATTGCAGGCAGATTCTTTCAGAAGAATCTTTTAAGAGGATTGAGAGAGATTTTCTAGAAGGAAGGTCCTTATCTGAATCTTGAAGCGTGAGCAGACCTTGGCCAGGCTGAGATGTGAAGGAAGGGTTTCCAGGCAGAGGGAGCAGCCTGTGTGAAGACGCAGAGGCTTGCCAAGGGCAGCGCCAGGAAGCGCAGCGGGTCCCGTCCCAGAGCGCCGCCTGAGTGTTGCGGGCTGCGGAAGGATGTGGCTTGGGAGCCAGCCTACAAAGCGGTGTCCTGCCCTGTGTGGTCCTCTCCCACACGGTACTGGGCTTGCTGTGTGTTCCTGAAGGAAAGGGCAGAAGAGGCGGCAGGTCACTCCTGAGGCTAGATCCTGAAAGGCACGGGGGCTTCCCTTCTGCTCTGGGGTCACTTGCCTGCAGGAAAGCCCGCCACCATCTCAGGCAGCCCTTCGGGGAGGACCCTGTGGTGAGCAGCTGAGGCCTCCAGCCAACAGCCCTGTGAGTGAACCGTCAGAGAAGTGGATCCTTCAGCCCCATGCAAGCCTGCCAATGGCCACCACCGCAGTCGACACAGAGACTGCAGCTTCAAGAAAGACCTGGAGTTGGAAACACCCAGAACCTGGGTGAGATCATTGATGTTTCTCATTGCTTTAAGCCGCTACCTTCTGGGATAATTTGTTACACAGCAGTTGATAGCTAATACAAGTGCTAAGTGGAATCCCGGCTGTGAAGGGTCTAGTGGGAAGCACTTTCCACGGGAGATGAGGGCAGATTTGCAGATTAGGACGATCGCTCCAGCTGCGTCAGAGAGGGTGGACTGAGGAAAGATAAGAGTCGCCAGTTATTGCTCATTTACTGTGTGTCAGGCAAAGTTACGACTTCTTCAGATAAACTCAATCCTCTGAACAGCCCTATAATGTGGGTGCTATTACTATGCTAATTTAATTTTAATCTTTAATTGAAGTATCGTTGATGTACAATGTTGTGTTAGCTTCTGATGTGCAGCGAAGTGACTTAAAAGGACTGAAGTGAAGAAGAGCTAAAGAGCCTCCTGGTGAGAGTGAAAGAGGAGAGTGAAAAACTGGCTTAAAGCTCAACATTCAGAAAACGAAGATCATGGCATCCGGTCCCATCACTTCATGGCAAATAGATGGGGAAACAGTGGAAACAGTGTCAGACTTTATTTTGGGGGGCTCCAAAATCACTGCAGGTGGTGACTGCAGCCATGAAATTAAAAGACGCTTGCTCCTTGGAAGAAAAGCTATGACCAACCTAGATAGCATATTAAAAAGCAGAGACATTGCTTTGCCAACAAAGGTCCGTCTAGTCAAAGCTATGGTTTTTCCAGTAGTCATGTATTGATGTGAGAGCTGAACTGTAAAGAAAGCTGAGCACCGAAGAACTGATGCTCTTAAACTGTGGTGTTGGAGAAGACTCTTGAGAGTCTCTTGGACTGCAAGGAGATCCAACCAGTCCATCCTAAAGGCAATCAGTCCTGAATATTCATTGGAAGGACTGATGCTGAAGCTGAAACGCCAATACTCTGGCCAAAGAACTGATTCATTTGAAAAGACCCTGATCCTGGGAAAGATTGAAGACGGGAGGAGAAGGGGACGACAGAGGATGAGATGGTTGGATGGCCTCACTGACTCAATGGACGTGGGTTTGAGCAAGCTCCGGGAGTTGGCAGTGGACAGGGAGGCCTGGCGTGCTGGAGTCCACGGGGTCGCAGAGTCAGTCAAGACTGAGCGACTGAACTGAACTGATACATATATACTGCATCGTCTCCGTTCATTCATCTGTCAACGGATGTTTAGGTTACTTCCATGTCCTGGCTGTTGTAAACCGTGCTGTTATGAACATAGGGCTACATATATGTTTATGAAGTACAGTTTTGTCCAGATATATGCCTAGGAGGGGGATTGTTGAATCACATGTGTGTGTTTGTGGGTGCTTAGTTGCTCAGTTGTGTCCGACTCTTTGTGATCCCATGGATTGCAGCCCACCAGGCTCCTCTGTCCATGGGATTCTCCGGGCAAGAGTACTGGAGTGGGTTGCCATGCCCTCCTCCAGGGGATCTTCCTGACCCAGGGATCGAACCGAGGTCTCCCGCATTGCAGGCGGATTCTTTACCATCTGAGCTCCCAGGGAAGCCGGATCATATGGCAGCTCTGTGTTTAGTTTCTGAGGAACCTCCACAGGACTTTCCCTGGGGGCCGCACCAGTTTGCATTCCCACCAGCAGTGTGGGAGCGCTCCCTGTTCTCCACACCCCCTCCGGCGTCTGTTTTTTGTACACTATTTAATGCTGGCCGTTCTGACCATTGTGTGACCTGGAACCTCACTGTAGCTTTGGTTTGTGTTTCTCTAATAATTATATGCAAATTTTAAAGATAAGTAAATCGAGAAAAGTGGGGAAACTTGTTCTATATCCCACAACTAGTAGCTTAGGGTGAAGCTAGGTTTTGAACCCAGGCAGTTTCTCGACTCTGTGTTATGCATCCTTCCTGGAGGCCGGGAAGGCTGCCAGTGCCAGCCGTGTAAGCACAGCAGCTCGGGCATGTACTGGGTGTGGGAGAGGCAGAGAGCTAGAGGTGAGAGGTGTGTGAGAACGGGGCTTGGCAGGACCTGGTGCCCGGCCGGACAGGAGAGTGATGGGCAAGGGGATGGCCGCGGGCTAGCTGCTGCTCTCAGCTGGGTCCCGGCTTGAGGTGGCTCCACCCCGCGACGGTGAGGCCGGCGGAGGGGCAGGTTTGAGGGCAGAGTGCGCACGTCCTCGGGGGTGTGATGAGTTAGCGATCCTGAAGGGCATCCAGGCAGCGATCCTGAAGGGCATCCAGGCAGCTCAAGGGAGGTGTCGGTCTGAGATCAGGTATTCCCTGTACCCCACGGCTCCCCCCTCCTAGTTCTTATCAGACCCAAGAATGACCCACACACCTTTCTCCCTGACATTCCCCCGGAGCCCGAGCCTTGGGTCTGGGTCATCTTGGGTCCCCCGTGCAGAGCGTGCAGCTGGGCCCCCGAGGCTGCCGGGGGCGCCTGTGGAAGGCGAGGCTGAGCCTGGCGCTCAGCTCTTGTGCCGCGCGCCGCTCCTGGCTGGCTGCGGTGGGGAGCACGGCGGGCAGGCGGGAGCCTGGAGCCACACGGTGGATCCTGACGGCCAGCTCAGACGTGTGGCCACCCATGTCTCTTCCCCCATCGGCTGGCCTCTCCCCGACTCAGCTTCTCCAGATCAGGCTTCTTGGAGCCTGTGGGGTTGCGTCGCCGTCCCTTCTATCACACTGGGTGGGCTGCCAGGGCTGGGGGCCCTGCTCACAGCACCAGTGCCTGGCTGCTGGGCGATGCTGAGAGACTCATCTCCTGGGCCCGGGGAGGGGCTGGAAAGACCCCCCCAAACTCATCAGGGCCTCTCCTCCCACCAGCCCTCCCCTGAGGGTTGGAGTGCCGGCCTCGGCTTTTGTCTCCTGTGCATTCCTGGAGTGGCTGCTGCTCCAGACCCCATGTTGGCTCTGATAGCACTTGGTTCCATGCAGGAGTTTCCTGGGACAGATGGCCGGGTCCACGGGGGAGTTTCCCCTCACATAATCACATGGGCTGGCCGAGACCCAGACGTTCCCACCTGTCTGAAGGATTTCATCAAGTGACTGGGTACCAGGGTTCTGAGGGGCTTAGGTGAGCAACCCTGACCTGGAGAACCTTCTAGAAAACCATCAGGAGACCAGAGGGACCGTTTAGAGCAGGGATGTGAGCACAGGGAAGCTGGGGCAGGGAGGACTTGGTTCCCCAGGGTCATCTGGCAATGTGTGGTTATCACTGGAGGCTGGGCGTTGCTACAGGCCTGGGGGGAGAGGCCAGAGGGGCTGATGACCGCCTCCTATGATGCACAGGAAAGCCCCACAGTGCAGAATGGTCAGCCCCAAGTTCAATAGCACCGAGGCGGAGCTGTCCAGCCCTGGGGACCCACAGCATCCGGGGAGGGCGGAGCTGCCGTAGGAGCCCGGCACGTCCTCCCCAGGTTCTGAGCCGGCGTGCGCTCTCCAGTCCGGCTCCTGGGACAGTCCCCGGGGCCGCCATCTGCTCTGATCTGCAGTGACAACTCAAACGTGGGGAAAGAGGGGCTCCCCAAGAGCAAGGGTGGGCGGCCTGCAGCCATCCTCCGCTCCACACCCCTTCCCCTGGGCGGGGGGAGCAGTTTTCAAACTGTGTTTCCGGAACCTCCCCGTGGGACACGGGGGACGTTGGGAGGGTGGGGGTCTGGGGCGCCTCCTCGCCCAGCAACTCTTTCTGTTGTTTTCAGGTCCGGGGGCTGTGTAGGGACGAGGAATCTCTAAGCTGCGTAGTGCGGTGTGCCAAACACGGTAACTTTATTTTTCTCTCGCTGAACAGGATTTCAGTCCCAAGCTCCCTTTCTGCCTGAGGGCAGAAAATGTAATCTCAGACAACTGCAGGTAAATTCAGTCCTTTCGAGTTCACGTTTGGTTCGACTCAGGGCTGCGGTCCCTCTCTGCTCCTCAGGGCGATGGGTTCCGGAGGCATTGAGGCGGCGGCAGGCGGCATCGTGTGCCTGCGGTCAGCATCGGTCCTCGCGGGGCCCCTCCGCGGGGGGCGGCGTCCAGCGGGCGCTTGGCGGGCTCGCTCCTCCCCAGGGGCACCCACAGGCTCTCAGGTCTCCAGGAGTTCGATTCGGGCCTCCTCTCTGCTCCCCTCCTCTTCCTCCCTCCCCCTCCCTGCTGAAAGTGAAAGTGTCAGTCCCTCACTCGTGTCGGACCCTGTGATCCCACTGGCCCTAGCCCGCCAGGCTCCTCCGTCCAGGGGATTCTCCAGGCAAGAATGCTGGAGTGGGCTGCCATTTCTTTCTCCAGGGCATCTTCCCAACCTAGGGATCGAACCCCGGTCTCCTGCATTGCAGGCAGATTCTTTACTGTCTGAGCCACCAGGGAAGGCCCCTCCCTGGTGGAATCCACCAAATCTCTGCCTGCTTCTCCAGGCAGAAGCCCAGAAGTTACCCCAGTTCCCCAAGGGCAGCAGCCTGCACGAGCTGTGTTTGCAAAGCGCTTCTGGAATCTCTGGCTGGTTTCAGACATCTCAGGTGAGCTTTGCGGGGCAGAGCTGTATGCGTCAGTGTTACAAGCGATGTTTGCCTAAGAGCCCTGTCCTCCCCCTCACTCAGGCACTATCCAGAGGCCCCACTGCAGAGCCTGCCCATCCCTGAAGTCACTCCAGGCCTCTCAGGGAGGCTAGGTATGGTGGGGGCGGGGTGCACGCCTAGGAAGCCAGTGGGAGATAACTGTCTTTTCCTGGGGTGGGGATGCCCACTGGATCTCAGAGCAGGATGGGCATTTGTCTAGGTCATTCTGCTGCAAAATGATGGAGGCCGGCTTAGCCTTTCCAACAGCCGGGGAAGGGTGGCAGGGGGATGAAGGCAGAGTCTACCCCACCTCAGTTACAGAGATGGTCCTGTGGGAGCTGGGCCGCTGGGTGCACAGGTGTGACCTTCCCTTTCTCCCCTCCCACTTCCCGCAGAGGGGAGATGGACCTGCTCTGTGCCCGTGATCTCTTCGATCCACCCAGTGAATCTACAAGGCAGCCGTTGCAGATTTCATGTTGCAGATGAAGAAACCGAGGCTCGTCAGAGTGGTATGCTCAAGTCCCACAGTAAATCAGCGACGGAGATGGGAGTTTTAAAAATTGCCGTTGCTTTGTTTTTTAAACATGTCCTCGTTAAGACAGTTTAAACAGACGCTAATGTATGTGGAGTATGATTAGACTGCCTTGCTTTGCTTTCTCTTTCTGTCCCTCACGTTGGCTTCCCGTCTGGGGCTTCAGTGGTGCTCGCAGACCTGTAAATACGTACAGATGTGCCCACATGCACAGAGAGACACTGGGGGAGTGCAGCCTGCAGCCGTGCTGTCCTGTAACTGTTCCTTTAACGTGGTTTTCCTTAATGGTATTCTTTTGCTTGAAAATGTATTCTGGACACCTCAGGTCAATGCGATGGATATAGGCTACGGCTTTTACAGGTTTCGAGTGGCTGGCAGCATGATCTCCAGTGTTCACTCTGTCCTTTGAACGCTCCTCCCTGCTGTTTCAAGGTTTCTGCTCTTACAATCCTGTGATAGCTACCCTGCAAGGGACGCCCATCGTTAATGGTGCTTTAATGTCTGAGGATCGATTCTGGAAGCGGGACAGCAGGTCAAGGGTTATAAACATTTTATGTTTTCATAGATATCAGAGGCAGGATTTGAATTCGAGAATATCTGACTCCAGTGCATGAGAAAGGCCCAGGATACAAGACGGAGGCATGACCCCTGGGTGCCCTCCTGACGTCAGGCCTCCTGCCTCACCTGCGCGGAGCGTCTGCCTGGGGCGCAGGGAGGCTGGCCTCCCAGCCTGGGAGGAGGCTCTGGCCACCTGACCGGGGCTTGGTCCATCCTCTGCGGCAGCCCGTGAGGGGAAGGGTGAACGGGCTGTCATTTCCCCTCTGCAGACGGGGACTCCCAGACTGCTGAGTGGCGGGGGCAGTGCCAAGGCAGGGACGGAGGTTTGGGGGCCAAGTGGAGGGGAGACTCGCCAAACACCATGCAGCTGGTCAGTTAAGCCTGGGAATGGAACTCGAAGTGGGGTCCGAAGCAGGGTCAGTGTGGCAGCGGGGACCCCCCTCTGCTCCCTAGGGGTGGAGCCGGCGCAGGCGAGCCTCCGACCCTCTGCGCGTGGCCGGCTCCAGGCGTAGGCTCTGGGCCGCCTTCCGGGGTAGGACCTGGAGGGAGCATGGGCTGTGCTGCTGCGACCAAGGGGGTGGGTTCCCTTCTGCTCCGGCTGGTGGAGGCTGGGCATGGCCGTGGATGGCACCTGTTTGTGAGATGGCGGATGTGCTGCTTATCTCGAAGAGAGAAGCCCCAGGAGGGGGCCTCAGGGAAGAGACAGCACGGTGGCCAGATGCCCGGAGAGGGGGTAACTGACAGGCGGGGGCGGTGGCAGGCAGCTCGAGCAGGGCGGGGCCGGGTGGGGAGGGAGCGCTGGGGCTCCAGTCTGGTGCAGGGGCACAGCTCCCCTCTGCAGGGAGCTGGTCTGGTGGGGAGGTGCAGCTTCCGAGTCTGAGAGGAGAGGCACAGCTTCCACCCTCGAGGAGCTCCTGGCCTGGTGCGGCCAGGGATCCTGTCCCGTGGAGAGCCCCCAGCCTCATGGAGATGATAGAATAATGGTAGAAAACTTTGACAGTTTTCCGTCACTGAGAAACCCACTTCAAACACAGAAAGAGGCCCTTCTGTCAAGGAGTGACACGGGCAACATGGCCTGGTGGGGACGGAATCTGGCCAGGCTTCGGAATCTGGTTGGAATCCCTACCCAACCTCACACAAGTTGTGCGACCTTGAATATATTACCTTGGCTCTCTGAGCCTATTTTCTCACCACATATGGGGAGATTACTAAGTGAGTTAATACTCAGGTAGCCCCAAGTACAGTGATTGGCTGTGAGTGCCCAAATCATGGTAGCAACTCCAATCTTATTTGGGCAAGTTTAAACCATGGAGGACTTCCTGCAGGAGGAGAACCCCAAGGCTAGACTTTGATGACTTGGGCTTCTTTCTAGGTTCTTTCTGAGATCCTGGAGGATCTCAGCCTTTTTGGGCCTCACTGCTTCTTCCCGCACCTCTCCTGGGCGGCTGAGCCAAGCGGTTCAGGAGGGCTGATTTCTTCAAAGTAAGAGGACACGCCTAAATGGAAAGGTGTAATGAAGGTAATTAAAGGAGATGGAAGATGCCCATGGAGGGCCCAGCTTATGATGGAGAAGCCACTGGGTTTGGGAGCCCGCTGTGCCCCACTTCGGGAACACTCCATGCGTTGCCACCTCGGTCGTTTCTGTTCACCTGACGGCACGGTCAATGCAGACAGATTGGAAACTGGAGTCAGGCCAGACTGCCAGAAGCCGGAGTGTTAGGAAACAGTGCAGCCAGGCATTGAGGCAACAGACAGGAGCTGCAGAGGGCAGGAGAGGCTTGGAAGCTCCGAGGGTCTCGGGAGGGGGATTGGGAGCCGAGCAAGCTGCTGGGAGCCCCTTCTTTGTAGGTGGTCAGCCAGCTTAAGGGCTGGACGCTGCCTGATGCACCTCCCTCGGTGGGTCTCTCTGGCCGTGACCTCCAGGCTGCCTGACCCAAAGGACTCATGACTCGGGTCCTTTCCATCTGTTTAAACTCCAGTTCAGTTCCGTTGCTCAGTCGTGTCCCACTCTCTGTGACCCCATGGACTGCAGCACGTCAGGCCTCCCTATCCATCACCAACTCCTGGAGCTCACTCAAACTCACGTCCACCACGTCGGTGATGCTGTCCAGCCATCTCACCTTCTGTCATCCCCTTCTCCTCCTGCCTTCATTCCTCAGGAGGCAGGTAGGTTGGTCTGGTGTTCCCATCTCTTGAAACATTTTCCAGTCTGTTATGATCCACACAGTCAAAGGCTTTGGCGTAGTCGATAAAGCAGAAGTAGATGTTTTTCTGGAACTCTCTTGCTTTTTCAATGATCTCACGGAAATTCCAGGCCCCACCACGTGTGGCTTGGGTCCCAAGGTGGAGCTGATGAGCACAGTTATTGTGACAGGCTGAGCCAGATGGAAGCCAGTGGGAAGGGAGAGGGCCAGGACCCAACGTCCGGTGTGGCAGGAGGTCAGGCTTTAGTGAGCAGGGCTGGGACGTGGGAGGGTCACCGCGTGTCCTGTTCTCGCATTTTCATTCAGTGAGCAGCTCCTTGCCTTGGATGCTGTGCCAATTATGTGCATTATCGCCCCCCCTGTGAGTGAGTGTGACTGTTATTGCCACTTTGCAGACAAGAAAACAGGTTCAGAGAGGTTAAGTCACTTTCCTCAGTCACGCAACTACTTAGCGATTGGGCCAGGATTCAGGTGTAAGCCTGGGAAATTCCAAAGGCAGTGTTCCCAGCAGGCTGGTCCTAGAGAGCTCCTGGACGGGCGGGGGTCCAGCCCTCCTGGGAGCACCGCCCATGGGTGGGAAGCCGTGGGAGTGGAATCGGGAAGCTGGGGTCCCCTCCTTGGGCTTGTCTGTGCCTTCACCCCTTTTGCAGAATTGACACAGGTCTCCATGGTAGGGCTCTTCTGGCTTAGAGGCGTGGTTCTTCGGGTCCCAAGGAAGTGCCCTTTCTGGGCAGAGTGGTTCGGGTCTCCCGACCGTGGTCCCGTGCCTTGGAGCGCTCCACACGTTCCCCGCCCTGCACGTCACAAGGGGGAACTGGGATGCTCGTGACGCTAACCCACCTTCCAGGGATCGAGCCGGCTCAGGGTCGGTCTTCGCCTTGAACTTGCTGCCTGGGTCTCTCGTGGCCCTGCTTCAGGCTCTTCTCTTCACCTGCACAGCTCTTGGCTTTGGCCGTGGGTGTCCCTTCCCACCTCTACCTGCTCCCCGCCCCTCAGAACGTTTCTCCAGCCCAGCGTGGTGCCCAGATCCACGCCTGAGCCCTCCGGCTGCTAGTGCCTCCAGAGATGCCGGGCCCTGCCCGGAGGGCCCGTCTGCCTGATGTCCTGAGCTCCATGTTGCCCAGAGCAGAGACGGGAAGGGTTAAGGCAAGCCTGGTGCCTGGGAGAAGAGAGAGAAAACACCCCCGAGGCTCTTCCGTTGCAACCCCTGCTCTCCAGGACAGGGCTGCTCTCAGACAAATGGGCCAAATAGCAGGAAGGTGTGTAATGGCAGCGTCATTTCACAGTGATTATCTGGGATAACAGTAATTATGTCCAAGAACAGAGAAGGTCAAACGGGCTGGCCCCACCGCTCGACTCCAGGGAACCTCTTGCCAAGAAAAGGCTGTGTGAGCAGGGGTGCAGGCAGGCATGGGAAGTGGGAGGAGGGGGTGGGGGCAGGGGCAGGACCCCCTCGACCAGGGTCTCAGGGGGGCTGCCCAGGCTGAGCCTCCGAGACAGCTTGGCTGCCCGTCTCTAGTGTCAGCCGTCTCCGGTTGGTCCTCGGTCCCCATCTGGGTGCGACTCTTTCCCTGGGGCCCTCAGAAGGTGCCTCTGAAATGGGCCTTTCCCGGGGCCCGCGGCTGGGGGAGCCTCCCTCTCTTGGCCCTCACGTCTGCTCTCCCTGCCTTCTCTGTCTCCATCACGATGCTGTCCGCACGCTCTCACAGCTGCTCATCCGTCCCGTCACTCACCGTCTCTCAACCCAAAGGCCCGGAAAGCCCTTCCATGCTGCTCCCATCACCCGCTGGCTCATTCGGCCCCCCGTCTGGGTTCCCTTTTCTATCGCCCACCTGCCCGCATTTTCAGTATTCCACTGGCTCGGGTCCACTCTTAGCCCTTCCACGAGCTCTTGTTAATACCCGTCTGGCAGCTGTTCAGCCTGCGCATCCACCCGCCTGCCTTTCGCTAACCACCCTTCCACCTGCCTACCCGTTCTTCCGTCACCCATCCCTCGTCGCGTCCCTCCCTGCCCTTCTTTCTTTTCCCCATCCGTTCATTCATTCCTTCCCATATCCGTCCACCACTCACTGTCCATCCTTCCATCCATCCTTCCAAGCACCGTCTGCTGTTCACAGTCTGCCCGTCCGGCCCTCCGCCTTCCCGTGCTTTGCGTCCGTCCTCACGCCTGGCCGCCTGGCCGCTCCTGCTTTCTCACCGCTTCTCTGCAGTCGCACGCTCTCCCCTCCCCGTGAGCCCACTCATGTGTGCGAACCTCTGGGTGTTCAGTGTTCTCTGCTGATCCCCATTGTCTCCTGCCTCTTCGAGTTCACGCTCGTGTACATCATCCACCGGCAGCCTCCTCCTCAACTCTGATTGCTGAAATCATACTCACTCTCCAGGGTTTACTCTAGGGTAACTATTTCAGGCGAGTGCAGCGTACTTGCCTCTGCAGCCAAAGAGAGGGCTGTAATTGTGGCCTCAGCTTTGCACTGACTGCTTGACCTTGGGAAGGATACTCAACCTCCCCAAGCCTCCATCGCCTGGTAGGTTAAGGGAGTTGAGGATACCTACCGTGTAAAGTAGTTAAGTGAGAGTATCTCTAAGGTGCCCAGCACATACCTGGGCTTCGTCGGTGGCTCAGCAGTAAAAGAATCCACCTGCACGGCAGGAGACGCAGGAGGCGCAGGTCTGACCCCTGGGTCGGGAGGACCTGGAGGAGGAAACGGCAGCCCACTCCAGCGTCCCTGCTGCAAAAATCCCACGGACAGAGGGGCCTGGTGGGCTACGGCCTGTGGAGTCGCCGAGTGTCGGAAGCCACCGAAGCGACTGAGCACGCACGCGTGCACCTGGCACCTGAGACTCCACAGGTGTCCAGCTCCACCGAGGAGGGAGTGCAAGACGGATCCGAGACCCTCCTAGACTCTCGGCGCCCAGCTGAGGTGGCCGGCCAGGACAGGCACGCTCCCCAAGCCTGACTTCTTTTCTTCTGTTCTCTACTTTGCGTCGTCTCCACTCGAATTATTGACGCACCCAGCAGAGACCCTGAAGCAGCAGCGACGAGTGTGCGGTGTGGACGGGAGGCTGCGGCCTAATCAACTTCATCTCAGCGGGCCCGGGAGGAAGCCGTGGGCGTCATGCCAGTTGCTCGTTAGAGACAGGAGGGCCTGCTCTGACGTGGGTAGCAGTGACCAGAGGGGGCTCGGCGTTGACATTTCCCCAGGGAGTTGGATATCTCTGGGAAAGTTCTTTACCTGGATCCTGCGGTCACGGAGGCCCCCCTGTCGAGATGAGCAAGGCCGCTGGACCCCAAAAAGGAAACTGCATTGAATTTTCTACCTCCCACAGGGAGGCTCAAAAATGCCAAAGTTGGTGCTATTTCCTGCAGTGAAATGTCCCTTTTGAGTGAGGATGCTTTTTCTTAGTCATCCTGGTGTGTAGTGGAGAGTTGTATAGCCATCCTTTGGTTTGCGGCCACATCCAAGGCTGTAAATGCTGATAACTGTGAAAACAGTCTCTCCGGGACCCTAATAAAAGCAGGAACAGGTTGGTAGTGGTTGCCAGTGTCCACGGTGTAAACTCTCCCACTATGCCTGATTGCAAGCTACCAGCTTCACAGAGAGGTGGAATCTTTGAAGGTGGAGTTGGAAGAGATGAGCAGGAGGATGTCGTCAGAAAGCCGTTTCATCACACCAATACGACGGGCTTAGAGACCTTCAGAGCGGAGACAGTGGAACACAGTCAATAATTGTGACGCGGTTGATTTGGAGAACGTGCTATCTTTGCTCTTCATGCAGTTTATTTCATGGTGAGCTTGTAGAGTTTAATTTTTAAACAATGACTATGTTAAAACAACTGGGTCTCAAAATCCCTGAAAATTTGACAGCTGGCTCTCATGAGCTCTGCTTGTCTTAGTCCAACTGAGTTTGCTTTCCCCTGAAGATGAGAGCATCGTGCAGAAGTCTGAGCTGGAGAAATGGAGACACCACCTTGGCCTGGGACTTCTGCTGCGTTACTGTCCGGCACGCGTCATCCCCAGGGCTGGCCCGGCGCCGTGCTCATGAGGAATAGGTGGGAAACTGTGATTTTCCTGCATCACTCGGTTGAGAGGCAAATGGTGGATGGACTTTGACCTCCATAATGCCTGGGTTATAGTTCAGGTTTTACCATTTGGCAGCAGTGTAACTTTGGGCAAGTTACTCAATCTCTCTGAGCCCTTTGAGTAAATTAGACAATTTATTAATTCAACAAATAATTATTGAGCACCTACTATGTGCCAGGTACTAGAAACAGAGCAGTCAACAGCTAATAGAAGCCTGTCTGTACATATAGCTCACACTCTCAATGAAGGGTCCCGCTGTCTGCCATGTAGTAGATATGTAGCCTGGAGAAGGCACTGGCACCCCACTCCAGTCCTCTTGCCTGGAAAATCCCATGGACGGAGGAGCCTGCTGGGCAGCAGTCCATGGGGTTGCTAGGAGTCGGACACGACTGAGCAAATTCACTTTCACTTTTCACTTTCATGCACTGGAGAAGGAAATGGCAACCCACTTCAGTGTTCTTGCCTGGAGAATCCCAGGGACAGGGGAGCCTGGTGGGCTGCCGTCTCTGGGGTCACACAGAGTCGGACACGACTGAAGCGACTTAGCAGCAGCAGCAGCAGCAGGTATGTTGCCTGTTATTCATATATGATTGATACTACGCAGATTTGTGATGTGGACATTATCATTTCCTCCACCTGCAGAAGTTTGATGAAGTGACAGTTGGGTTCTGGTCTTTAACAACAAAGGCATAGCGCCACCGAAGCGCGGTGCTCCTTCCTGGGGATTTGACATGGGTGGCTTTTCTGTCTCTAAAGGTTTCTCTTACTGGAGCATAGCTGCTTACAATGATGCGTGAGTTTTTACTGTACAGCAGAGCGGTTCAGTTGTATATACTACGTGTTTGTGTGTGTGTGTAGACACACACACATTCTTTTGTATTCTTTTCCATTACGGTTTCGCACAGAATATTGAATATAGTTCCCTGTGCTAAATAAGGAGGAGGACCTGCTGGCTGTCCTTTCCATATGTAACAGTTTATATCTGCTGACCCCAGACTCCCCACCCGTCCCGTCCCTGCCACCCTCCCTCTTGGCAGCCACCAGCCTGCTTTCAATGTCGGTGGGTCTCTTTCTGTCTCACTGGTAAGCTCATTGGTGCCATAGTTTAGATTTCTACATATAAGTGATTTCATACAGCATTTGACATTTGTAGCTTTTAAGGGTAGAGGTCGACTGCCTGCTCTGGTGTGTTACGTCTTGCCTTGCCTTCACATCCTCTGTTTGTTAATCATCCAGCCATGTATCCATTCAAGAGGTGTGCACCTCCAATTCCAATATTTCCTTTTATGAAAAAGTCACTTAATTAATGTACATTTTGGGTTGGTGGCTCAGAAGGTAAAGATCTGAGTTCTACCCCTGGGTTGGGAAGATTCCCTGGAGAAGGGAATGGCAACCCACTTCAGTATTCTGGCCTGGAGAATGCCACGGACAGAGGAGCCTGGCGGGCTACAGCCCATGGGTTGCAAAGAGTTGGACTCGGCTAAAGCGACTTAGCGCGCGTGCGTCGGCCGTTCCCCTCTGTCCCGGAACAGGTGGAGCTGCTTATCTGAGGGGCGAATTGGCCTCAGGCAGTCTCTCCCCTCCCCTCTTTCCTGCTTGAGTCGTGGGAGCAGGCATAATTCCTTAATCCTCTGAGGTTTTCACCATCCAGTATGGCAGCCTCCACCACACGAGGTGATTAGCATCTGACATGTCGCTAGTCCAAACCGGGGTGTGCTGTTAGTGTAAGATGCACTTGTATGAAAACAGAATGTAAAACATCTCACGAATATTTTTTGTGTTGCTGATGTATTAAAGGGATCACATTTTGGAGCTATTGGGTTAAACAGAAAGTCTTAAAGTGAATATATTCTTTTGTGTTTTTATCATGGCCACTAAACGTTGAGGCTTGTGTTCCATTTCTGTTGGACATCGCCAGTTTAGATGTGGGCTTTGTTCCTACGACGGGGCTTGGAGGTGGGCGGCTTGTCCTCACCGAGTTGTCTGTGCCAGGGTGGGTCAGTCTGCTTAATTCTGGGGCCCATTGAGCGGCCCGTTTGGCTCTCACGGAAAGCTGTATTCTGCTCCCCAGATCAGCCTTTAGCGGCGCCAGCGGTGACGTGCTGGCCTCCCTCTGCTGCTCCTTTGCTTTCTTTCTGGTGTGCTCAGAACTTGGGTGGAGAAGAGGGAAACTGTTTCTGGGTCTCGTTAAGGACCCCCTGCCATTCATCCAAACAGTACGTACCAACCACTTACTGTGTGCATGCCCGGGGCTGGGAACCACCCATAAAGCAGTCACGCCGTTCAGCACCCTGCCTGGCCTCCACGCTGGCCTGAGACTTTTGGACAATGATGATCACGTGGGAAAAATCCACACATATACCCAGATCTTAAGTTTCGCTAATGATTTCAGGGGGCTGCTGGGATTTCTGGAAGGGCATCTGTGGGCCGCTATGGGTCCTAGAACTCCCGGTTGAAATCTCTTTCCTTAGAGCAGGGCTTGTCAGCCTCAGCGCTGTTGGCATTTGGGATTGGATAATTCTTTTTTAATATTTGTTTTTGTTTATTTATTCATTTGGCTGCACCAGGGCTTAGTTGAGGCACGCAGGATCTGTTGTTGCGGCGTATGGGATCTAGTCCCCTGACAGGGGGTCAAACCCCCGCCCCCTGCATTGGGAGTGTGGAGTTCTAGGCACTGGACCACCAGGAAAGTCCGGAATGGGTAATTCCTTATTGTAGAGCTCTCCAGAGCCTTGTTGGGTGTTTAGAGGCATCCCTAATCTCACTCGGTGCCAGGAGCATGCCCCCGACAAGTTAACGAAAATCAAAAAATGTCACCAGACATTGCCAAATGCCCCTGAGGGGTCAAACAAGCCCAGCTGGTACCCCTGAGTTGGATGGAGCTGCTGCTGCCTGGCTTCAGACGCCAGCATCGTGGGGTTGCTGTGTTTCTAAAGGGATGTGGGCTCCAAGTGTTCTCAGCCTGGTCTACCTCAGCCTGGCCCCCACTGCCCACCCCGTGTTTTTCTGGTCTCTCCTGGTCCCACCCGGTGCTGGGTGAACAGCAGTTTGGTTGAATGGAGACAGAAGGAAAGGCTAGAGGCTCTGTTATGTTCCCCTCTCATGATACGCAACTCTCCCTAGGACCCAGTCCTAAATCTCCTGTCGGGCCCTAGGGACATGCCATCTCTAATTGTTTGTAACTCAGACAGGCTGAACCATCTTCCTCACCTCCCAGCTAGAAATCACTGCTTCTGAACAAGTGAGATGAGCACGTCCCTGAACAGCCTCCAGCCAGATGTGCCTGGACCTCCCCTGGCCTCTGCCTGCCTCTCCCGCCTCCGGCAGCTATGAGTTCCACAGACACGTGGGCGGTGTGCAGACGCCCGCCTGGGGGCCCACAGAGCCTCCCCTGGCTCTGTGAGTGGCACTGCTGCCTTGGATGCAGACCTGGGGTTGGGAATTTTCACGGTCTCCTGAGAGCTGGCCTCCCTGGGGTCCAGGGAGCCCGGCTGACTCTGGAGCGGGGTGAGAACTGGCTGTCTGTTGAATGAATGTAACAGAAATCAAGCAACAAAGAGAACAAGGTCACGCAGAGCTGACCCAGTCCTCAGATCCCAGTGTGGACACTGGCACCTCGTGTGTGATCGCCAGGACGTCCCTCCCCCCCGAACTTCTCTCTCTCCTTTGGAAATGGGAGTGTGGGTTGAGTGTCTCTAAGACCCTTCCGCACTGATGTTTGAGGTTATGTTTAGTCCTTGTGGCTGGCACGGGCTCTCGCTCTGCTTTGTCCAGGCGAATTTACTTTCCATTGTATGCGGAACGGAGCAGAAACGATTCCACATCAGCTCTTCCGCTGTGGATTGAGCTGTTCAGCCCCCCAGCCTGCTTCTGCCTGCTGCCCCCTCTCAGCTTTGATTTCTAGGCCCAGCAGCTGTCCACCCAGCGGGAGTTCCCTTATTTGATCCACCCTCAGTTTCCCCATCTGCACAAAGGACATAATAAACAGTTCCTAATAGGACGATGGTAGTGGTATTTCCTCTTTGTGGGGGAAAGAGACTGGCGAGCTGTCTCGCCCTAGGTTACGGAGCAGCAGGTGGTGGAGCTGGGATTAGGCCCGGGAGGCTGAGGCCCAGGGCCCAGGCCCCGACCCATCTGGGGACATGGGCTTCCAAGCCAGAGAATATTCTTTCCAAAACCCCTGGGAGAACCTTGCTGTGAGACTGCGCGGAAGGCGCATAGTATGCCGGGTGCAGGCGGGTCCACAGACGGGATACGTTAAGGGCTCGCCTGCTACCCAGAAACCTGAGGGTCTGCACGTGTGAACCCGTACTGTCTGGCACCCTGTGGGAACAGAGTCCCTGCCCCTGCGCTGCTGGAACTCTGACAGCGGGAGACAGACGATGACGATGGTGATAATACACACGTGAGGAGGGCGAGGTGCCGCGGTGGGCGAAGAACAGAGCAAAGAAGAGCTAGAGAGGGAAAGGGAGGGGCGGCTTCGAGTGGGCAGCCTGCTGTGTGCCGCCACGTTGCCCAGGCGCGTCCGACTCTGCGACCCCGCGGGTGTGACCCACCAGGCTCCTCTGTCCGTGGGGTTCTCCAGGCAAGGAGACTGGAGGGGTTGCTGTGCCCTCCCTCCGCCAGGGGATCTTCCCGCCCCAGGGATCGAACATGAGCCTCTTACGTCTCCTGCACTGGGGGGTTCACCGGCTGAGCCACCGGGAGAGCCCGTCAATATTTCAGCCAAATTCTGGAGGAGGTGAGGGAGCTGGCTGTGTGTCAGTGCAAAGGCCCTGTGCGAGGGAAGTGCCCGGAGATCAGTGGGGCTGGAGTGGAAGGAGCAGCTGTTGTAGAGGTCAGAGAGGCTGAGGGAAGTGACAGAGTGAGGCCGTACAGGGCCGTGCGGGGCAGAACAGGGGCCTGGGCCTTGATTCCGAGTGAGACGGGAGCCACGGAGGGTTCGGAGTAGCAGGAACTTGGATGTGTGAGACAGAATGGCTCGTCCAGGCCCCGCCTCAGATGGAAGGCGCTCTAGGACCCTCCCCTGTGGTCTCTGGCCCAGAGGTCCAGCGCAGGAGTGGCCGCCTCTCCAGGAAGCCCGAGAAGCATCTGAAATGCCGCACGCAAGGCCAGCGGGTGCTTGCTTCGCTCGGCTGCCCGGCTCCTGGGACAAGCCGGCTCCTCGAGACTGAGCCTCCCCTCCCTCGGCCCTCCGCGGCCCTGGGCTTTTCATCTGTGCTTTGTCCCCTTGGGCAGTTATTCATGATTTCCTGCTCCACAGTGTTTCTGAGGCGGCTCTTAGGGAAGATGCTGCGCTGAGCAAAGTGCGGCGGCGTGATTCGCCCTGGACCCCGCTGAAACACTGGAGCGGCGGCACATCACTGTCCAAGTTCGCTGCTGCCCGCTTCGAGGGAGAGGCAGGAAGCCCCGCTCGGGTGTGCTGAGCTCTTCGCAGCGTGGAATGAAGCAGCCCGAGCAGCCGCGGCACCGAGTGGAGTCACAGGACGGGGGACTGGGGCCGAACGCGGCCAGAGGGGCTTCGCTCTGCTGCCCTGCCTCCTCCAGAAGGGAAAGCCCTGCAGGGAGGGGGTCTGACTCTGCTCTTTGCTCATGTCTCCCCTGGTGCTGGTCTAGGACGCAGAATGAGAGGCTGTGCCAGGAGGTGGCTCTGGAGTCAGGCTGGCTCGGTTTAAAGCCCAGCCCGACATCTTGGTGACTGGGTCTCCTTGGACCAGACCCTTAGGGTTCAGTCTAGGACGCGATGATGTTGCTGGTCAGTGGTTCAGTCGTGTCTGACTCTATGACCCTGTGGACTGCAGCACGCCAGGCCTCCCTGTCCTTCACCAACTCCCAGAGTTTACTCAAACTGGTGCCCATTGAGGCAGTGATGCCATCCAACCATCTCTTCCTCTGTCATCCCCTCCTCCTTCTGCTTTCAATCTTTCCCAGCATCAGGGTCTTTTCAAATGAGTCAGTTCTTCGCATCAGATAGCCAAACTCAGCTTCAGCATCAGTACTTCCAATGAATATTCAGGACTGATCTTTAGGATGGACTGGTTGGATCTCCTTGCAGTCCAAGGGCCTCTCAAGAGTCTTCTCCAACACCACAGTTCAAAAGCATCAATTCTTGGGCGCTCAGCTTTCTTTATGGTCCAACTCTCACACCCATACATGACCCCTGGAAAAACCATAGCCTTGACTAGATGGACTTTGTAGGCAAACTAATGTCTCTGCTTTTTAATTCACTCTCTAGGTTGGTCATAGCTTTTCTTCCAAGGAGCAAGTGTGTTTTAATTTCATGGTTTCAGTCACCATCTGCAGTGATTTTGGAGCCCCCCAAAATAAAGTCTGACACTGTTTCCACTGTTTCCCCATCTATTTGCCATGAAGTGATGGGACCGGATGCCATGATCTTCGTTTTCTGAATGTTGAGCTTTAAGCCAACTTTTTCACTCTCCTCGTTCACTTTCATCAAGAGGCTTTTTAGTTCCTCTTCACTTTCTGCCATGAGGGTGGTGTCATCTGCATATCTGAGGTTATTGATATTTCTCCCGCAGTCTTGATTCCAGCTTGTGCTTCTTCCAGTCCGGCGTTTCTCATGATGTACTCTGCATAGAAGTTAAATCAGCAGGGTGATAGGATGCAGATGACCAACTAAACTAGATTAGCTAACTAAGCCACGTTTTCACATGGATCGTCACGTGATAATTTGTATTAGCTAGCTCTGGCCGAATAACAAGTGAACCCCACATTTAGCAGCTCAGAGCAACAAACAGTTCCCGTTCATGCGGTCTCTGCGGGTGGGGGTCCCGGGTCAGTCTCTCGCGAGGTTTGCCTTGCTTCCAGGATGCCAGCGCGGTCTGCCGTCAGCTGCAGGCTTGCCTGTGGCTGAAGGACCTGCACCCTCAGCGGCACCCTCGGGTGCGTCCCGGGAGGCCTCCTTGGTCATGACATGGACCTCTCCATAGTCGTGACGCGGCAGTGCAGCGCAGATGATCAAGACAGCCACCAAGGTGAAGCCACATGCCTCTTCCCCCCGCAGTGGTTTTAATACATTTACACAACAATCGTCACCACAATCCAGTGTGAGAACATTGCTAGCTTCCCCTGTGGTCAGACGGCAAAGAGTCCGCCTGCAGTGCCGGAGACCTGGGTTTGATCCCTGTCAGGAAGATCCCCTGGAGAAGGGAATGCCTACCTGCTCCAGTATTCTCGGCAGGAGAATCCCATGGACTGAGGAGCCTGGCGGGCTACAGTCCATGGGGTCGTGAAGAGTCAGACACGACTGGGTGAGTTTCCCTTTTCATCATCCCTGCAAGGTTCCTTGTGCCGCTTCACAGGTAACCCCTGCCCCACCACTCTCAGCCCTGCTGCTGCTGCTGCTGCTAAGTCGCTTTAGTCGTGTCCGACTCTGTGCAACCCCATAGACAGCAGCCCACCAGGCTCCCCCATCCCTGGGATTCTCCAGGCAAGAACACTGGAGTGGGTTGCCATTTCCTTCTCCAGTGCATGAAAGTGAAAAGTGAAAGTGAAGTCGCTCAGTCGTGTCCAACTCTTAGTGACCCCATGGACTGCAGCCCACCAGGCCCCTCCATCCATGGGACTTTCCAGGCAAGAGTACTGGAGTGGGGTGCAGTCGCCTTCTCCGACTCTCAGCCCTAGGGAGCCACTATTCTGCCTTCTATCTGCATGCTAGGCATTCCTCATAAACAGAATCATGGAACATAGTGTTTTGTGCCTCGATTCTTTCACCTAGTGAAATGTTTTTATTGTTAATTTCACCACCATTTTGTGGGAAAACTGTTTCGTTGGGGATTTATGTAACAGAATGTAAAGGTGAGCATCTTCCTTCACTTCCATTCTGAGGGTTTCACAGAGTGTGTGGTCTATCAGATATGAACTTCAGGGTGAAAATAAATGCCGCCTGATGATTTATTTTAAACCAGAGTTAGCGCTATGGTTTTTTACTCATTTCTTCTTGTTATTGAAGTATAGTTGATTTACAGTGTTGTGTTAGTTTTAGGTGTATAGCAAAATGATTCCTGAGTGTGTGTGTGTGTGTGAGTGTGTGTGCACGCAAGTGTGCGCACGTGCGTGCGTGAGTGTGTGTGCACAAGTGTGCGTGTGTGCATGTGTGCACGTGTGCGTGTGTGCACGCGAGTGTGCATGCACGTGTGTGTGCGCGTGTGCGTATGTGTGTGCGCATGTGTGCGAGTGTGTGCGTGCATGTGTGTGCGCAATGGTAGTAGATTGCCTCAATGAGTTGGGGTTGCCACAAGTAACTTGCTACTGATACATAATAAGGTGCCCGCTATTGCCACCTTAGGGCCGCATAACAAATCATCCCCAAACTCAGGCATATTGCAGCTACATGTATTTATTCTGAAGTTCACAGGGCTGTGCTTCAGCTGATGAGACAGCAGGTCCGATGTCTCTATTTCTGCTTGCAGGTCAGGTGGGCTGGGCTCCAGGCTGCAGGCTGGGCCCAGGTCTGTCCCGCGTGTGCCCCAGCGGGAGCCAGGCTGAAGGGCAGCGGTTGTCAGGACTCAAGGAAGGAGCAAAACGTGCAGTGCCTTGAGGCTTCGTCCTGGAATCAGTGCCTTGAGGCTTCGTCCTGGAATCAGTGCCTTGAGGCTTCGTCCTGGAATCAGTGCCTTGAGGCTTCGTCCTGGAATCAGTGCCTTGAGGCTTCGTCCTGGAATCAGTGCCTTGAGGCTTCGTCCTGGAATCAGTGCCTTTGAGGCTTCGTCCTGGAATCAGTGCCTTTGAAGCTTCGTCCTGGAATCGCCACACGTGCCTCCCGACCACAGCGCACCGGCCGAGCCCAGCCACGTGGCCACGGCCGAATCCACGGGGAGGGAGTGCACTCACGCCACTCTTCCCAGTGGGTGTCTCTGCAGAAACGTATGACTGTGAGGATGGAGGTGCAATCTTAATGGGGGGTGGGCGTGAAGGGTGGTGAATGTACAATCCATCATAGGCACCAAAGTGTGAGAATGATTTGCCTTCAGAAGAAAAAGCTAGACTGGATGCCAGCCCATCCATAGGCGAGTGTGCTCAGCTGCCAGTTGCACTGATGGGCTTTCTCGGGGGACAGAGCCGAGTGACATGTGATGGGCTCGTGGGGGTTCATCTGGGACCCCTTGCCATCCCCCATGAGCTGCAAGTCATGGCTGTGTGCTCTGGGTGCTCTGGGGGCAGGACCACCATCCCCACTGTTGCTGACGTCATCAGGCCGCCTGCCCTGACCGACCCTGTGCTAGGTGACGAGCTCAATCAATCCTCACAGCACTCTGAGAGATGGACTAAGCAGTATTTCCATTTCACAGACCAGAAGACCAAATCTCAGAGGGATGAAGTCCCTTCTCATCCCCCAGCGGGGCCCAGGACACAGACTGCGTGACTGAGAATACGGGAGGTGCGCACCAGGGCGAGGGTACCGGGCCTTCCTCCGGGCAGCGGGTTTGAGCTCCAGCCGGAAGACAGACTCAGCGACTGTGCAGCTGTCTGTCTGGTGGATAGGATGGATGTCCTCCTCCTGAACAGGGGAGTGAGCTTCCCCTCTTTGGGGGGTATTGACCCAGAAGCTAGATGGTCGCCCTTCTGGGATGCCAGAGGGAAATTTAGAGGAGCTGGAGGCTGAACCTGTTCGTACAGGAAAGTCCTTCCGACGCTGAGCTTTCAAGGTCGTTAGGTCAGTTAAGGCCACGGCTGCAGCTCAAAGCCAGGTCTCCCGATTCCCAGGTTTTGTCACCGTGGACTGTGACTTTGTGAAGGTTGCCCTCGGAGGCCAGGCCGTCAGCCTCCCCGTTTTACAGAGATGAGGAGTAGCCGCGGACCAGAGAGGGGGCTGCAGGAGGGCCTCTCCAGACTTAATGACAGGCCGGGCTTGAAGTCAGGCGCCGAGCGACTGCAGCCTCTCCTGGCCGGGCCGGGAGGGAGGGAACAGGATAGCTGAGTGACAGGCACACTCAGCCACGGCTCTTCTTGTTCAGAAATGCAGATGCCCCGCAGGGCCACATTTTTACACGGCACAGATCACTCTTTCTCTCCCTTCCCTCTAAGACTTGTCTGGGATTGTTTGTACTACAAAAACCGGAGGGAATTGAGCCATTTGCTTGAACAATCTTGCTAAATCCGGCCTCTGGGATGCAGCCTGCCTCAGCAATGAGGACCCTGCCCACCCCTGCCCGCCTGCTGTCCGCTGGCGGGGATGGATGGCAGCAGGGCAAGGCTGGGCCAACAGGGGTACCCTGCAGGGCTCACTGCCCTTATACAGGTGGGAAGGCAGAGGCAGGAGTCTTCCAGTCCCAACTCTCCTTCATGTTAGGAAACCAAGGGCAGATCTCCAGTCTCCAACAGCTGGCAGCGCCTCACATTCTCTGAGCCCCATGACCTCTATTTCTATGCTGTCAGCAAGGCCCTCAGCGATCCCCCAGGGATCACGGGCCATCCTGTGTGCTCTGAGGCAGCCCACTTATGGTGTGCAAAGTCGCTTTACTCTCAATGAGGGGCCTTACCTTTATTTCAGAGAAGGAAACTGAGGCTTAGGGAGTTGGAGGGCCATGTGGCATGACATGAGGCTGCTGTTAAACGTCAAAGTGAAAGCTGCTCAGTAGTGTCGGACTCTGCGACCCCATGAACTATACAGCCCATGGGATTCTCCAGGCCAGAGTACTGGAGTGGGTAACTTTTCCCTTCTCCAGGGGATCTTCCCAACCCAGGGATTGAACCCAGGGCTCCCACATTGCAGGCGGATTCTTCACCAGCTGAGCCCCCAGGGACGCCCAAGAATACTCGAGTGGGTAGCCTATCCCTTCTCCAGCCGATCTTCGAGACCTGGGAATCGAACCGGGGTCTCCTGCATTGCAGGCGGATTCTTTACCAACTGAGCTATCAGGGAAGCCCTATTTATTAAAAAGTAGTTGCAAATTGGCTATTTCGCATGGTTCAACTTAACAGTTTTCCCTGGGTCATATGATGACCTTTGTCTAGTGACCCCCAAACCATCTGCCGTGTTTTCGCTTGACCCTTATTGGTGATTTCCTTTCACTGGAGTCACTGGCTCCTGTTTTGATGAGGAGTGGGACTATATATGGGGCTTACCTGGTAGCTCAGCTGATAAACAATCTGCCTGCAAAGAGACCCTGGTTCAATTCCTGGGTCGGGACGATCTCCTGGAGAAGGGATAGGCTACCTGCTCCAGTATCCTTGGGCTTCTCTGCTGGCTCAGAGAGGAATCTTATACTTCATTGCAGTTACCTAGGCTCAGCTGACATATACCTTGGGCTCTTCCGTACCCTCAAGGCATAAAGCTTGGTTCGGCTATCCCCTTGTGCAGCTGTATTAGTTACCTGTTGCTGTGTAACAAATGACCCCAGACTTGGTGACGTAAAGCGACAGACGCTCATTATCTCAGTTTCTATGGAGCAGGAAGTCAGGAAGAGCTTGGCCGGGTGTTTCTGGCTCGAGGTCTCTCGTGAAGTTGCCCTCAAGATGTTGGACAGGGCTGTGGTCAGCGGGTAGCTTGACCTGGGCTGGGGGATCCGCTTCTCAGAAGGTTCACTGGCACGGCTGTCGGCCGGAAGCCCCAGGTTCTCACCAGTGGCTCTGCTTCATGGTGCTGCTCGTGTTTGCTTACAACGTGGCACACGGCTTCCCCCAGAGCAAGTGGTCCAAGCGAGAGGAAGGCGGAAACCACAGCGCCTGTGATAGCCTCCCCTTGGAAGCCATTTCCTCCATATTCTGTATGTTAGCAGGAAGTCATTAAGCGCAGCCTGCACAGGGAAGAATATTAGATTCCGTAAAGGCGGGAATGTCACAAAATGCGTGGTACTTTCAGGCCTGCATGTTTGGCCCTGGCCTAGATGCTGGCAGCACACAAGGGTGGGAGGAATTTCCTGGTGGTGTTTTGGAGCTTTGTCCCTAAGCCGACCACCTCGAACATTTCTCTTTGAGCAACTGTCCCTTCACTGAAAACGTGAGTCTGCCGACCCTTTTCTCCTGTGGAGGCTCACAGAGGAGCATGGGTGGTTTCTGGCCCCTGCTCTCCAGGTGGGCCAACCCAGTTCTCTCCTGGGAGGATTGCATTACTAAGTGACTCCACAGGGGATGGGCCAGGCCACGGAGCTTGGCTAATGGGAAGCTGTAGGGTATTGTGGGACGATTATTGGACTGGGGAAAGGAGCGACTGGGTTTCCTTCTGATCGGCACAAATGGACTTCAGGACTCTGGTCTATATCAAGAATCGCTTGGCACTCACAGCAGGAAACCCAGTCCAAACTGGCTTAAGTAGAAATAGGAAATGTAATTGCTTATATAAATAAAGAAGATCAGGCTTCAGGAGCCACTTGAGGGAAGCACTTGACGATATGGAGGTGGAGGTGGCTAGCTGGTCACCTGAGGTTCAGGGTGCTTCTTTCTCAGTGCAGACTGGTTGCCAAGAAGCAGATGTTGGCCAGGAACTACATTTCCCAGACCCCTTTGCATTCAGGTGTGGTCATGTGACTGGTCCTCACCAATGGAATAGAGTGGAACTGGTAGGAGTCACTTCCAGACCAAGGAGCTTAAGAAGCAGAAACGCACCCCCCACTTCAGTGTCCCCGCAGGCTGAATGCAGAGAATTCCAAGGCCGTAGGAGAAGGTGTGGCGTAAGACAGAAGGATTATGTACCCGTAGTCTCAGAAAGACCTACATCAGACTGTTAGTGAATGAGGACTACGTTTCTTTGGGCTAAGCCACTGAGATTGTAAGATTTGTGTCCCTGGTGGCTCAGTCGGTAAAGAGTCTGCCTGCAATGCAGGAGCCCTGAGTTCCATCCCTGGTCAGGGAAGATCTCCCCCGGAGAAGGAAATGGGAGCCCACTCCAGTATTCTTACCTGGGAAATCCCACGGACAGAGGAGACTGGTGGGCTACACTCCAAGGGGTTGCAAGAGTCGGGCACTGTGATTAAACCACCACTAAGCCACTGAGATTTGGAGTTTCATTTGTTATGAAATTGCAGGTCACTAAGTCATGTCTCATTGTGACCCCATGGACTATGGAATTCTCTAGGCCAGAACACTCTCCAGGGGATCATCCCAACCCAGGGATCAAACCCAGGTCTCCTGCATTGCAGGCAGATTCGTCACCAGCTGAGCCTCCAGAGAGGCCCAGGAATACTGGGGTGGGTAGCCTATCCCTTCTCCAGCGGACCTTCCCAACCCAGGACTTGAACCAGGGTCTCCAGCGTTGCAGGCGGATTCGTCACCAGCTGAGCCTCCAGGGAGGCCCATGGCAGTTACCATTGCCCTAACTAACACAGACATTATCCGAGTCTCCTCTTTCTCCAGCTGTTCACGTTTAGGCTCCGTAGGATGGCAGTGTGGCTATCAGCAACTCTAAACATCTGCTTCCCAAGTCCGAGGCCAGCAATAAAGATTGTGCACTGTGCTCTTAGCAGTGTGAACGATGTCTCAGGTCTTGTATCTTGTTGCTTAAGCTTGTGAGTTTGTCCCAGAATGAATTCCTGTGTCCAGGGGTCTGTAGGGCTTGGGTTGGTTAGCCCAGCCGCATGTCTGTTCCTGGAGTCAATTGCACACGGGCTGAGGTTTGGAGGCAGGAACTAGATGCTGGGCATTTGTCCATCACAATGTACGTGGGGAGTGCTCACAAACTCCCTGGGCCCCAGCGCTCATTGCTTTGCGTGCTCACCCACTCAGCCGTGTCTGACTCTTTGTGACCCTGTGGACTGTAGCCCGCCAGGCTCCTCTGTCCATGGGATTTTGCCAGCAAGAATACTGAGTTGCCATTTCCTCTTCCAGGGGATCTTCCCAACCCAGGGGTGGAACCCGCACCTCCTACACTGCAGGCAGATTCCTTGCTGCTGAGCCACCAGGGACGCCCCTGGGCCCCAGCGGCCATCCCCAACTGATGAGCAGGCTGGGCACGAGGGTGTTCCCGAGGGATTTTCAGGATGGACTGACCTTGGGGAGCTGCTCTGCCCTGAGAGGTGCTCACGTCTCCTTCCAGCTGGGACGCCATGGCGTTGGCTCACCCGGCTCTGGGTTGTCTCTCCCAGCCGAGCGTGTTCTGTTTCTTCCATGCTTTCGTTCTTCTTCACAGCCACAAAGGGCACTTTCTGGAAGGACATCAATGTCTGGGCCCAGAGCACGCGGTTTTGAACATCACTCGCTCGGCCCCGCCTGCTGCCAGCCCTCTGGTTGGTTCCGCTGCCATTCCCAGCCCTTTGATCGGAGGGGATTGATCAGAGCTGCTTCTCCCCTCACAGGCAGCGGCTTTCAAACCTTGAGGCAGCGTTTTTCTGTTCTCACCCCCATTGCTGGTCCAACCTCGCCTAACGGGAACACGGTCTGCGAGGCTCTTTCACGGGGCAGGTAATGAGGTGGATAGTTCTTTCAAACACCTCCTCCCAGAGGCCCTCCAGACTGCCCCCGTCCAGGCTGAGCTCTCTGAAGCCCGGGGTGGCTTCTGCTTCGACACCTAACTGCAGCTTGTCCTTTAAGCGAACACTTTCCTACTCTTTTGCCTTGTGTAAAGTTCCTTCAGGACAAGAATACATTTTCTCCTTCTCTTGTGTTCCCCATGGGTCCTTGGGCAGAGCTGAGCACGGCCAAGGAAATGAAATAAAATCAAGATGACATTTGTTTAACATGGACGAACTGTCAGACACCCTGCTGGGCGTGTTTGCGTTTGGTTCTCACCAGCAGCCCTGTGAATTGGATATTCAGATCCATACTTTTACAGAAAGAAACGGACACTTCAGAAGTCTGTGTCACATGCCCAAGGTCACATAAAGAGTAAGAGAAGGGATGATGGTTCAGAGGGTTCACTCAGCATTTATGTCCCCTAAGTGCCACGCTCCGGGCCAGACTCTGGGGAGAAATAGTGAGCAGAAGGGGGTCTCTAAGACTTGGTGGTTAAGGATGGGGTCAAATTGCTGTCGTGTTGCCTTGACAACTTTTGAGCTGCGCCACCCTGGATGAGGTGTTTCCTCTTTCTGGTCCCAGCTGTCTGTATGCAGGGATGCTGGAGGACGTCCAGGGCCCCTGTTTACCCCACTGCTTCATTTACCAGTTCCCTAGACAGCCCTTAGTTGGCACTTACTGTATGCCTGAAAAGATGTCAGGTGCTTAAGAAGTACTAATGCATTTCGTGCGCATACAGCCCTATGGGGTAGGTGCCGTTACAATCCCTATTTTACAGAAGGGAAAACTGAGTCCCAGGAGAGGCCAAGTGACTGGTCTAAGCATTAGAGCTGGGATTCAAGCCCAGTTCACCCGGCTCTGGAGTCCCTTAGCCTCTGTGCTCAGCTGTCTGTTTATTTAATAAATAGTGGCTTGAACTGGATTGAATTAAATCACCTGAATGATTTTTGCCAGGCCTGCTAGGGAGTGAGTTTTCATGAGTCTCTGTGGGGCTGAGCTGACTACATCCATCTTTTCCTTGGACTCTGACTCGGGGAATGAAGTCAGGCTCCCGCGGGG
Source organism: Capricornis sumatraensis (assembly GCF_032405125.1). NCBI lineage: Eukaryota > Metazoa > Chordata > Mammalia > Artiodactyla > Bovidae > Capricornis > Capricornis sumatraensis. Next base: position 179,070,525 of record NC_091071.1, on the reverse strand, counting down.
GAGGCCCTGACAAGATTCCCAGCAGACTGGCTAGCATGGATGAGAGACGCTCCCAGTCTGCCCTGGTCCAGAGGCTCCGAAGCACAGCGCTCTCCTCAGATTTGGGTTGGTGGGGCCAGGTGCTGCCAAGCCCTTTCTGCGTTTGGAACCCTCCAGCACCCATGTTCCCTCCACCCTCCCATAATCTTCAAGCAAAATGCTCCCGCTTCAAGGCAGCCTGCAGGCTGTCACGCTGGCGCCTGCCCTGAGGCTTTCCCCATGCAGAGTGGCTTTCCAAGGAGCCTTGTTTGATCTTGAGGGTCTCTCTTCCCCTCTTCTTGACTGGCGGAGATCAGACGCTGCCTCTGACAAATCTCGGGATCACTGCACAGTCCCTGGCTGATGCTTCTGGCTGAGGCAGGAGGAACCAAAACTGGCCAGCTGGCGATGACTCGGCTTGGGGACAGATCCAAACGTGGCTTATTCCTGGGGGGTTTTCTTTCCTTTGTGGCTCTGGCTGTTTGCAATCCAAGATGCCCTTTGAGGATAATTCTGCTCCCCAAAGAAATGGTGGTGTTTGAGGAGAACGCGAATCCAGTGTAGAACCTCCCTGCCTGCCACCCTCCACTGCTACACCCCCTTTCTTTCTTTTTTGTGTGAAATATTTCCACATGCAGAAAGGTCTAAAGAATATATTTACCAAGCCCTGTTTACCTCCCGTTTCAAAAGTGCAATTATGACTTTCTAAAGTGTTTCTAGATCCTTGGTTTGAAAGAGGCAGGTTGGCCTAAGTACCTCCATCTTGCAGGAATTCGGGTTCAGAGAGGCGGGCTGTGACCTGCCATTGGCCCCACAGTCCGGAAGCGACGGCACCAGGACTCGTCCGTGCAGCCCCTCCCGCTTCTCTCCCTCCGGAGCCGAAGCCGCTCGGACAAGGGGCGGCTTTGCTGTCGCTGTGTGTGAGCCCTTGGCCGAGGCTGTGTCTTCTCTGTGTCCTTGGTGCCGGGCGCCTGCTGTGGTGGGTTACTTGCTCAGTCCTGGCTGACTCTTGCAACCCCGTGGACTGTAGCCCGCCGTGGGATTTCCTGAGCAAGACTGTTGGAGGGGGCCACCGTTTCCTTCCCCAGGGGATCTTCCTGACCCAGTGATCGAACCCGGGTCTCTTGCAGATGGCCTCCTGCATTGCAGGTGTATTCTTGACCTACTGAGCCACCTGGGCACCTGCTGACTCTCGGTGAAAGCTTGTGTGGCCATGATATGGTCATGATCACGGGGGTTAGTGTGGGCGAGGCGTCAGAATAGCCACTCTCAGAGGCTGTACTGTATCGGCTCCTGTAACAAAGGACGGCAACAAGGTGGCTTAAAGCAGCAGAAATTTATACTCTCGCAGGTCTGGAGTCTAAAAGCAAGCGGTTTGTGGGGCTAAGCTCCCTCCGAAGGCTCTGGAGCACCGCCCTTCCTCGTCTGGGAGATGGCTGTCTTCTCTGTCTGGGATTTGTTGGCTTCTAGCTGCTCCGCGCTGACCTCTGCCCACATCATCGCCTGGGCACACACCCTCCCTCCCCTGCCCCGTAGCGCCTCTGTGTCTCTGCGAGTCTCTGTGTCCTTGTAAGAACTGGCTTTAGGGCCCACCACAACCCAGTATGACGTTACATTAATTAATTAATCTGCAAAGACCCTGTTTATCAGCAAAGTCATCTTCTAAGGTTCTAGAGGGGCGTGAAATTGAGGGAGACGCTAATGAATCCTGTACAGATTCTAATCCAGCTCTTACCAGCTGGGTGTCCTTTTTTCATGGGCAGAAATGAGGCTGACGGAGCCTACTTGGGGTGGGGATTGTGAAATTAAGTGTAATAATTAATGGTGCCTCTGCACCTGGCGTACTGCAGATGCCAAACAGCAGCGATTTTTTATTACTGTTATTTCTATGATTAAACAAAATGTGATGTGGAAGCATGGTAATGTTTATGTTTAGAAGGGGTATATTTAGATGGTGAGTTCCAATAGGGGTGAACACTATTGATTTATTTATATATTTATAATTACTGGGGTTTAAGGGAGGACAGCAAAGAACCCCTCACTGTGTGCCAGCCTTGGAACCAATTGACAAACAGGTGCCCGAGGCAGACAGAACGGGCCAGACGTCAGTGCAGCTGTTGGTGAAGGGGTCTGAGGGGGCGCTGGGCTTGGTCCAGGGGGCCTCCTGCCGGGTCTGGAAGGCGCCCTTTGCTGGCAGAGCCGGGGAGGAGGTGGGCAGAGTGAGTCAAAGCGAGCGCAATGCCTGCTCCCCCGTCACCAATGCAGGGTGGCGGGTGGGAGGGCCTTGCTGGGGAGGGGAGATGCAGTCTTCTCGGGGATGGGAAGCCAGGGAAGGCCGTCCCCCTCCCTCCCCAAGAATGTCCAAGTGAGTCCGGAGCTACCGCTTTTCCACTGGGCACCTGCAGCACACAGCTTTGCCTCTCGGAGCCTCACTTTTCCCATCTGTAAAATGGAAATTATGGGGGATCTTTGTTCTTTGGTCTGTGTGTGAATGAGATGATTCAACACCTGGAAAGTACTTGGAACAATACCTGGAGCTTGATTAATATTGGCTTCTACTTTTAATTACCCACCTCATCAATAAAGCACGTGGCTCGGGATCAGCGGAAGGGCCAGGGACTGAAATCGTACCCTGACGCTTCTGTGACACCATCTGATTCTGGGAGGAGGCAGGGCATAGTGACCCCTGACCCTTGAGTTTTGGGAGAAAAGGCACCTTGGGGTGAGCTCCAGGCTGTGGAGAGTGGTCTGCAGTGAAGAGATGCCTGATGTTACTGTGAGAGCTGTGGGCAGGGCCCGGCTCCCGGTAGGTCCTGGGCAGCCCGTCTGTGAACGTGGAGAGGACCATGCTGGGGGTGCTGGGAAGATGGGTAGGGGGATGGCGTCGCCTGGGGAGACTCTCCCCGCTGCTCTCCAGCCCAGCGGGTGCGGGAGGGGCGGGGAGGAGGGGGCAGCGCTGGCTCGCTGGCCAGAGGGGCTTCCTGTCTGAGAATCCAGTGCTGCAGAAAGCAGTGCTTGAGGAACCAAGCCCCACACTTGGAGAGTCGGAGAACTCAGGCCTGTTACGCCGGCGGGCCCAGAGGAGTTAACACTCCAGGCTCTGAGCCCCGAACAAAGGGGTTACAGGGTTTTTATAGACAGACTGTAGTGGGCAACGCTAGCTGCTAGTAGGCTGGTTTAAACTAAGGGGCTTCATGCACACGAGGACATCAGTCAAGATGGGGAGGAGGATGCCTGGCCATTACACAGACAGGCCTCATCAAGCAGGCTTTCCGGGGCCAGGCGACTGCACAGAGCAGGACAAGGGTGAGTGAGATAAGCTCCGGTTCCTAGTGTGCAAGGCCCCACCTTCTGAGACTTCATGACCTATGTGATCCAGACTTTGCAAGGAGCAGGGCGAGAGTTACAGAGGCGGAAGGGGCAGGAGGTTGTGTAAAATTTTAACTTTTCCTCTTCATCATCACGTCGTCCAAGCAGCTGGCTGCTGCCTGGAATTGACCCTTCCAGGGCCAAGAGGCTCGTGGTGCAACTGTGCAGGGCCAGACCCTGGGCAGAGTCTGTAGGCTGAGTGTCTGGGCCCGGACCCTGCCTTCAGGGGAGCAGATGGCGTCAGAGAGCGCAACCCCAGAGGCTCACATCCAGGGTGTGCTGTCCACGGCTGTGTGGGGATCCACAGAAATAAGTGGCCCTCTGAGTGCTTGGCCTCTCAAGACATTCCAAAGTCAAGCAGAAGTACTGTCGTCTGAGGGGGAAGTTTGAATTATCCGGACTCTTTCCCTGTCTGAGGGCTTCCCTGGGGACTCAGAGGGTAAAGCACCCACCTGCAGTGCAGGAGACCTGGGCTCAGTCCCTGGGTTGAGAAGATCCCCTGGAGAAGGGGCTGGCCACCCACTCCAGCATCTCTCCTGGCCTGGAGTGCTGCATGGGCAGAAGAGCCTGGCGGGCTACAGTCCATGGGGTCGCAGTCAGACACGACTGGGTGACTCACGCTTCCCTGCCTGGGTGAGGGAGCCTCTGCTGGGCTTTGAGTGCTTGGGCGTCGCCGCATCTCGCTGAGCCTCGGCCTCTTCGCCCATGCCCTGGAGAGGAGTGTGAACCCTCCTCTTCAGTGAGGGTGTGAGTGGAAAATGGTGCCCGCCCTGTCGGTAAACAAAGGGCCCTGCATCCACCAACCTGTCCCTTCATAGACTCCCGGAAGCCGAGCCCCGAGGGAAGGGGGGTGGAAGCAGGTGCCCAGCATGTGGCAGTCAGCCGCGGTGGCCGGCCAGCGCGAACCACACAGGCTCAGCGTGAGGGCACAGGATGCCAGCCCCGGAGGGCTGAGCGCCTGTCGAGGGAGCGCATGCCGTGCGCCCAGCTCTTGCGTCTTCCATACATAGGAAAGTGCTAAGCTCCTTGCCTTGAGAGATCTGTCTCCTTTCACTGATGATCACCTTTCGACCTTCCAATCACTTGGTCTTTGTCGCAAAAACTCCTAATAGCCTGGCTCCCCACCCTCACCGGCCTCTTCAGAGTAGCCCCTCAGAGCTATCTGAGACTCCTGTCTCCTGAGCTTGAAGTCCTTAGAAAGTCCGCCAAATAAAATGTAATTCTTAACTTTCAGGTTGCACGTTATTTTTCTTTTTAAGTCAGCAGGAATGTTATGAAGATTAGCAGAGAAAATGAGGTGACGATCTTAGTATACTGCCTGGCACACAGTGAGTGCTTAACAAATGTTAGATGTGGACAGTGGGCGGTGATGGCGGGGAGGGCAGTGACGATGGTGATGGTGGTGTTGACGGTGGTGGTGGTGGTGGGGGTGGGGGTGTTGTTGACAGTGGTGGTGTTGACTGCTGGGGTCCAGCCCCGGTGGATTCAGGGAATTCGAAGTGGGGATGGAGTCAGCGAGGAGAGATTTACTTATTGAGATATAAAGAGAGATTAGGAAAGAATAATGTAGTGAGAGAGAGGAGAGAAAATAGAGGAGAAAAGAGGTTGTATTCCTTGGTTTACACAGGAGACCAATAAAGCTCCGAGACAAGGGTCTTGCACTGTCTACGTAGGCCACTGGCGCCCACTTGAATAGTGAAGGGTGCCCCACCTTGGGCTCCCTCTCGCGTGGGTCTTAGAAGCCAGGGCAAATAAGTAGACACGGAGAGCCTCTGTGCTCCAGACGGGAATTCAGCCTGAAAAGGGAGAAAAGAACGACACGGGGGAGCCAAGCATTGGTGCCAGACCCACAACTGTATAAGAAATAATGGAATGTGCAGAGTTATGCAGGGGCAGCAGTCCTGACCCTTACTGAGACCAGGCTTTCTTTTTGCATACCTTCTCATATACAAAAGGACTTGGGTGGTTTTACATCATCTTCTGGCCAGGGGGCCTGTTAACATTTTTATGTCTCTTTTCCTAGATAAATGTCTATCAACCAGAAAACTCCTTTTCCCTTGAAGTGATTTTTCTTTACTCTGCATCACCCTCAAAGTACTAAATAAAGTTACATTCCTGTAGAACAAAGGTGCAGTGGGTTATAACAAAGAAAGTACTTAACTCAAAGATCTAATGTTGCTAATACCAGGGCTACCACCTGTTTTTCTATATACCAACTATCTCTAAAAATAAAAGATATGAAAATTTGGCAGCAAGTATTGGGTCAACAAATGAAACCTTTAATCAGTCCTATTCTAATGATTTTGACTCCTCGGAAGCCCCTACATTCCTAGGATGTTTTAAGCTGCCTGTGCCTCTTGTGGTCAGGAAGCCGCAAACAATCACATGCACAGCTGTAAGAGTCCGGATAAACCTGTCAGGCAGGCTAGAAAGCCATCAGAGGGGTTTTTGGATTGAAACACTCTTATTATGCCAAGGAGACTTAGTATCTAAAAGCTCTAAATTAACTTTTTCCAGAAAAAGGTGGTAGGGGACAGCCCCCTGTTAATGGCAGAGGAGTAGGTGGAAAGCATAACACAGTAAAGCAGGCAGACTCTGGTTTTGGGGGTAGATGCTCGAGAAAGTCCAGGGGGACCCCTGAGGCCTGATCCCGCCTTTGCGTATGTCAGGCCCCTTTCCTCATGACCTTTGCCACGGGCGGGATTCCCCATGCTGGCTCCCAGCAGTTGACGGTGGTGGTGGGGATGGTGGTGTTGCTGAGGGTGGTGGTGGGGGTGTTGTTGACGATGGTGGTGTTGACGGTGGTGGTGTTGACAGTGGTGATGGTGGTGTTGCTGGTGGTGTTGATGGTGGTGGTGGTGTTGACAGTGGTGATGGTGGTGGTGTTGATGGTGGTGGTGGTGTGATGGTGTTGCTGAGGGTGGTGGTGGGGGTGTTGTTGACGGTGGTGGTGTTGACGGTGGTGGTGTTGACAGTGGTGATGGTGGTGTTGCTGGTGTTGACAGTGGTGATGGTGGTGGTGTTGATGGTGGTGGTGATGTGGGTGTTGTTGACAGTGGTGTTGCTGGTGGTGTTGACAGTGGTGGTGGTGTTGACGGTGGTGGTGGTGGGGGCAGTGGTGGTGGTGTGGGTGTTGTTGACGGTGGTGTTGTTGATAGTGGTGATGGTGGTGTTGACGGTGGTGGTGTTGACAGTGGTGATGGTGGTGTTGCTGGCGGTGTTGACAGTGGTGTTGCTGGCGGTGTTGACGGTGGTGGTGGTGTGGTGGTGTTGACGGTGGTGCTGATGATGGTGGTGGGGATGGCCGTGACAGTGGTGATGGAGTTCTGGGCCTCAGGTTGGATCCTGGTGATGGAGAGATCTATGCGCGGCAGGGAAAATGAGCATATGCTTGGCAGTCACGTACTTCATGTGCAAGGGCGGTTGCAGAGGAACATGGAACGGAAGCGGTCAACTTCTCAAAAAGACACTTGTTTTAAAAAATCAATCATTTGCCATATTTGTAAGGAAGGAGAAGGCATTGCATGGAAGGGAGTTTACATGTGCAACGACTTGGAAACTCATCAGAACGCAGGGTGTTCATGCTTGCTGGAGCGTGAAGCCTGGGCTAGGGTGGGGAGGCCTGGGCTGGGGCTGGAGCGTGAAGCCTGGGCCGGGGTGGAGTAGGGAGGCCTGGGCTGGGCTGGGGTGGGGAGGCCTGGGCTGGGGCTGGGGTGGGGAGGTGTGGGCTGGAGAGGCAGCCAGGGCATGGAGTGCCACACCAAGGGGCTTGGCCTTATTCTTACACTGATGTGGAGGCATTGAGCTGTGGTGCTGGAGAAGACTCCTGAGAGTCCCTTGGACTGCAAGGAGATCCAACCAGTACATCCCAAGGAGATCAGTCCTGAATATTCATTGGAAGGACTGATGTGGAAGCTAAAACTCTGATATTTTGGCCACCTGATGCAAAGAACTGACTCACTGGAAAAGACCCTGATGCTGGGAAAGACTGAAGGCAGGAGGAGAAGGGGACGACAGAGGATGAGATGGTTGGATGGCATCCAACCATCAATGGACATGAGTTTGAGTAGGCTCTGGGAGTTGGCGATGGACGGGGAGGCCTGGCAGGCTGCAGTCCATGGGGCTGCAAAGAGTCAGACAAGACTGAGTGACTGAACTGAACTGAACTGACACCACAGTACGATCAGATCAGCTGGGACTAGAGGTCCAGAGCTTCCTGATGGTGTCAGCTCTTTTGTTTGGGGGAGGTGATGGTGGTGGTGGTGGGAGGGTTAGACGGGCCAGAGACCCGTGAAGAAGGGATGTTATCCTGTAGTCGGTCTTCAGCGCCTGGAGGTGCAGCGAGTCTGGGAGCAGATACAGGACCTTGGAGAAACCACGGTGGCGGCTTAACCACCGAGTGGGTCTCCTGGTTTCTGTTCAGCTCCCTGGCCCCAGTGCCTGCTCCAGAAGGCCCAGGTCTCTTTCCACACGACTTGTCTCTGAACACGGGTCGACCCTGAGCCAGGGCCCCAGCTACACGATGAAACTTGACTAACATCCTTCGCTCATTCCTTCGTTCATGCCACGTGTGCAAGCGGAGTGCCAGGCATTGTTCTGGGCCCTGGAGATCACAGTGGTGAATGGGACACTGTTTGGGTCCGCATGGCGCCTCGACTCCAGGGCCATGCCCTGTTTGGCCGCAACCCTGGCCACAGACGGATCCCCGCCGTGGGTCAGTCTCTGCCTGCAGCCCAGTGCTCAGCGGAAGCCTGTCAAGGGCGCGTCATTCACGGCTCTGCCTTCCACAGTCTCCTCCGCTGCTGTCATCAGCGGGGGGAGTGGTTGAGGGAGTCTGGACACCGTGACACAACCCGCACGCAGGGCTGGAGGATCCACCGCGTGCCTTTTCCCGCGAGGGCTGGATCCGGTCACCTCTAGGTGGTTTTGCCCTCTGACTACCCCAGAGTGCAGAGGGGCGGCCCTCTGGGTGCATGCACCCGTGTGCTTACTGGTTGGCAGAGGGAAACTTCCCCCGGGTCAGCAGGGACCACACTTCCCAGGCTGAGCGTCTCCTTCCAGAGACTGCGCCCTCCTGGAGGGCAGAGGTTGGGTCTAACCACCATATGCCCAGCCCAGCACATGGAACGTTCTGGAGGCTCTGCCGCTACTGTGTATCGAGCGAGTGGACAAACGTGCTGGAGTGAGGCTCAGGGCAGACAGGCTGGTCCGGTCAACTCTTGCTCCTTGCTTGGAGCCAGCGTCTCACCCTCCTCGCTGCTTTCCTGATGATCTGGGCAGCAAGCCCGGTGGAGATACAGAGCGTTGTCTAAATGCTAAATAGCAGCAGTGTCAGCGGCGATGGCTCCATGGGCCACATGCGGGCTTGCTGGCCATCTGCCGCCCCGCCTCCCCGCCCCGGGTGCAGCTCCAGAAGGCCTGCCGGCCCTGTGAGCACTCACGCTTCATCAGGGCCAGTGAGGCGCTCTGCGGGCTGCGGGGGCAGAGATGCTGGGGCTGCCTAAGCTGCGGGCCTTGGAGGAGTGGCGGGCCACTAGGTTGCTGCGTGCCCAGCCTGACATGGCGTGTCGGGGTGGGTGGAGGTGCCAGCCCTTCTGTGGCTGTGCAGACGTCCAACACCCAAGCACGCCCTCAGTTTCCTCATTTGCAACTGAAAAGAATTTCAGCTCCCCAGACAACCTCCTTATATGCTTCAGATTCTCAGAGCAAACCTGGCATGTTCTCCATTTTATAGGCGGAGAAACTGGGGCTCAGAGAAGGGGAGAGACTCCCTCCACCCCCAATGCCCAGCTAGTAAGTGTTATAAACAGGATTTGGCTCCAGGCCACCTGGCTGCGAACCGATGCTGGCTGCCAAGCACGGGGGGCAGGGCTGGATCAGAGGTTTGCAAAATGTTTGTAGTGGAGGGAAGCTTTGTTCAAACAAAATCTTACAGGGAAATTCTCCACAGAAAATAGATAAAAGCTAAGTGGCTCTGATTGAAGCTGGAGGCTGGTGGGTGGGCGAGAAGGAGGTCAGAGAGCCCTTCCTGCCTCTGTTGCCCTGGATACCCCCTTGCAGCAGTCAGGGGCCCACGAGGACTGACCTGGGGTCAAGGCTTCCTCAGGGTGAGCTGGGACCACTTGGAGGGTTGTGCCGACCTGAAAGCTTGGAAGTCCACCCTTCCTAGATGGCGGGGACCCTGGCCCTACAGGGTTTCCCAGGCAGGACATAGATCAAACCGCACCTGAGAGTTACCCCCTGTTTCTCCATAACCCAGGGACTGAATTATCCCCACTGGACCCCCTCCAGCCGCCTCCTCCCACAGGGGCAGCTTGGAGTCGCTGCCTGGCTTTCACCCTCTGATGGCAGAAACAGAGTGGATAGTGGGAGGATCTTTGTTCTCCATTCTCCCCTGGGCTTGTCACCCAGCATCTGTACAGGGCTCACTGGGAGCTGGGATGCACTCAGAGGGTGCCCTGGGCCTGGCCTGAGGGTGTCAGGTCAGGGCTGGGCAGAAGTGACGTCGAGGAGATCGGATGAGGCCAGCGTTGCGAGAGCTCGGGCCTGGTGGTGGTGGTTCAGCCGCTAAGTCGTGTCCGACTCTCGTGACCCCGTGGACTGTGGCCCACCAGGCTTCTCTGTCCATGGGATTGCCCAGGCAAGAACACTGGAGCGGGTTGCCATTTCCTCCTGCAGGGGATCTTAAACCTGCGTCTCCTGCGTTGCAGTCTAGTTCTTTACCGCGGAGCCAGCAGGGAAGCCGCGGGAATCAGGCCTAGGGGCTCCAGGCCTGGGGGCTTCAGAATGTGAGTGAGGGTTTTCCCACGGCTGTCGCTGGAGTCCGTGTCGCTTGGTCCTGGAGATGTGGGACAAACTCCGAAAAGGAGCTCAGGGCCTCAGTGAAGGGGACGTGGCCCCTGACGAAGGGGAGGTCAGTGGTGGGGGGCAGAGAGGCCTCTCAGGCTGACAGTCCCTCCAGGAGCTCAGGTTGTTCTGGCAAAAGTCGTTTTGGTGGACGACTCAAATCCCCCTAAAGTGAGGTTAACTGTTCTCCTTTTGGGGTTGGGTTTGTGGTGGGTCTCTGCCCCCAACCCCCTTGTGCCCTGTTTTTTCATTCCACACTGTGACCCTTCTTTCCAACCCATTTCCCTGCCCAGGGCTCCCAGACTCATCAAAACCGACTACCTACCTCAGACCCCAGTTTCAACCCACACCAAGGGCAGGACCTCGAGATGCTGCTCCCAGCAATGCCCCTGCCTCCGGCTCCTCACATGTACACTGAGGGCCTCGGAAGAGATGGCCTCTGAGGGTCTCTGGGGCTGGGAAAGCCCAGAGACTGTGCCTCGTACCCCCCGCCTGCCTCAGGCCCCACGGGAAGGGGGCTGCAGAGCTGCCAGGATTTCATCCTGCCTCCGCTGTCAGCCACTGTGGTGGATTCTGCGAAGCCCATTTGGTTTATTAACACAAACACTCTTGGCGTGAGCCCAGGAACAGTAAATTGGATGGGAGTTCACGGAAGTCAGGGGACGTGTTTATCACTTCCTGCTCCATCACCTGTCGTTGCTGCTGGCAACTGGGGGCTGGCCTTGGGGGAGGGGCACAGGGGGCGAATGAAATCGCCTCTAGAAACCTCTGGGGCTTGGGTGCCGGCTGCGGTCAGCCCAGCGGGCAGGGGCCTGGTCTCGGGTCTCTGTTCTACAGCGGCTGACCAGTCCATGGCCCGGGGTGAGGGCCTCCTCCCACTCCTGGCCCTCTCTGCGTCCATCCCATACGTGGAGCACAGACGTGCAGAAACAGCCTAGACTTGGGGCTGGGTCCTGCTCTGCTGGCAGCTGGCTGAGCGACCCTGAACAAGGCCCCACTCCCTCCCCAGCGCTGAGCCCCAGTTTTCTCAACTGTGCAATGGGGCTGAGGATTCATCTCTTTTTTATTAACCGTGGGATTCAAAGATGACAATAACCACAACAGCAATAATAATAGCAGCTGAGAGGGTGCCAGCAGTTTGTGTATTAAGTAACTCAGTCTTCACAGCACTCCAGGGAGATGGGCACCGTCCGTAGCCCCATTTCCCAGATGTGGACACTGAGGCCACTGGGCTCCTATAAGGATGGCAGCACAGGAGGTGCTTGCCCTCACCCCATGCATCTTGGACAGGTAGCTCGGGGGGCCGCGGGCTGCGAGCAAGGGAGGGCTCAGGGCCAGCTGACAAGGCAGAGACAGTCCAAGGAGAAGGCGCTGGCAGCAGTCTTGTCTTGAGATAGGCGGATGGGGACGGGGCCTTCCAGGCAGAGGGGACAGCGTGTGAGCACGACGGGGCTGACTCAGCCCAGTGCGTCCAGGAGCTGCAGGTAGTTTGCTATGAAGGGCTTCTGAGAGGCCTGGGCCTGTTTGTGATCATACTGTCTCAGGCACAGAACGCCACAGGCTGGGGCGGAGGGGACTGAGATGGCAGACGCTTATCTCCCGGGTCTGGGAGCTGGATGTCCGAGCAGGGCGCTGGGTGGTTTGGTTCCCGGTGAAGACCCTCCTCCTGGCTCGCAGACGGCCGCATCTCCCTGTGTCCTCCCACGACCTAGAGAGCTTGAGTGAGCTCACTGGTGCCTCTTGTACGGGCACTAACCCGTCACAAGGGCCCCACGTTACAACCTCATTTAACCCTAATCACCTTCCAGACGCCCCGTCTCCAAGTCCATCTCAGTGGGGAGGGTGGGGGCCAGGGTTCCAACAGATGGATTTGGGGCACACAGTTCAGCCCATAGAACACCAACTTTGGAGAATTTCTACAAAAAAATTCAAGGAGACAGTGCTGGCATTGGGGCTCAAGGCCCTCTCCTGTCTCAGCTCCCAGGACTGTGGGACAATCAAGCACGCAGAGGAAGGAAAAGGCGCTTTGAGCTCTTTGGGAGGGTCGCTAGGCAGCAACGGGGGTCGGGGGTGGCGGGGTCTTCCAGAGCCTTCTCATGCAAGACAGGGGTGGGGCAGGCCCCTTCATCTGGAAGCGCTGGCCGTAAGGAACACCTCTTCAGCCATGAGTCTCGGCAGCAGCGTGAGCCTGCCCCCACCTGCTTGGCTCTGAGAGGCAGGGTGTGGCCTCACCACGCCCCACGAGGCTAGCCTCCTCTCAGAGCTGGGTCTCGAGGGAAGGGAGAGGGTGCCTGGAGGCTGTGGCTTTGAAACCGGGCTGGCTCCAGCGCTCTGGCCATTTTCCGATGAGGAAACTGAGGTTCAGCTCAGCTCAGTTCAGTTCAGTCGCTCAGTCGTGTCTCGTTGCGACCCCATGGACTGCAGCACGCCAGGACTCCCTGTCTATCACCAACTCCCGGAGCTTGCTCAAACTCATGTCCATTGAGTCGGTGATGCCATCCAACCATCTCATCCTCTGTGGTCCCTTTCTCCTCCTGCCTTCAACCTTTCTCAGCGTCAGGGTCTTTTCCAAGAAGTCACCTTTTCGCATCAGGTGGCCAAAGTTTTGGAGCTTCAGCTTCAACATCATCCTTCCAATGAACATTCAGGACTGATCTCCTTTAGGATGGAGGCTCAGCTGCAGCATTCTTAAAGTGACTCTGCAAGGTCATGCAGAAAGAGGGGCGGGGCAAGCTCTGCGAGACCCCAGGTCTGTTCCCCAGCAGCAGGAATTCCTGCAACGCTGAGGCTTGGGACCCCTCTCTGTCCTGGTCTCCTTCCTCCCCTCCCCCTGGCATATCTGTTTCCCTATCCTGTTCATCACCGACCCCTCCCCAGGCCTCTGGCTAGGGAGCAGCCACGCTGAGGGCCTCACCCGCCCAGGCTTTGTCCGCGAGGATCAGCAGGCAGGGACCGTAGGTCAGGGAGATGGATTGTGCGTGGGATGAGCCGGCGAACAGCGAAGCAGCTCTGGCGCCTAAACAGGAGAGTTGCACCTTCAAGGATGCTCAAGGGCAGAGCTGGGGACTGGCCTCATCCACGCTGGAGTGGGTGGTCTTCCTTCCGGAACTGGGGAGGCTCCCGGCCCGCCCACCCTGGAGCAGCGAGAGCACCTGTCTCCTTCCCTCCCCCCAGCTTCTCAACAGCTTGGCTTGGAGCAGTGAGATCAAGCATGGGGACCATGAACACCTTCTCCTCGTGTCTCAGCTCTGCTCTTTAATGCAACCAGGGCGATCTCTCCAAATCTGACCCTGCCTGACCCCTGCTCCCACCCTCTCCATCAGTCTCCGTTGTAGGTAGGGCGTGAACTTGAGGGTCCTTCCCTCGGGAGACGTAGCCCTGCCCCGGGGATATGTGGACTCCACTCATCTCAGGCCCCACCTCTCACCCCTGCCCTCACCCACGCTTGAGACTCGCTGTCCCTGGGCCTGGCCAGGCCCTCGTCCCATGGAGCGTCAGCTCTGGAGCCAGGCTACCTGGGTTCAGACCTCGTATCCTCTACTTAGAAGCAGGGTGATGGGCAAAACACAGAGCCCTATGGGCCCCTGTGTATGAATTCATAAACTGGGAAGTTGAATAGGACCCCCCTCACATGTAAAGCGCTTACACAGGGTCTGATGCAAAGAAGGTGTGATATGAAGGCTCTGTAGTGCTGTTACTACTATTTATCTCTGGGACGCCTGACACTCATTTCCGCCTCTCATTCTGCCCAGCACTTGGCTCAGTGTTGGAAGCACAAATTTTCAGTACACGGTGATTAAAGAAGTCTGAGCTCTGAGGAGGGTTTGCCCCCTGGGACCCCAGGTTTGACAGGTGAGGATATGGCCCCAGACAGGCTTCTGGATGTCCTGGTCAGACAAGGAGAGCGGCCCCAGCGATGTGTAGACACTGCAGCGTTCCCACAGGGCCCACGTTTAGGTCATTTTGGTACCCACAGCCCACCAGTCGATGCTGAAACACGGTCGGCCTGTGTCGCTGCGTTGGGGCAAGAAATAAGAGGATTTCCTGGAGAAGGGGGTTGCCCCTCGCATAGCACAAGCTCCCAGTGGCGCTAGTGGTAAAGAACTCACCTGCCAATGCAGGAGACTTAAGAGATGGGGGCTTGATCCCCGGGTCGGGAAGGTCCCCTGGAGGAGAGCATGGCAGCCCACTCCAGTGTTCTTGCCTGGAGAATCCCATGGACAGAGGAGCCTGGCAGGCTACAGTCCGTGGGGTCGCCAAGAGTCAGTCACGACTGAAGCGACTTAGCACTCACGCCCCTCCTCTCTGCCCAGTCTGCTGACTGACTGTAAGGAGTGCCCCCCACAGCTGCCTCCCATGACCCCTTGCCCTAGGGTGGTCCCCTCTGGGGAGCAGAGACAAGGAAGAGAACTAATGTCTCCTGAGAACCTCCAAACCAGGGGGCCAAAGTGGGCTGCCGTTTGAAGTTCCTGAGACGCTCACCCCCAGCCTTCTGGAAGCCTCTGTCCCCAGCCCCCCGAACCCCACCCCAGCTGATCTTCCCCAGCCCAGCAGTGCCACCACCCTTGGAATCCACACACACACATCCTGAGCACCAGCCTTCACCCAGGACCTGCACACCTGTCTCTTTCTTGAACGCGCCCGACAGCCCTGCCCGGGTGCTAGTAGGGGCTCTGAGATGCAGACGCAGCTCACGCAGCCAGCCAGCGGTGCGCCTGTGGCTGGACCCGAGGAAAGCCCCCGGCCGTGGACCCCCAGCTCTGGCGGCGTCCCGGAGGCTTCCGTGCCTCAGTTGCTCCGTCAGCTCCCGGCTCTGCTCTCGGGGCTCTGCAGGCTCCTCTGGGCGAGCTCCAGGAGCTCCTGCTGCAGAGGTGCCGTAGAGTGCAGTGTGGCAACGTGCCAGCAGCCGCCTTTGAGCTCCAGGGCACAGTCCTGCTGCCAGCTGTTCCAGCTTGGTCCAGGGTAGCTGCCGCCAGCGCAGCCTCCTCGAAGTCTGCTTGTCTGAGGCATCTCTCAGAAGGTCCTCTGACCCATGCCCTCCTCTCCCATCTCACAGTGGAAGTCTGTTTCCTTATTCTTTCAGAGTCCTTTCCCCCAGAGAATGATGCTGACTGTGGCCCGGGGCTGGCTTCCCTGGTGGCTCGGATGGTAAAGAATCTGCCTGCAATGCAGGAGACCTGGGCTGGATCCTTGGGTCAGGAAGCTCCCCTGGAGAAGGGAATGGCAACCCACTACGGTAGTACGACAGACCTAGACAGCGTATTAAAAAGCAGAGACGTCACTTTGCCGAGAAAGGTCTATATAGTCGAGGCTATGGTTTTTCCAGTAGTCATGTACGGATGTGAGAGTTGGACCATAAAGAAGGCTGAGCGCCGAAGAACTGATGCTTTCAAACTGTGGTGCTGGAGAAGACTGTTGAGAGTCCCTTGGACTGCAAGGAGATCCAACCAGTCCATCCTAAAGGAAATCCACCCTGAATATTCATTGGAAGGACTGATGCTGAAGCTGAAGCTCCAATACTTTGGCCACCTGATGGGAAGAACTGACTCACTGGAAAAGACCCTGCGGCTGGGAAAGATTGAAGGTGGGAGGAGAAGGGGACGACAGAGGATGAGATGGTTGGATGGCATCACCGACTCGATGGACATGAGTTTGGGTGAACTCCGGGAGTTGGTTATGGACGGGGAGGCCTGGCGTGCTGCAGTCCATGGGGTCGCAGAGTCAGACGTGACAGCAACAACGTGGCCCAGGGCAGAGTCACTGACTCTTCAGGGCCTCAGTTTTCACAGCTGGAAAATGAAACTCAGCTCCCTGTAACAGGCTGAGTGGTGGCCCGCAGAGATAGCAGGCCTTAATTCAGGAAACTGGAAATGTGGCCTTATTTGGAAAAGAGCTCTTAGTGGATGTGATTAAGTTAAGGATCTTGAATTAAAAATAGAACTACCCTATGATCCAGCAGTTCCACTTCTGGGTATTTACCCAGTGGAAAAACAAGCACTAACTGGAAAGGATGTGTGACCGCGGGTCCATTACAGCGTGCCTACAGTAGCCAGGGCATGGAGACAGCCCAAGCGCCCGCTGACGAACGAGTGGAGGGAGGGCATGGGACGCATGCCGGCAGAACGCCACTCAGCCAGAGACAGAAAAGCTCGCCATTCGCGACAACGTGGGTGGGCCTTGAAGGCCTTGTGCCGAGTGAAATAAGTCAGGGAAAAACAAACAGCATATGATCTCCCTTGTTTGTGAAATCTGAAAAAAAACAACAACAAACCAATCAAAAGCAGAAAGCGCACAGTTCTGGGGTCACTAGGAGGCCAGGGGAAGCAGACTCGGGGCTCTGGAGAGTGCAGGAGCCAGGCGCTGGTGCACGCGGGCACCATTTGTCTGATGCAAAGGCAATGGAAACCGTTTTCATCAAAGACCTGCATTATAGCTTATGGTAAAAGTCCCAGATATTTATATGAAGACGAGGTGAGCCCTCACTCCTTGTAACCTCTGTCTAGATGCTAAATTCCACCTGCAGCCGGTGACTCTGCCGCAGTGAAAGCTCTTCTAGGGCACCACGTCGGCCAGAAGCAGGCAGGCTGGAATTCCTGAGGCACGGAGGCTGTCTGCCACCCTCCCCAGGCTCTGAGGGCGAGCATCGTGATCTGGAGGAGGGGCGGGCAAGCGCTTGGCGCCCGAGGCGGATGTCACTGTAGGAACGGAGTCACCTTCGCTCAGTCCCTCAAACTCTTTCAGCCACCCGTCCCTCCAAGCCTGTTTCTGAGCCAATCACCGAGGCCAGGACTGAGGATAGAGGATGCTGCTTGGCCAGACATGGGTCACGGTGCCCACTTTCTGAGGGCGGGGAAGGGCTTTAGCCCCACCCACCCCTAAGGACCCATGGAAAGGAAGAGCTTGGTGATGTCTCCCGAAGGAAGAGAAATGAGTGGCAGGTAGGTGAAGCCACCGATATCCCCTGTGCACAGCACCCTGTAGGGAGTGAGGATGACGTGAGACGTGTGTGTGTGTGTGTGTGTGTGAACCCCTGGCACGCAGCAACAGCTCAGGATGTGCTGCCTGACCTGGGTGTGTGTGTGTGTGTGAGAGAGAGAGAGAGAGACGTCGTGTGTGTGTGTGTGTGTGTGTGTGTGTGTGTGTGTGTGTGAACCCCTGGCACGCAGCAACAGCTCAGGATGTGCTGCCTGACCTGGGTGTGTGTGTGTGTGTGAGAGAGAGAGAGAGAGACGTCGTGTGTGTGTGTGTGTGTGTGTGTGTGTGTGTGTGAACCCCTGGCACGCAGCAACAGCTCAGGATGTGCTGCCTGACCTGGGTGTGTGTGTGTGTGTGAGAGAGAGAGAGAGACGTCGTGTGTGTGTGTGTGTGTGTGTGTGTGTGTGTGAGAGAGAGAGAGAGACGTCGTGTGTGTGTGTGTGTGTGTGTGAGAGAGAGAGATGTCGTGTGTGTGTGTGTGAGAGAGAGAGAGATGTCGTGTGTGTGTGTGTGAGAGAGAGAGAGACGTCGTGTGTGTGTGTGTGTGAGAGAGAGAGAGAGAGAGACGTCGTGTGTGTGTGTGTGTGAGAGAGAGAGAGAGAGAGACGTCGTGTGTGTGTGTGTGTGTGTGTGTGTGAGAGAGAGAGAGAGACGTCGTGTGTGTGTGTGTGTGTGTGAGAGAGAGAGAGAGACGTCATGTGTGTGTGTGTGTGTGTGTGTGTGTGGGGGGGTGTGAACCCCTGGCACACGGCAACAGCTCAGAATGTGCTGCCTGACCCAGGTGCTGGGGGCGCGGTAGGTGATGGGCTGGGAGGAGTCAGGTGCTGGCTGGTTCCTCTGAGGACAGTCTGGGTGCTCAGCACACATGCAGAGTCCCTCGCAGCCCCAAGGCCCAGCTGGCAGACAGCCCACCCAGGGAAGGGGGCTCTAGGCGCCTGCCCACTTCCGCCCCAGCCTGGCCCCCACAGGCCTGCCCCACTGCCAGGGGTTGGCAAGGCTGGGGCTGGTCCAACAGGCTCAGTGCCCTTGGACCCCACGCTCAACCAGGCCGCAGGGGGCTCTGCCTTCAGCCCAGCCAGAACGTCCTCCGTCAGCTCCGGCCTCCCTGGAGGCCCTGGCCTCTGTGTGCACGCTCGCCAGATGCCAGATGGCTGCGTTAGTGTTTCCAGTTACTTCTGGTGACCTGTTCCCCTTCTCTCTCCCCATCCCTGGCCGCCATGCCGCTCCACATTGGGAAATCGGTATGCCACAGGCTGTGAGCAGGGGCTGGCCCCTAAGTTCTTGCTTTGAATGGATCCCTTGTTTTCCAGCCGCCCTCACAGACTGTGCAGGCCTCCCCACACTGCCAGATGGGGGCCCGGAAACTCCTGGCTGTTCCTTCCCTGAAGAGGGAGAGAAATATACCAACATATCCTGGGCACTCAGCATCTCCTCCCCTGAGCAGGAGGCTCCCCAGTTGGAGGGCCTGCAGGTCACCCCCAGACTCTGCCTCCCTATTGTGGGTATTCTCCAGGTCATGAACGCAGGCCTTGGAATCAGAAAGTTACCGGTTCAGCTCCCAGCCACTCACTGGCTGAGCAACTGGGGGGCAAGTGACTGGACATCTCTAAGCTTCGCTTTCTCCGTCGTATAAAGGGATGACAGCATCTTTCTCCGTAATTGTGTCAGGAGGCGTGGGGGCGTGGGATGCGCACTTGGCCTGTGCTCCGTCAGTGTCTGGCTCCCACCCCCAGGGTCCCTTTTATGCTGTTGAGTCACGTTATGCGTTTTTATCTTGAGGCCAGACCATCCAAGATCATTGAAGTCTTTCCCAGGGCTTAGATTCTCCTTTACCCTTCAGAGAAGAGTTTTCTAGAGCATCCCAGAAGTTGATACCAGAAATTTATTTAATGAGACAGAAATGCACTTATTTTGCTTATGAAAGAAATGCATCCTGCTAGCTTCTGTTTTCCTGCCTCAAGCTGAAGATGGACCCAGAGTAGGAGTCCACAGATGGGCTTCCCTTCCCGCCTTCAGGAATCTGTCTCCTGGCTACACTGGAGATGCCATGCTGGGATCCAGGATCCCCAGATGCCTCCAGGAGCTCGCATCCCTCAACCCTCACCCCCAACTCCGCATCGCTGGCCTGAGCCCCAGGGCCCCCCTGGCCAGGGCCAGGGCCTGGATGGAAATACAGTCAGCGTGGCACCCAGCTGCTCACTGTCTCCCTCCCCGTAGGAAACAAAGCAGCAATCTGAACAGGACAAGACACGATGGCTCCTTCCTGAGCCAAGGTCCCAGTTCATCTGGACTCCTGGGGCTGCCTGGCTGGAATATTCCCCCTCATCCTGTAGATGAGTAAGCTGAGGCCTGGGGAAGTTAGATGATGAAGGCCTTGCCCAGACTGTGGAGATAGCTGGGGTGCTGGGACAAGCACCCTAGCGTCCTGACTCCTCGTGTGGGCTGTCTACTCAGAGGTCAGCTAGCAGATGGGAACCGTGGCCAGGAGGCTTGGATTCTTTGTCTGCTTCTTCCCAGCTGTCCTTTGGACAATGATTTCATCTCTGGGCTTCACCTTGGAGATGGCAGGGAACTAGCTTCTGGTTTCCTGCCTCAAGCTGAAGATGGACCCAGAGGATGCGTCCCCTGCTCCAACTGTGACCAGTGAAGCTGGAGTTGGGGGGCCCCAGGGCCAGTGAGTGCAGTGTGTGTGTGTGTGTAGGGGGCAGAGAAAACCAACACCTTTCCTTTAAGGTGGGACAAACTCTGCAGTGCCATTTACATTTCTACACTCCCTATGGGTTCAAGCTGAAGCTGCATTTTATCTGAATCACATATTTGCTTAGCTTCTTGCCTTTCTCATCCCTTTAAGGGCGTGTGTGCTAAATTGCTTCAGTCATGTCTGACTCTTTGCGACTCTGTGGACCGTGTAAGCTGCCAGGCTCCTCTGTCCTTGGGATTCTCCAGGCAGGAGTACTGGAGTGGGTTGCCATGCCCTCCAGGGGATCTTCCCAACCCAGGGATCAAACCCACACCTCTTGTGTCTCCTGCATTAGCAGGCAAGTTCCTCACCACGAGTTTATTTAAAGAGCTCCCCCTACATAGCCAACAAGGGCCTGCTGTATAGCACACGGAATATTTTGTAACAGCCCTGTAAGGGAAAGGAATCTGAAAAGAATAGACATGTGTAACTGAATATGAGATATAACTGCTCTCTCTATACCTGAAACCAACACAACATTGAAAATCAAGTATGCTTCAATGAAAAAAAATTTTTTTTTAAGTTTCTCCCTTAAAAAATCATTAGTCTGCAAATCTGATCCCTGGTTCTGCTTCTTGAAAACCTGATCTAAGATACGAGCAACCATTTCCGTGAGCACGTATCTGTGCCAGTGTGATTCACAGCGCTCACTCTGCGACACCACCAACCCTGTCACACCTCCGTGGAGGAGGCGCTCTGAAGTACAGTTCCTGGCACAGAGTAAACAGTCAATAAAAAGGGGCTCTTATTACAATTGCTGCTCCTGCAGGTGTTGTTGGCTGGTCCACCTGCGCTGAAAAGGGGGCCTAGTGACATAGAAAAGGAGACAGGAAGGCGAGAGAACCACAGTGTTATTAGGAAGGGGTTGTAGCCACAGAGAGATCAACAACCCCACCGGTTTTCCGATCAGGAGGGTAAGGTCGCAAGAGGGCCCTTCGTACATGATCTTGGGCAAAGCAGTCTCTCTCCAGGTCTGTCTCCCCATTCATCAAATGTTGGTGCAGATAAAGGAATGGATGTAGGCTTCATCCCAGGAGTCAGCTGTGATCGATCAGCGGGGGCTCCCTGGAGCGCTGTGGTGGAAGAGTTTCTGGATCTGCGTCTCAGCCCAGGGAGGAGCTGTGATCTACTAGTGATGTCTGCCTAGGCGGTGGGCGAGGACAGTGACGGCAAGTGTGCCGTGTCTTTGCCGTTTATGAACTGGTTGCATTTGAAGGGCCCCTCTGGCTCTGATGGCTTATGATTCAGTGATTCTAAGCAATTGGAAGGCTCCACCAGTGTGTTTGGATTTAACAAGGGCCATAGCCAGCGACAGAAGTGAAAGTCAATGGGGACATCAAGGCCAGCTGGCTTCTGACCGGCGCGTCCACTCTGCTGGGGATGGAAACCACCCTGCTGCTGCCTGCCTTCCGCTTCACTTAGGTGGGGAGCATCTCTGGCCCTAGTGTGGCTCAGTTTGACCTGTAAGATCACTGGGTTCGCTTGGTGTGTGCATGTGATGATATGAAATGAGGCTTTTGCTGGAGCCGCTGTTAGAGAGAGAGGCCACATTCTTTTCCACTGACTCTGAACCTGGGAGGTTGCGGCTTGGAGCTCCCTGCCACCGCGGGTTGCCTGAGAATGAGGCCGATACGAAGGAGCATAACGTCGAGAAGACGAGAGATTGGGTGACAGAGACGTCTTCGTAGCCCCTGGATCCAGCCCTGCCCGATGTGGATTCTTGGATTTTTTTGCTTACAAGAGCCAGTAATATCTTTTTTGCTTAAGTCAGTTTGAGACTTAAAGGACAC